>NC_059079.1:3206464-3522954 GCF_020497125.1 Mauremys mutica
TTCCAGACGGATGCTGCTAAATGGAGAGGGTTCAGAGAAGAGCCAGGAGAAGGATTAACGGATCAGTGGCAGTGACCCACTGAGAGCTCAATCTATTTAGCTTCACAAAGAGATGGTTCAGGAGTGAGCTGATTACAGTTGACAGTCCCGCATGAGGAACAAATAGCTAATAATGGGCTCGTCAGTCTAGCAGAGGGAGGTCTAACATGGGCCAATGGCTGGAAGTTGAAACTAGACAAATTGAGACTGGATATAAGGCGTGTATTTGTCACAGTGAGAGTAATTAACCACAGGAACCATTTCCCGCGGGGGGGGTGTGGAGGATTCTCCATCACTGGCCATTTTTCAGTCAAGACTGGCTGTTTTTCTAACAGATCTGTGCTAGGGATCATGCTGGGGGAACGGTCTCTGGCTTGTGGTCTCCAGGGGGTCAGACTGGCCTCGTGATCCACGAAGCCCCACTCTGCAGTGGAAATGATCGATCTGGATGGAACAGGAGCATCCTCAGTTTCTACACTGCAGCTGGTGGCCTCACAAACTTCCAGAGACGCCAGGACTTGGAATGGGGTCTCGTCAGCAGCACCTGGCTGGAAGGGGCTGGCGGAGGGGTGCATTAGAGACCATGACTCTTTGGTGCCAGTCGTCAGTTAGTGCAGAGGCTGAGGGGAAAGGCCTCTGTGTCCATCTGCAGCCCCAGGACTGTGGAGAAGACACAGGAAGTGAGGCGGGGTTGGAACTTTGACGCTCCCAAACATTAAGAGGTTAAGAGGATGTACAGCCCTGGCACATTGGTTCTGGTCCAGACCCCCCTCCCCCCAGCAATCTGGTAAGGAGCTTTATTAAGAAACCATCTTGGAAAGAAAAAATAATCACAGCCCATCCGTTGTCAGGGGCCTGCTTTGCAGAGAGACAATCCCACTCCAGGATTGTCTCGTCCAGAGAAAGAAGTGAGACATCCTTCCTCCTCGGTTTCTGCGCCAGGCAAGCAGCCGCTCTCTGATTCAGAGCCAGGGCCGCCCAGATGGGGGGGCAAAGGGGGCAATTTGCCCCGGGCCCTGGGCTCCGCAGGGGCCCCCAAGAGAACAGCTGAGGCTCCCGCCTCCGCCCCTCTCCTGGAGCCCTAGCGCATCAAGTGGCGTCCTCAGACAGCGCCGCAGCGTGTCTCTGGCGGGGCCCCTGAGCCCCGCCCCGCTCAGAGCCGCGTGGGGAGGGGGCGGGGCTGGGAGCTCCGGGCTGAGCTCAGCTGCCTCCGCTCGGCGTGGAGCTCCCAGCCCCGCCCCCTCACTACGCGGCTCTGAGCGGGACGGAGCTCAGGCCCCGCCGGCCGCACGCTGCGGCTGTTCCGGCGAGGCGCTGAGACTCCGGGTGAGGAGGGAGCCGGGGGTAAGAGGCTGGGGCCGGGGCGGGGGGGAAGCGGGACCCGCCACCGAAGCGCAGCCCGGTCTTCGGCGGCGGGGGGCCCTTCCGTTCCGGGACCCGCCGCCGAAGTGCCCCGAAGACCCGCGGCGGGGACCCCCCCCGCCGCACTTCGGCGGCGGGTCCCACTTCGGCAGTAATTCGGCGGCGGGGGGCCCCCACCGCGGGTCTTCGGGGCACTTCGGCGGCGGGTCCCAGAACGGAAGGGCCCCCTGCCGCCGAAGACCCCGGGCCCCCGAAATCCTCTGGGCGGCCCTGTTCAGAGCCCTCTGGTGCTGTCTATTCAAACAGAGCTCTCTCTCTGTCTCCACGCTTCGCGGGTTCCACCATCCGCAGTCCCTCCCCAGCTTTTTGCTGAGCTCCATGCTGCCTTGGTTACTAACCTTGAGCACGATAACGGGGAGGAGCAGGATCTGGAAGCCCAGGAGAGCTGTGAAAAGCTGGTTTCCCGAAGGAGAACTCCAGAAGATCTGGGGCTGTGCAGAGAAGCTGCAGGACGTCTCGAGAGAGGTTCAACCAGCAAATTCCTCCCCTTGGCCTCCCTCCTGGAAGGAGATCACCCAAAAGGGCAAGGGAGAGAGAAAGCTTGTGCCATCCCTCTGGGCCCAGCAGAGCTGTGGTAACCCCGACTCCGGCTGGCCGGTGCAGACTCAGGGAGGCAGCTCTTCTGTGCTGGAGAGCGGGTTGCACCGCGGGGTGGTGAAGTCTGGGGCAAGTTAGAAGTGGGAGTTCTGAGCATCCGTAGGGCCACCAACAGCCGCACTCATGAGTCTTGCCGGCATGTCCACCAGGACAGAGGTGCCCCAGGAGGTGGAGGGGATCTACACAAGCCGCTGCTAAACTCACGCCTCTTGGAAGCAGCGGTAGGTTAACGCCAGTCCTCTCCCAGGCAGGTTCTCTCACCCTGACATGGCAATGGGCACACTAGACACTACGTACCGGCTAACAAGACAGGACTCATGGCCCCCACCACAGGCTGTTTTACAGCACGCTGCAACGTGGCACAACAGTTTAGGACCGGAAGTGAATCAGCATCCAACCCAAATGGCAGCGGCAGGCACCTTGTGCACCAAGAGACCCAGCAACGCCAGGCAGCACCAAAGCTGAGCTGCATTTGCCAGACGTGCCTTCCTGGCAACTCAGCTCGCTCAGAGCACCTGCCATCACCTCCCTGGCACATCACCCCTGCTCCGTGCTCTGAACTCCTGGGCCGAGATCTCCCAGATTCACAGTGGCCTGGGGGCAGCAATCCGCAGACACGGGGCCTAGGGACCGGGCCGCCCGACCCGCTGGCTCTGGCCCTGCGCTACGGGATGAAGCTCTCCATTCACATATTACTGCTCACGGGCCCTGCAGGCCATAGCCACGGGCTGGAGACCTCAAGCGGGCAGGACGGTGCACCCAGCAGGGGGCAGCGTTCCTCCCCCGCCCCGTAATACGTGGCGCCGTACATAACACTCGCCCATCACGGCCCACTGCGGCTCCGCTGAGCCTGGCCCCGGCCCCTGCCGCCTGTCGGGGTTCTCGGAGACGAAGCCTTTGTCAGAGACGGCCCCTCGCCCGGCTGGCTGCCCCGGGAAGAGTCGCCGTAAAGTCGGGGAGCGGGGAATCAGCACCCGATAGCCCAGGGCAAGGCCCCTAGGGCAGCCGGAGAAGCGGATGGGACGGTCACAGGGCAACTTCTCCTGGCTGGCTCTGATCCTGCCCCACCCGTAAATTTGTCTCAGGTGGGAGCAGTGGGGTTCCCAGGCCCCTGTGAAGCTGCTCCCAGGGCAGCCCCCCAAGGCTCCCGGGTCCCAGCGAGCAGCTGCCCCGGCGAGGATCAGTCCAGAGGTGCTGGGGAAAAGCCAGCTGGGCTGGGCCCAGCTGGAGAGCAGGGAGGAACCACAGCTCAGGGAGCAGCCAGCCCCCCTTGGACTTCCATGGGGCCGGGGTTGGCGGGGAGCGCATGAGCGGGAGCCCAGCCGGTTAGCCCGTATCCTTGAGGGGGGACGCTGGCTAGGAGAGCCAGCAGGGACCAGATTCCTGCCAGGGGAGCCCTGCTGCCAGCATGGCACAGTGCCTGGCGCAGATTGGGCCCCGAGTGGCTGGGAAAGCAAGAGGAGGGCAGGCAGCACGGTGCCCATGTTAACACTGGCACCGGGATCTCACCATGGTCCGTACCCCCCCCCCCCCCAGGGAGCAGTCGATGGGCACCAGGAAGCTGGTAGCGGGTAAGTTCGGTGACACTCAGCAGAGTCCAGCTCATGTCGCGTTCCCCCATTTCAAACCCCACCCCGGGCACTGAGCACACCAAGGGACCGGGCTGCTAATGCCCAGCCCGAGCCCCCGCCCTGCTGCGGTCCTGGGGGAGCCTCCCAGCATGCAGTGACGGTCGCATTGCAATGGGCAGCTCCGGCACACCCCCAGCTTGGCAGGCTCCAGTTCCCAGCGACAGCCCGTTCACCCGGCGCCCCCTGCGCGTAGAGCCAGTGCCACGTGAAATGTCCCCTCTCTGCCAGGCCATTCCTGCTCCTGACTCCAATGAGCGCCCACAGCCTGGCCCGTCTTTCTTCCAGAGCCTCACTAGACCCGCCCTGCTGCCTGCTCCATCACTGGCGGGTCTGCTGGCCCCCCAAGGGCGTATGGATTTGTCCCCACAGCACCCCTGGGAGGCAGCAGGATTAGTCCCGTTGCAATGAGCTGGCTGCTGTGCGTCACGGCTGCCCCCTCCTGCATGGAATCAGAACTGCTCAACGGCGTGTCATAGGCCCTCCACTGCCAGCAGGGATTCTCCTCTAGCTGCTGTGGGAACGGCCTGCGGCTTTGGAGCACGAGGCTGGTGTGGCCGTGGTAAGCAGGCCGGGGACACGCAGGATGCCACGGGCAATGAACAAAGTGAGGCAACTACACCAAGGGCGGGAATGGCTTCCCCTCGGTCCCATGGCAGGTAACCGGCAGAGCAGGATCCGCGCTCAGCCCTCGCGATGCACGAAGCTTTGCCCCGGTCTGTCCCTCATGCCCCAGCCCCGGCCCCGGGCCTGAGCCAGCGCTCGTCAGCCAGGAGCAGCTCCAGCAAAGCCAGTACACGTTCCTCGGGCACCCAGCTAAAGGCTACCTGCACCGGGCACCAGTCTGCAGTGCCACCGTCAGTGCTAACCTAGGGCTCTGAGGCAGCAAATGGGGCCTTGGGGGGGGCAGCTCTGGAGGGGGAGCCACTTTGGAGCGTGGGCTGGGCTGGGCTGGTGGTAACCTGGCAGGGAGCTGGTTCGGATCCCAACCATGGCCCTTCGTGCCAGCTGGCAGGAGAGGACTTCAGAGTCACTGACTCTCTAGCAACCCCATCTGGCCAGTGAAGCGTGAGAGTCTGGAGCAGATGCTGGGATTCAGGAGAGCTGGGGGGGTCTATTCCCAGCTCTGCCACTGAGCTGGTGGGGGGTCCTTGGGCATGTCACTTCATTGCTCTCTGCCTCAGTTTCCCCCTCACCCTTTGTTTGTCTTGGCGCTTTAGATTGTGAGCCCTGGCAGGATACCACTGGCTAAGTGCCATTGTTGGACCCATCTGCCATGAATTTATCTAGTGCTTTTTTGAACCCTGTTATAGTTTTGCCCTTCACAACATCCTCTGGCAAGGAGTTCCACAGGTTGACTGTGCGTTGGGTGAAGAAATACTTCCTTTGGTTTGTGTTAAACCTGCTGCCCATTAATTTCATTGGGTGACCCTAGTTCTTGTGTTATGCAAAGGCATAAATAACACTTCCTTAGTTACTTTCTCCACACCCGTCATGATTTTATAGACCTCCCTCGTATCCCCCCTTAGTCGTCTCTTTTCCAGGCTGAAAAGTCCCAGTTGTATTCATGACATTCTGTACCTTGGGGGAGCACCCTGGAACCCCCATATTCCTCACTTGTATATAATCATGACCTTACATACAAAGCAGGCCATGTAAGGGATCGGGGAAAGGGTATGATCTGCTGAAAGTCATTTCTCTCTCCATACCTGTGTATCATTAATGCCTATGAGTATTGTGTAGCTGGCTTGTCACTAAAACACACTGTACGTTGGGGAATCAGCCCGATATTAGCTCCCCAGAGGCAACAGCAAGGAAAGTAATCAACAGGCAGCGGGGTGTCAAACAGCCCATCAGCAGCCATTGTCCTGCAAGGGAGCTGCAATGCGATGACTCACCTGCATGGAGCCCCACCAGGGGAATTGCTCAACCTCGCCTGGAGACTCAGCCATGGCCCCAGACGTGCCTGGCCTTGTGCTCCCCAATCACATGGACTGAGAGTATAAAACAGGCAGCGTGGACACAGACTGGGCCCTTCTCCTGCCCCCACCTGTGCTGCAAGCAACCAGGACGCTGAGAAGGAGACAAGCAGAGGAGACGGGCCCAGGTGTAAGGAACAATCCTGTATATTAAGAACTGCAGTATCCAGTGGGGTGAGAAAAGCTGCTGGATCTCGTTGTGGCCAGTCTAACAGGGTGAGAGGTTCGATTGCTCGCTTGGCTTTGCTTTGTTTGGGTAACTAACGCTGACTTTTTGCCTAGCACTTAATATCACTTAAAATCTACCTGTTATAGTCAATACATTTGATTGTTTATCTTTACCAGTGAGTCTGTATGACGCGTGTGGCCAATCTGCTCAGGTTTTGCAAAGGCTGGTGTATGGCCACTTTCCATTGACGAAGTGGTGAACCAATTACTAAATCTGCCTTGCGCGTCTTGAGCACTTCCTGGGGTGCAGTGCGGGGAGCTGGGGGGATTTGGCTCCGGTGCCTCTCTCTGGGTGACTCTGGGAGCGTTCAGCAACCCAGCTGGGTGTGGGGCTCCACAGGCTGGTCTCAGAGACTTTAAGGTCAGAAGGGACCACCAGGCTCAGCCAGTCCGAGCTCCTGGCCTGAGAGTTCTTTGGTTCCCAGAGAAGGGACAGCAGGCGCCTGGCAGGGCTGCTCTCAAAGAGGCTGATTGGCACCTGCGGAGCACCACGCCCCCTGCAGGCAGGTTCTGCGGAGCTGCCCAGGCCGGGAAGAGGACTGGGGGGGGACGGGGGGACAAGGATTTATTTGTGACTCCCCCACAGCTGCAGGGAAGCTGCACACGCAGGTCCCAAGGCTGAGATGGGGAACTAGCACCTGGCACTATACTTGGCAAATATCTATCCCCTGACTAGGAAGTGAATCAACATACAGAGCCGGGGTTCACTGGGCGTGTGCACCACCGCCCTCTGCTGGATGGCATAAGAACTGCCATTGTGGGTCACAGACCCCATGCTGCGAGGTGCTCACGGAGATTCACTTCCAGCTAGTGATTTGGGAGGAAAAGCGGGTGGGGTCTCTGCCCGGGGTTGCTTTGCAATGCCAACGGGCGGGCGTTAGCTAGGCACGTGAAGCGCTGGAAGGGTGCGGTGCTTGCCGAGAAGAGAGGGAAGAGCACATGGCTGCTGCGACCTGGAGAAGGAAGAACTCAGCACCTCCCAGGTTGAAGCTGGTTGCTTTGTCCCAGCCCTTAGAACAATGGCCCTAGCCGAGGTACAGACATCGCCCTGTGCTGCACTGTGCCATCGAAGCAAACCGCTGGGATCTCGGCGTTAGAGACGGAGCCGGGCGCTTTGGCACAACAGCGGCGCAGCACCATCGTGCGGATGCTTCCAGCAGGGGTCGGCCCGGCGTCGGAGCTGAGCCACCTCTCTGACAGGCAGCCGCGAGGCCAGCAGGAGAATCTGTCCATCCACCTGGCTGCACCTCCAGCAGGGCTTGGGCACCCTGACGGCATCGCATGGGGCGCGAGAGTTCTCCCAGCCCTGAGCACTTGAGCTGCAGACTGGGCCTGGCATGAGGGGCTGAGGGGGGTGGCACATGACCTGGATCCTTGGCATTTCTCAACGTAACCCATCGTCCTTAATGCTGCCCTCGGTGGGATTCTCCAACGCCCCTCCCCCCTCCGCCAGCTAATGAATCTTCCCCATCCGGGATGCAAGTCCCATCCTCCGCACGACACAGCTGGGGAAACTGAGGCAGGGGCAGTGCCTTGTCCCTGGCTGGGCTCAGCACTGCTGGCCTGCGCAGCGCGTGCCCCTTGTGACACAAAACAGGGCAAGAGAGAGAGAACAATCGAAGGAGCCTCTGCTGTAACCAAAGCGCAGAAAGGGCCGATGCCAGTGTCCCTCGGAGCCAGGCCCAGCAGCACACGCAGACAATCTCCTCCTGCGCCTGGGGCCAGGGCCACAGAGAAAGAGACCCACAAAGTGCCCCAGCTGCCTCCGCAAGAGACGAGAATCCAGCCCTGCGAGACCCTCAGCTGGGACTGGGGCAGCGTTAGGCCTGGCAGAGGCACCAGCTGGCTGCTAGTCCCCCTGGAAGACAAAGGGAGACCCAGCGAGATGAGCGCGAGTGGCTGGATGCTCCAGGGATGGACGGACAGATGGACAATCCAGCTCTGCTCCATTTCCACCATAACCCAGTGCGGCCGGCTCCTGCCGTGTGTTCTCCTTTTCTTTTGGGAGCTGAAACCCGTGCCCCCTGGAGCTCACTGTCTGGAAGCTGGCACGTCTCCTGGCACTGCCAATACCTACCATCTCCTGGCACGGCCGCTGCCCTCTTGGGGACCCTGAACAAGTCCCTGCTTCCCTGGGCCTCAGTTTCCCCATCTGTGAGATAGAGACAAGAATTCCCACCGCCTGTGGGGGGGCGCGGGGAGGGACTGGGCACTCTGTCTGTTGTAGCCCGTCCATAGTCACTGCGCCCGCGAGGGCGTTACCGGGGCCAGAGCTGCTGAGAATTTAAGAGCGGTGGGACGGGTGGAGGGTGGGTAGGGGTAATGCCAGCTCCCTGCACTCATGGTCTTGGCAGTTTGCCCCCACACCCACTGGCTGCAGAGGCCTCTGGGGAGGGGTGTTCGCTCGTGAGAGACGCTTCCCACCGCTGGCCTGGCCCAGCCTTCGGCGCCTGTGATCCCTGGGGGCGCAAACGGGGCAGGGAGGGGGCAGAGGTTCGGGGGGGGGGAATCACGCAGGGGGTTGGCACAGACTTACAGCCAGGCGCCCCAGTGCCCAGCCCCCGACGAGCCGCGCTCTTTGGGACACCCCTGGCCCCAGCAGCGGGGGGCTGAGTCCTGCCAACATGCCAGCTGTGCCATGCGCAGCCCCACAGCCTCCGACAGGGCAAGAGAAACGCCACCGTAACGAGCTACTTGCCTGTGCGGGCACCGGGAGAGGCTGCCCCGGGCTGGCCCCTGCCCCGCCAGGCTGGGCTGGAGGGAAGGCACCTGCCCGGGGAGACAGAGGCGGAGCAGATGGGCATCTCAGGAGCCCTGGGCTGTCTAGAAGGAAGCCAGTGTTCTCCTGCCCATCTGTGGGGGCTCAGACACCCCAGTGATGGGCCCATGCGAAGAGAGCATAGGCAGTGGTGAGCTGGAGCCAGTGCCCACCAGTTCCCAAGAACCTCTGTGGAGAACCGGTTGTTAAAGGGCCAGGAGGCGGACAAAGAACTCTGGTCCGCGGGCCGGATCATCCTGTTGCTCCCAGGATTCCCAGCTGGGGAGGCTGAGGTTTCCCGGGCCCTTCCCCTGCTTCCCCCCAGCTGCAGGGTGGCCAGCCGCCGGCACCAGCTGGGCAGCTCAGCTGAGCTCGGGAGTCATCCTGCTGCCACTTTTTGAGTGGCCCGGCAAGGTGTGTGGGGGGGTGCTGCAAGCTCCAGGGCTGGCCAGAGGGGAGGGGAGGGGGCAAGTGGGGCAATTGGCCCAGGCCCTGCAGGGGACCCCGGCCCCACGAGTATGTCTCCCCCCCACCCGGGCCCCTCCCCCCCTTAAATCAGAACTTTTTATAGGGAACCGGTTGTTAAGATTTTGGCAGCTCATCACTGAGCATAGGCCAGTTAATGCCGGATCTAACAGGGTAGCTGCCCATTAGGAGACACAGCCCTTCATGGCCCAGTCCCACTCCCAGAACCACTTCACCCTGTGAACCAGGCCTGGTTGCTCGGCCGCACCTGACTCATTACAGCAGCCTTGGGGGATGGCCCTGGAGGAGGCCAGAGTGCTGGAAGAGTGGCCCATGCCTGTTGCCATGCTGGCCATGTGCTTCAACATGGCACCAAGGACAGCACTTGGATCCGCCTGCTTCAAAAGCCCTTGCCACATCAGCCCTGGGGGAATCGCTGCGAGCAGTATAGGGCATATGACACACAGTCGAGCAGTTCTGACTGCATCCAGCAGGGGAAGCGGCATCACACCCACGCTAGGCAGCCCAATGCGAATATGGGCACACTGGGGGCCTGGCCAGGCAGGAACACCCCCGGTACTGCCAGGGAAGGTGGAAGGTTATCAGTGCCCGCTGCCGGAAGGGGTGCCCTGCGGCTCCCTGGCTTGGCCCCCGTTAGCACAGACAAGGGCAGACGGCCTCGACCCAGGCACACGATGGCGGCTTTGCATGGATGCTGCGGAGGGGACGGCTCCCCAGCGTGTGCCATGGCCCGGCTCTCGCTGGGGTTTGCTGCTGCCCCAGGGGGGCTGAGGAAGGGCTGGGAGCACCCCTCGTGCCAACCCCTCCACCGTGCTCTGCCACCCCCACGTCACAGCCCCTGTGCCTGCTGCCCTCCCCTGGCCTGTGCGGCCACCCCCCGCCCGTCCCCTGCAGCCCCTGCTGGCTTCAAACCCTGCCAAGCCAGGGAAAATGGAGTTAATACCCAGCCCTTCCCCGGGCAAAGCACTTTGCCAGCAGCAGCAGTGAACCCGCCCGGCCCCTCTGGTGCAGCAGGCCAGGGCCATGTCCCAGCCGGGGAGGCCATGGCAGAGCCTGGGGCTCTGGTCCCAATCCTGAGCGGGGGCCGCTGGACCAAGCCCGTCCCTTGCAGGCTGGGGAGCTGAGCACATTTGGCTCCCTCCAGAACAGGGCGCAAATGCTGAGGCCGCGCCCCCTCCCCCCGCCCCGAGCAGATCCGCGGGGTCGCTCCCGGGCCGGGTCACTCGCCCTTCGTCCCTCCCGGCCGCATGGCACAATAGCCGGGCACGAAGCCGGCGGCTCGTGGGACGCTCCGGCTAGCCCAGCCGGCGGCCGCTCAGTGACATGGGCCCCGCGAGCTCCCCCTCCCCGCCCGGCTAGCGAGGAGCAAGCCACATTCAGGGTCCCAGGGGCCCAGGCCCGGTCGGTCTGAAAGAGCCGAGAGGGGAGAACTGGGGACACAGGGACCCTTCTGCCCTGGCCCCTGCCCAGGGAACAACCCCCCCCCCCCCCCCGCCAGGGCCCACGGGCTGCCCCGAACCCGCCGAGTGCCGCCCGGGGCTCTGACCGGTCTTCTCCCCTCAGGGGCACCCACTCTCTCTCACCCCCACCCCCCGCACGCCCAGACGAGCCCCGTGCCCGGGGACCCCTGTCACACACAGGCAGCTGCTGGGACTGGGGCTTGGGGCAGGCACAGGGACAGATTCCTCCCTGAGCCCCAGCTATTACCCAGCGGCCCGTCGGCTGGCAACGGGCACCACGCGTGCCAGGCTGGGCCCAGCTCAGCGCCCCGCTCCCAGCACTGCTCCCCCTGGCAGCCCTGGCTGTGGGGTGTCTCCCTAGGCGAGGGCGGGAGGGGGATACATTGGGGCCACCCCAAACGAGCAAGGGGGTGAGGTGGGGGGCACTGTCCCCTGGCCGGAGGGGGGGGTTGTTTTGATTACAGAGCTAAGCATACCCTGAGCAGCCACCCCAGCGCGTGGAGGTGGGGCCGGGCGTCCCCACGCCCCCCCGGGAGCCAGCGGGCCCTGCCACCCACCGCCAGCCCCCGGATTAATTATGCTAATGGATTTCTTTCTTCCTTTGTCACCCTAATGAATGGGCCCCTTTAAGATGGCGAGGCCCTTTGTCTGGCCCCTTTTTAAGGGCTAGTGGCGGGTGGGGGCAAGCAGGTGGCAGGGCCCTTTTGTCGTCCTTGGGGGCTTTTGGGGGGGCTGGTTTGGGATGCAAGGGGGGGGCAGGCCAGGAAACTCCTTCAGCGGCTTCACAGCACTGGCCAACCCCGGTGCTGCAAACTGCCCCAGTGCTGGGGCCAAGCTCGCTGCGGTCCCACGCCCCCCCCCAAAAGCCCTCCACGGCCCCCTCCAGGGGTCCCCCCCACGGCCCCCTCCAGGAGTCCCATCCACACCCCCTACCGAGAGCCCCCCCACGGCCCCCTCCAGGAGTCCCACCCACAGTCCTCACTGAGAACCCCCCCCAAGAGCTCCCCCCATGGCCCTCACCGAGAGCTCCCCCAAGAACCCCCCCACCGGGAGCCCTCCCTGGCTGGGTGGGACGGGGGCGGGGCGGACCCATTTGCGCCCTGGCAGTCATTTGGATGAGGGCGGCTCCGGGCCGGTCCTGCCCATGCGGTTCTCAGAGGGGCCCCGCGGCTGCCCCGGTCAGGGGCGGCTCTAGCGTTTTTGCCGCCCCCAGCACGGCAGGCAGGCTGCCTTCGGCCTTCGGCGGCGCGGCTGCGGGAGGTCCCCGGTCCCGCGGATTCAGGGCACCCGCCGCCAAATTTCCCCCGAAGCCGTGGGGGAGGTGCAAGGCGGGGGAGCTGCGGCGCTGGTACTCACCGGGTGGCGGTCCGGGGCTTCGGCAGCACTGAAGGGCCCCCGCTGCCAAAATGCCGCCAAAGACCCAGACCACCGCCAGGCCAGGGCTCGTGGGGCCCCTGTGGGGCCCGAGGCCTGGGGCAAATTGCCCCACTTGCCCCCCGCCCTGGGTGGCCCTGCCCAGCACAGATCCCCATCTCTGTTCCCAGCCATTTGGCTTGGCAGAAACAAGACAGGAGCCTCTGTTTGCCGGGCTTTTGACTTCGCTTTGGCACGGGGCGAAGTTCTAAGCTAGCCCCCCCTCCTCCCGAGAGAGCCGGACAGACCCCCCCCAGCAGAGCTCCGCACACATTCTGGGGTCGGGCTGGCTCCTCGGTGGCTCACTTTTCACCAGCCAAACGACCAGCGGCACGAGCCTGGCCTCTGTTCTCACGTCTCATCCCCGCTTTGCTTCCTGGCTTCTCTCTCCAATCACTGGCTTGTCGGAGCCCCAGCCCCATGGGGCGGCCCAGGGAACCGGGTGCGGGCCCAGGCCCAGTGTGACGGCGGGCGGCTGCCCACGGCTGTGGAAGGTGGCACACGAAAGCAGACTGGCCACACCCAGGCGTTGCACAGCAGAGGTGACAGCTCCGGGAACGCCGGGCCAAGCGGGACGGCTGACGTCTGGGCTGGCACTTCTGGCCCAGAACCAGCCTAAATGCTGCAGAGCCCAGGCTCCCACGTCGGGGCCAGTCAGGTGGGCGCACACAGATCCCACGGACCAGCAGGTCCACACGCCCCTCGGCCAGAGGAGAGGCTGAGAGACGGGGCGGCCCGAGGGCGCGACTCCCTGGCGTTACCCGAGAGTAGCGAGGGCACAGCACTGCAGGGCAGCCTGCCCCGGACACGGCCAGCGCTGACCCATGGGCACCTGGGATCCACCCCCCACACCTCCGCCCCCAGCCCGCCAGGAACGTCACCCGAGCAGCCAGCTGGGTGCAGGGCAGAGCTGCGCTGGGGGGTGGGGTCCTGGGGGCTAGAAGGATCCAGAGAAGGCAGCAGGGGGGTGGATTGAGGTGCTGGGCCTGGGGCAGGAGCATCAGAGCTTGGCTTGAAATCAGGCCTGGGAAAGCCGGCTGTGGCCCAGCAGCCTCGTGACGTGATTCCTCCGCCCCGGGGTCAGGAAGCGCCGCAGGGGCTGGCTCCTGCCTCCGTCCAAACCCGGCCGGCTTGGGCCAGCGGAAGCAGTTACGGCTCAGCCTGGCGAGGCGCCTGGGCACAGGCAGCTGGAGCAGGGTCTCAGCAGAGGCCAGGCAGACGCGTAGCGAGGGGAACCTCGGCACACAGCCCTGCCCAGGGGCAAGAGCAAGGCCCAGGGAGCAGCCGGGGCGCCGCATGGGCCGTGCGGCCATGGCAGGGCCTTGGGAATCCCCAGTTCACCAGGAGCGCCCCTGCCGCCGGTGCCAGCTCGCGGAGCAGGGCCCGGACAGCCGGCCGCCGGGATGGGCCCGGGCCAGCCGTGGGAACAGATCCAGCTCAGATGCTGCTGTGGACGCCGATTCCTGCCAGGTCTCCGTTAGCGACCCAAGGAAGCCAGCCCCAGCCCCAGCCCCAGCCCCACAAAGGTATTCAGGCTCCTGGCTTCCCTGGAGCGTGGGGGGGTGGGAGCCCAGATGCCTTTGGGCAGCAGCTGCCCCCCCGTGCCTGGAGTGGGGTTGCCAACTTTCTAAGTGCTGCGAACCGAATACCCCTGCCCCGCCTCTTGCTGAGGCCCCGCCCCCGCCCCGCCTCTCTCCAAGGCCCCGCCCCCACTCCCACCTCTCCCCCTCCCTCCATCACTCATTGGCCCCCACTCACTCACTCCCCCTCTCCCCAGACTCACCTGCTACCTGCAGAGCCGGGCTGGGAGGAGCTGACACGGAGCCTGGCCAATTGGGGCACAGCAGGGTGGGGGGAGCAAGGGGCCAGGGCCGGGGCAATTGGGGCTTGGCGGGGCAGAAGGGGGAGGGACAGGATCCCACCCCCTCACCCCTGGGCAGTGGCACCTACCTTTTGGAGCCCGTCCGGCAGCCAATCACTGCTCTCGGTCAGGGGTCAGCAGCTCCTCCATGTGGCTCCAGCCACAGCTGCTGCTCTTCCCGCCCCCAGTGGCAGAGTCCAGTTACTGCAACCAACTGGACTTCCAGTGTCCGGTCAGAACAGCTGACTGGACACGCCAGGTTCCCTTTTTCGACTGGACACCTGGCAACCCTACAGCCTGGGACAGCGGCACGTGCCAGGGGCCGGTGAGATGGGCTGTGGGGGTCACAGCCTGGCCGTGGTGGGACGTCCCCATCCCCAGGAATCAGCCCTCGCCTGGAGCCAGGGCTCCCATGTGTGTTTCTCACTGGACCGGAGCCTCGTTTTCTCCTCCTGCCCTGCTGTGTCACGAAACGTTGCCACAGGCTGGTCCATGGCCATGCTCCGCCCCAGAGGTGGCTTCGCGCCAGAGGCACCCTTCCTAGCTCTGGGGAGAAACTCCCCTTTGAGTGCCGCTGCCACAAAGCCAGTCAGAGGGGCCGGCCGCAAAGCCCTCCGCCATCCAGCCCACAGCCTGGTCTGTAGCTTGGGGGGGTGAAATTCAGGGAGCCAGCGCAGGCCCCGGCACCATGGGAACAGAGCCTAGCCCTGGCTTCGGGCTCACACTCTGCATGGGGTGACAGGCTCCTGGGACATGCCATTGCAGAGACGCTGCTGACCATCCCCAACTGGTTTAAACTGGAGAGATGCCCCGGCCTGGCCCAGGAGCAACCTCCTCTCCAAGGTGCATTCTCATCCCATCGCCCGGTCTGCCTAGCCCGGCCCACCGCAGCCCCGCAGCCCCTGGACACGATCTTGCTGGGGCAGGAGAGGGGTTGGTTCGCCCCAGAGATCACATCCCCCTTCGCTCGCAGCCTGCCCCTGCTGTGCTCGGCCGCCCGCTCCCCCAGCGCCGGGGAGCAGGTTCCCTGGGTGGTTGGTTTGCTGGATACTGAACTGGCAGGAAAGGCCGTGGCCCACTGGAAGTCCCGCTGACAACCCCCCCACCCCAAAGAAAACAGCAGCGCCCCCGCGCTCCCCACACCGGGCGGGTTTGATGGATTTTTCTTGATCCCCAGCCAAGCCCCGTCTCCTGCAAAGCAGCATGTTTCTCATTTTCTGTAGGTTGAACTCCAAATTAATTTGTAAGCGATCTGGCTCTCTTGTTCCCCGACAGAGATCTAATAGCGCCCGGGAGCGCCTGCCGGCGGGCCGGCTCAGCGGAACGGCAGGAAGGAGAAAGCCAGAGCCCGTGACCCCTGGCCAGGAGTTAACTAGGTGTCAGGGCGAGATGGTTTCTGAAGGCACTAAGTGGATGTGACAGTGCAAGCGGTGGGGGTGGGGGCTAGGCAGGGCCTAGGGTGCAGGGGGGATTAGACACACGGGGAGGTGGGAACGGAGGACGACATGGGCAGGTTTTGTGCCCTGGTGAGGGTCCGATCCCTTTCTTCCTGCTTAGCTTCACAGAAAGGTGCTTAGCACCGGTCAGGATCAGGGGCTGGACCCAGGGCAGGGAGCCCCACTGAGCAAAGCCCAGAAGCCCAGGCTTACACCCAGCCTTACGCCAGACTCTCATTGATTTCCAGGGGCTTAGCACAAGTGTAACTGCTGCTCCGAATCAGGCCCACCGCCACCTAGGCAATGTCTTATCTGCTCGGACGTGGCCGGTGCCTGCCGTGGCCAGCTGCTCCAGAGGCAGTCCTGGGAGAACCTGAAGACCAGGGAAAACTCCTTCCCCATCAGAGCAGCTGGGCCCAGGAACGGACTCGTGGCCCCCGGGCGGTGGTGGAGGCGTGAGCGGTCGCCGAGATCGGACTGGCCAGACTGGGCATCGGACTGGACGGCCCAGCGGGCGGGGCATCTCTGGGCCCACATCTCCGATCCACACGGGCCTCCCCCCTCAGCAATGAACCCCCGAGGGCCGGCTCCAGGGTGGGGATGGGGAGCCCGGCCCAGCCCTGGTGCCTCGGGCAGCCTGGACTCGGCCCAGGGTCCGTGACACTGGCCGACCAACAGCAGCCCTTTGGTCTCAGCTCTCGCTCTCTGCCCGACAGCTCGCACCCAGGGAACGCTGGGAGATCAGGCGCTGCCCAAGGGTCCAGAGGGACAGGCCCTCGGCCCTCTGACGGGCCACACGCTATCTAATCCCAGGCATCTGGCCCCTCGCAACTCGGACCACACCTGGCTTCCTGTTCCCTGGCCCCGAGCCCGCCCGGCCCATCGATCCCGGCTCTGGTGATCACACCCAGCCCTGCTCGGTGCCTGGCTCTGACCCACAGACACGGGCCGGCCGCGGCCAAGGGGCCAGACCGCCTGCACCGCCGCATGTCACCCCGGCAGGACGCGGGCCTGCCATCGCCACCTGGGGAGCTCTCAGCACCCGGCTCTCCGCTCTCGTCCGTTTCCCAAGGTGCTTCGAAGGCAGCCGGCCCGGGCTCCCCAGTTCAGTCGCTGAGGGCAGGGGACAAGGACGAGCTGCATGGGAAGGGGTGGGGAGCACCTGGCAGGGCCCCCTGGCACCCAGCAATGCCCAGCCCCCGCCCCGCCCCACCCCAGGGCTCTGTGGGCAGGACCCATGCAGGAGAGAGGAAGCCCCAGGGTGCGGAAGGGGAAATGGAAGGAAACAGCGAATGCAGGTGGGGGGCCTGATTCGACCCCTTCAACGGCCTTCACCATCACTCAGTGCTCATGCCATCCGTGCACCGTACCCCGGGGCCCCGCTCCCCCGGCTCTGCTCCTGGGTGTTCACACCCTGCTGCTCCAGCAGTCGCTATGGAGGGAGGCCTCTACCAGGTAAGTGCAGTGAGGAGCCAGGCCAGAGGTGAGGGGCTCCGGGATTCGGGGTCCACGGGCAGGCAGCAGCTCTCCCCAGGCCAGCAGGGGAGCCCCCCCAGCGCAGCGCAGCGCCGGAGGGTAATCGCGGAAAGGCTCCGAAGAAGCCGCTCCTGCCCCACACTCGCACAGGAAGGCAGGTGGGCAGCACAGGGGCCTAAGACCCACCGGTCTTCCGGGGGGGGGAGGGCAACACCCACCCACCTTCAACCGGGGGCTGAGACCCACTGACCTTCCCAGGAGGGCCTGACACCTGCCAGCCTTCCCAGGGGGCCCAACACCCACCCACCTTCAATGCAGGGCCCCGACACTCACCAACTTTCAACAGGGGGCTGAGACCCACAAACCCTCCGGGGGGGGGAGACACCCACCCACAGACCCTCCGGGGGCCCAACACCCACAGCCATGCACAGTGGCCTGACACCAGCTCCGTTTTACAACTATTCAGACTGTTATCGTGGAGCCCAACAACGTGGCTCGGCTGCGAGGGGACGCCGAGCCCCGACCGCGCCGGCTCACTGACCCCCCCTCGGCCCTGCTCCCCAGAGTTGGACTGTTCATCCCAGTGTCCCGGCCACGCTGGAAACTCAAGTAGCCACCGGCCTTCAGTCCTGGTCCACGCGCCTCCTGCGCTTTGAACTGAAGATGGTTTTCTCCACTTCCTGTCCGAAACTGCTGGGCAGCTGCATTCAGTGGTGGAAACAGGAGAGCCTTGGGCACGAAAGGGGCCATGTACAGAATAGAGTCAGAGTCACCTTCCAGGCCAGCGGCAATCCAGAGCCGCTCCTCTCGGTGGCTTTCTAGCTAGGGGGCTCGGGGAGGCAGGACTCCTGGTTCCAGTCCTGGCTCTGCCGCTTTGACCGGGGGCCAGTCGACATGATGGATACCGCGGTCACACCCCCGGCAAGGAGAGAGGGGGTGAGTGTTAGCCCAGCAGGTCGGGGCGTGACCCGGTGGGATCTGGGAACATTCGAACTGTGCCCACTGTACCCCAATCAGCTCAGCCCGGGTAACGACCCCGCAGCCCCTGCCAGGGCTCAGCAGAGGATACGCGGCAGGCAGAGTTGGGCACCACATCGTATTTAAACAGCCTGAAATTGGCAAGTGTCCCGCAGGAGGACCACAACCATGAGACGCAGTCTGGAGCACCAGGCCGGCAAAGGGACTGGCCAGGCGCCACCCTGCGAAGCAGACGCGAGGCACCTTTCTCTTGTGCAGGGTCACACTGCAAGTTAGCGGCAGAGCAGGAAAAGAACCCAGGAGTCCTGCTCCCCCGACTCCCAGTCTCACTGCTAAAGTGCAACGCTTCCCGAGGAGCAGGACTACAGCGAAACTTGTTCACTGCCCGCAAATCCAGCAGAAATGGGAGCTCAGCGTCTGGAACAATAACAGAGCTATCCACCAATGCTGGGCAAAGCTGCCCTCTTTGCCCAACTCCAGCATCGCCCTTCTGCCCGGCCGCAGCCTTTGTCCAGTGGAGGATACGGAGTCAGGGTACATTCTAAGTGTACCTGGTAATTTACCCCGGCATGGAACAGAGGTGGTCACAGATAAGACACAGGCAAATCCTTTCTTTCAGGGCTCTCAGCTCCCCACCAGTGCCCACTTCCTAAGGAGCAACTGCTTCAAGCATCGACTCTATTCAGAGCCCACAGCAGAGAGCGACTTCTGCAGCTGCTCACACAGCTCCTCCTCCATGGAGCCCCCACCTCTGCCCTGAACTGCATGTCTTCCCAAGACTGCACACTTGCTCGCACACTACGAAAAAGGGCATACAAGACTGTGTAACGGTGCCTCCTGCTGACATCTGCCATAATGACAACATCAACAGACCAGGCAATGGATCAAGCTACCAAGCGACTCAGAAATCATCTTCACGCAGTGGCGTTTGTGGTTAGGTTTCATAGTGCATCTCTGAGGGATGAGAGATCGAATGGAATGACTCATAACAGTCACCAACCCAAATCACGCCACAGGCCTCGCATTAGGGCCGGCGTGCTGCCCCTCACGCCCATGGGAACACCCCTGGAGCGGCCTCGTTATCCTCCTCAGCCCTCGCTTTTGCCCTGATGCCTGCGAAAAGCCTGGCAGTGGTGTGCAGAGACCCCAGCCTGCCCTGCCGACCAGCACCCTCTCCTTGTTTCCTTGTACTCCTGCCTGTCAGCATCCACCCGTCTCTTGGCGTATCCCTGGATTGCCAGCTCTTTGGGGCAGGGGCTGTGGTCTGGGTTTATGCAGCACCTGGCACACTGGGCTCCTGGTCCCTGACTGGGGCTCCTAGGCCCTATGGTAACACAAATACTAAATCATCATAACAAACAGTGCTGTAGCATCCACCCGGGCACTTAGCCTGGGCCACCCCTGGGGAATCTCAGGGCCTTCCCGGAGACAGGCTGACCTGATCGAGGGCGCACGAGACGCCTCAACACTATTGAAGGATGCACCAGCTCAGGGGGAGCCTCTGCAGATGTGGGGGGGGGGGTGAGAGCTCCCCACACCTGGTGGTTCTTCTCTGTACCTCCCTTGCACCGTTCATGCCCCAGAACGTTTTGGGAGGATCGCTGGGCTCTGGGGCTGGCACCGGGGTGGGAGGTGGGGAAGGAACAGTCACTTTTGGACATTACAGATCTGGACACAAAACAGACAGCTGCATTTTCACAGTGTGAACGCGCTGCGGGCTCGCCCAGCACCCGCAGCACTGAACCAGGCCTGATCACGACCCCCCCAGCGAGGTGATTGCTCACAGGTCCATGGTACGTGCCCACTCCCACTGAACTCCCATCAAAGCACAGATGACAACGGTCTGAAGTCGGCATCGCTCGATAACGTCTCGTCAGCGCTTGCCACCTCCCGACCAGCACCTGCGACTTTCCCATCAGTGGCCCACAGGGCGGGGGAGTCCAAGGAGCATTTTAGCCCTCTGAAGACCCACCCCCCAAAAGTCAAAATTGGATTTCACCCTCCCCTGCCCGAGCCCTAAACCCCCTTCCTGCCCAAGGGTGCCTGAGAGAGACAGGTCTGAAATGTTCACAAGGCTCCCCCCGAGGCAGGCACCCCGCAGTGCTTTGCATGCCAAGGCCGCCAGGATATCGTGGTGCCAACCCTGGGCAAACACCCAACACCCCCATGTCTAAGTGAGGAGCAGAGAGAGAAGCAGCCCGTGAAACCTAACGGCTCTAACAGACCCTTGGATTGTACAGAGGCTTTGATGCCCAATATGCAAGCATACAGCCCGGCCTCAGAGTTCAGCTCGCGGAAAAGGCAGCCACTGACCGGATTTACATGCCGCTGGCAACCCAGAGTTAAAACTCACAACAAACCAGCAGAGGAAGATTTAAAAAACAAACCCCAAACCAATCCCAAGAATTTGTTTCATGCTTCCTGGATCCCTCCCCACACGCAGCCGCGTTTCCCTGGATGGCCAATTTATAATCAGCAGAATGGAATGCAGTAAATTAAATATTTTTAAACAACTTTGCTCTCTCTCTGGTGAAAGAGCGCAGAGGTTGCTCTTTCTTGTCTGTTTCGTGCTGGGTGGTCTCCCCGTCCGCCCGCACATCTTCCTCCAACACAGTTAACCATTTCGACGATGCACAAAGGAGTAGCTTATGCACACAACACCGGGAGCTCGCTGCCTTGACGGCGGGGAGGGGGAGGGGGAGGGAAGCGGCAGGCCGCTCTTTTATTTTCTCTTAAAAACAAAAACAAGAAAATCCCTTTTTCCTCTCCAAAGCAGCCCACCATTTGCCTTGAGTTGTAAAGGCGCCGATCCAGGCTCAGCAGCTGTCCTTGAATTCACTCCAACAACCCTCCTGCTTTCTTTTAAAAAAGAAAAATTCAGCATTAGCCTTTTAAAAGCTGTAAACATACAAGTTTATATAGGCTGCTAATCTCTTGCCTTACTGATTTCTATCTGACCAGATCGGAGAGGACCGTCTAGAAGGCCTTCCAGGAATTGCTGTGGGCTGATGTGTCTAAGAGGCAGGGCGACGCTGCACATCTTGGCTCCTGGCACCCAGGAGATGAACCAAAAACCTGCAGGATCCAGAGACAGACAAGAAAGAAACCGTACACGGGCCTAATCCTGCAGCACTGGCCCAGGCCGAGCTCCTGCTGCCATCAGTGGGTGCTCGGCCTGCTAGAGCTGGGGAGCTCGAGGTCCCACTTGAGAGCTAATGAATGACCCCTCGATCCCCCAGGATCCACTCGCTGGGAGCTCCTGGGATAGCCAGAATTTCCCCTCGGCGCTGATCCTGCTGACACTCTGAATCTCGCCCCGGCTGCCTCCTTTCCTCGCCCAGCAGGCGAGGGACTAAGACTTGTTCTTCCCCTCACAGCCTCTGCGCGAGGATCTCCAAGCTCTCTGCCGCTTAGAACAGTGACTCCCCAGCCCTGGCATGTCGGGATCATTCCCCCCCGGGACTGAGGGAGAAAGGAGATCAAGGGGGAGGTGCTGCCTGGAGCCGGCCCAGGAGATCTGCGTCAGTCCTGTTCCTCGGCACAAGCCGCTTTCTCCCCGATGGACAAGGGCTGGACCGAACTGACCCTGAGATGGGGGATCAATTAGCACTTCCCTGTTCAACCCTTGCAAGACTCCTGCTCCCCCCATGTGTTACGGCTCCCTGGGGGGGTCGTGTCCAAGTCCACCTTTGAGGCTCTGTGGGAGAGGGAGCCTGTCTGTCTATTGGGAAGCTACTCGTGGGTGTGCTCGGCGTAATCGACGGATGAGCAAAGCTCGTGACCCAGCATGCCAGCGCCAAACGCATGGGCGGCGTTCCAGGTGCTTGGGGAAGCCGACGGAACGAGGGAGTCGCTGCCACCCTTCCTAACGCAGGTCTCAGCGCTGGCGGATCTCGACACGCTGACAAGGGGAGTGGGGAAAGTGATGGATTTGGGCACGGCCTGTGGAGACAACCCAGCTGCCCTTTTAGAACCCAGGCAAACCTGTTTTCTGACTGACGTGAAACGCAACGTAAGGTTCGGACCCAGCATTTCAGCTTCAGGCCTGGTTTTTGTGAGCTAGATCGTATTGGCGTTAGCACTGTGAACAAAGCAGCCACATCGCCCCAAGTAAAGACCAGCCGGTCTGTCCTCTCCCTCCAGCAGGGCACATGGCTGCGGGAAGGAGCCATCATGCTCACTGGACGTCCTGAGTGTCTGTAGCAGGAGGTCAGTTTAACCTTCCTTTGTGCCCCCCAGGCTACACTCCAAAGTCCAGACGATTAGTCTCCAAAGGTCAGTGGATCTGAACGGTCTGATTAGCACCAGGCCCATCTACCCCGACTGACAGGGGAGGCCCCAGGTCAATGGCAGTGGGCACAATTGGCCACAAGCTGCTTCTCTCCTCCTACCAGCTCATCACGTCTCCCGGATGGCCAGGCCACTGGCGTTACGGAGCTCACACGCCCTTGGGCTGCCCGTTTGAACAACGTGGGGCAGCCGCAGGAGTGAATGGGAGCAGGGGACTAGATCGGGAGCCCTGAGTTTGCCTCCTGCTGACAGTATCTTCTCACTGTCAAGGCAGATGCTCTCTTAGGGCTCTTCCAGATTTCTCCATGCTCCTAGCCCGGTGAGCAGCAGCTGTGGCCTGAAATGCCGCCTGCTCTCTGCCTAGCCAGCAGGTTGCATTCTTTCATAGAATCGCAGGGTTGGAAGGGACCTCAGGAGGTATCTAGTCCAACCCCCTGCTCAAAGCAGGACCAAACCCAACTAAATCATCCCAGCCAGGGCTTTGTCAAGCCTGACCTTAAAAAACTCTAAGGAAGGAGATTCCACCACCTCCCTAGGTAACCCATTCCAGTGCTTCACCGCCCTCCTAATGAAAAAGTTTTTCCTAATGTCCAACCTAAACCTCCCCCTCTGCAACTTGAGACCATTACTCCTTGTTCTGTCATCTTCTACCACTGAGAACTGTTAGATGAAGCCAAAGCAATAGCTTTCCATGCCGTCACCCCTGAGGCTGAATGTCTGCAACGAGCTCCTAGGACTGACGCTGCCTCCTCGCCAATTCCCGAGCTGCTGCAAAGGTCCTGCTGCTGAGCCATAAAGCGCCCAGTGGGCTGACTCCTCACTAAGTCTGAGGCCGAGGGCTGGATGTTCGTGGCACCAGGCCCTCCGCTGGCGAGCTCCCTGCCACTGGAAACGGTGAGCCCTGGCTTTGCTGCATTCTGGGCATCCTGCAGGACTTGCCTGTTTCATGAGTCTTCTCGCAACAGTGACACCAACCGCCAGCTCCGCGTCCCCTTGGAAATGCTCAAGAACAAGCCAGCTCCGAAAGTGCCAGCATCTACAGAGAACTGGCAAGTCAGAGCCTTTCAAAGGTACGCGGCTTTGTCCATCACGGTCAGGGCGCCTCAAGACCCCGGGATGGGCGCATTGCAAACGAGTAAGAGACACCAGCTTGCTCAATTGCTACAGCACGGGAGATCAACAGTGAGAAGAGCCGCATGTACGGGGCTGTGCACTGTATGGAAGAGTCACATTCGCACTCCCAGAGAGCCATGCGATGAAGCTCTGGGGTAACATTTTCCAAGGCACGTCAGTGACTTAGGAGCCTAAGTCCTATTTTCAAAAGTCATCTAGGCGCTTAGTCACTGAGGCACTTCCGAAAATGTCACCCTGATCGCTGGTTCCGTAGATTCACCTGGTACACGCAGTCCACGGCAGGTCAGCAAGGGTTAATTCCTGGTGCCTGCCTGGGGGGTTGTGAAGGAACCACTCTTCTGAAACACTCTTCGGCATCACTGCCACACACATCGAGTACTTCAAGAGGGACTCTTCGCTTTGATAATTTGGGCTGTGAAATCTTGCTCTGCAATCTACTTTTATCTCACAGCAAACACCTGCAGGTCGTAAAGGGAAAAGAACCCAGCGAGGTTGGAAAGTGTCAGAGAAGCTAAATTAATACCGCAATTCAAATTGCACAATAAAGACCCTCTGCTTTCATGAGCTAAACGAAAGGACTAAAGCAAGGTGTTACCATAGAATTACGGCCCAAGGAGAGAAACCTGAAGCTATTAACCTAGGGGAAGCTGGTTTTTAGGAAGATGTGTAACATCAATAGACGGAAGGGAAGGATGGCTTTGGGCTGAAGGGGAAGCCCCGGGACTCAGGGGATCGGGACTCCACACCCGGCTCTGACAGATTTCTAGCAGAACATTAAGCGAGTCTCTTAAGCCTCTCTGTGCCTGTTTCCCATCTGTAAAATGGGTCTGACACTTACCTCCCGCTCAAGGCATAGCTCATTAACATACACAAAACAGCCGAGATCCTCGGAGGAAAGGGATTTGACATCTATTCACACGCCAGCCTCGCAGCTGATGCTAACCTGAACTGAACCCTAGCTTGCGTTGTGCTCTCCACAGCCTGACACAGCCCGCCGAGCCAGCACACCACCCTTCCCATTATTAGGCGGGCCTTTGATGTGGGTTTTTAATGTATGAAAGGCAGGGCAGGGCTGGATTATAACCTCTCCCTCGTCGTGTGGGTCAGGAAGCTGAGATTTTCCGCCAGGGAGTCTGTGCCCACGAGACACGGCTTTGAACGTCTCACGGCAGTTAATGAAATCTCTCTCCCGGCGAGGAGCAGGAAGCACCTCTCCATGTCACACTGCCAGGCTCAGACAAGCGTCCCACTGAATCCGACTAGGTTCCACTCAAGAGCTTTTAGGCAGGAACCCCAGTCCAATTTGCAAAGTTGCAAGAACAGCTCGAGCCTCAATCCCATCCAGGTGCTTTCCAACCCTGGCAGGACGACCAACCACAAGGCCCTGGATTTCACGACAGCCTGTTCCTCATCTCGCCCTGTGAGTCACCCACATACAGTTTAAGTGCATGGAGAGGGACTTCACGTGTGGCTTTACACATGCTGGGCTTTCAAGCAGAGGGGCCGTCCAAAGAAGGCTGATAGCGCTGATGGTGACATAACCTCTAATTATGTTCAGGTTTCCTCCTTCCCCGCTCCCCACACGTGCGGTCTTGGGCTTAATTTCAAAGCAACAGGCCAAATCCAGAGGGTACGAATGGGAACGCCTTTGGCGCACCAACCTCAATCACAGTATAGACGAAAAACAGCTGCGTAGATTCAACGTGTCTGTCCCAGCGTGGGGGGTTGGAGAAGCTGCAGAAACAGCAAGGAAGTAACCCTGCTTTGCTGCTGGGCTTTCCCAGCGCTGCAGCTCCGGGCTTCCCTAAGGGATCGGGAGGGTGCTGCAAGCCCACAGAGCCTGGGTTTGTATCAGAATGAGATCAACTACGTCCTTCTGAATGGGCACAGTCTGTGTGGTCCCAGCTTAGTGCTGCTGGAAGAGTACAGTGCATTCGCTCAGCGGGCAGGCACCGATACCGGCCTCCACAAAGCAGCAGGCAGACCAGCCAGGTGGGGAGGGGCCAGAGAGAGAGACAGACAACTCGGGAAATGCTTCTTTATTAAGACATCAATACCAAGTTGCACGGGAAAGGAGCGATGACAGGGTAAGCTCTGCCAGGCCTGCTCCAGACGAAGGGTCTTCCGATGGTGCGGGCTCTGGCTTCCTTAAAGGCATCTTTACAACCGGTATGTTAGATTTCCATCAGCTGTTCGCTGCCCACAATGACTTCGTTAACGTGTTTGGCTGAAAGATTAAAAACAAAAAGGAGGAATTGGGGTTTGTAGCAGAGTTTGGAACCCAGCACTTTTCAAATCAGCATCCTTAGGAGAAAATGGGAAAAGCAGATTCCAGTGAATTTCCACATTGCTTTGCTGATCCGCCCCCCGCATCCCCATGTGTCTCAGTCACTGTCCCACCCACACGGCGAACAACTGACCAAACACCAGAAGGGTAATGGAATGAGATCTCACACATAGGTGTCACTTACTACCCAAGGCACAGCTGCTGCCGACAGGTGTGTGTCTAGGCACCGGCATGGAAGCGTCAAATCCAGGGGGAGACAGTGACAGGAACGTTACGTCCAGCCGGGGCCTTCAGAGGGCTGAGTGCCCACAACTTGCACTGCAGTCAGCAGGGGCTGACAGGGGCGGCTCTAGGTATTTTGCCGCCCCAAGCATGGCAGGCAGGCTGCCTTCGGCGGCTTGCCTGCGGGAAGTCCCCGGTCCCGCGGATTCGGCGGCAGCGCTTGGCGTGCTGGTGCCTGGAGCCGCCCCTGGGGGCTGGATGCGCTCAGGACCCTGCAGGATCAGGCCCAGTGTCACAAGTAACTTGTAACGGGATTGTGAGCATCTATGATCTCTGGTCAAACAGGCTCACTTGACAAGTCAAGAGGCAGGATTTTCCTTTGCTGCTTCCTGCCCCCGGGGATCCAGGAATACAGACAGGCTCTTTCCAACATCAGCAGTGAGCAAGGGGCGGTGGGGACCCTTAAGGCAGACTCCAGCTCACACTCCCATATCCCCTCTGGGGGAGGTGAAATTGGAAACTCCCAGCTGTCAGGCGAGTCAGGAGGGGCCCGTTTGTCAAGGCCCCGTCGCTGGCTACTCCCCCAGCTTTGCACCAGCTGAGTGAACATTCAGTGGCCAAGGCTCAATCATCCCTGGCTCTGCCCCAGATTCCTGTGCGACCCTGGGCAAGTCACTTAGCCGCTTGCTGCCTCAGGGCCCAGCTGTCCAGTGAGGATCACAGCCTTGCCCTGCCTCCCAGGGCGTGAGGACCGTGAGGTGCTCACACACTGCAGTGATGGGCCGAGGGCAGACAGGATGCTGGAGGGTGGGGGCCATGATGATGGTAAAGACTCATGCGCTCTCACTTGCCCATCTCCGTTACTCCCCTGGGCGAGGAGGAGTTTGCCAGGCTGCTGGAAAGCAAAGATTAAGCAAATCCTTAGCAGTCCCGATCTGCTGGCAAGTCACGGTGTTCTCCTCGCTGCTGGTGTGCGCCGGGTACACAACCAACGCCAGGAGACCTTCCATTTTAACAGACCGCCGAGTTCCAAGGAGTCCTGGCCCCGCACCAAGATTCTTCCCAGCGGTCACCCTATCCCGGCACCACTCCTGCCGACCTTCATCTCTTCAGCACGGGGGCTGCATGGGCTAATCGCGGACTCCCCCCAGAGGCCCTCCCACCAGTCTAGGGAGCACAACCCTAGAGTCGCCTGTGGCTTTCAGTACCATATTGCTCCTCACTGGCCTTCCAACCCCTGGGGATGCCTCAGAGCCCCAGCCTGGATATCCAACTTCGAAATCCAATCCTCTGGTCTGGTGTCTATTTATTGTCAGACTCCTCAATGGCCAGAGCGGCAGGCCAGGGCAATGCTGGGGCTCTGCACAACGAAGGACTGACTGTCCTGGTGCCACGGATGAATGGGATGTAGGCAGGCACCATGCAAGCAGCAGCCCGGAGTCCCAGCCTGTAGCACCTACTCCTCTTCCAGTCCTGGACCCCCCAGCTTTGCCAGCATCCCTCGAACCAGACCCGCAGCATGTCTTGCTATGCCATTCCTCGCCCCCTTGCGACCTTCCCAATACACCTCAGACAGGCCCTGGGGCAACTCCTGCTACTCCGTTCCTGAACCCCTTCCAAGCGGATGGCCAGTCATGCTGATTTGTGTGACTGGATAAGACCCTGGCTAGATTTCAGTGGGAGTCATCACATTATAGCTTGCAGATTAAATGTGTCTTCAGTAAAGTTTGTAATTTCAATTTTGGATTCTGTATATACATTTGTAGCACTCATCTATTCTAACAAACACCTCATTTCATTTCATCCAGTGTCCCTCACATCGTGTCCTAGGCTTGTGGAGCTTGGCTGTATCTTGTACAATATTTTGCCACCTTTCTGGGGTACTTTGCACTTCTACAGCTCACAAGTATTTACAATAGCTCACATTTTTAACATCGGATGAGCTCAAAGTGCTTTGCAACAGCAGGTGAATACCACCAGGCCCATTTTACAGATGGGAAACCAAGGCACGGAGAGTTTAAGAGACTCGCCAAAGGTCATGAAGTCAGTCAGTGGCACGGTAGAGAAAGACCCCACGTTCCCAGACTCCTAGCCCCTTTGCTCGGTCTGCTAAATTACACTGCCTGTCGGTATCACCAAGGAGAGCCGGACGGTCCCAGTAGGTGATGCATGGCCTTAGCACGACTGAGCCAATGACTCTGAAAGCTCCCCTGGGCCTTGCTGCTAGATCAGAGACTACAATGAAGCCACCAGCTCCATTTTCACCTGTCTGGGGGTGAACCTTAAATCCATGTTCTGGGTTTTAATACGAAGCGGAATGGTTTGGCTAGAAACGAAAAGCTGAGCAGCTACCTGGCAGGCACGCAAGAGGCAGGAGAGAATACCAGGTGCTTACGCTCCCTGCTCGCCTCCTCCTTGACCCCTCTGGAAAGCCCTAGGTCCAGACGAAAGGTCATTCGGAATCCCTGGTGGGTGCCGATCAGAGGCTGCTAAGGAGAGCTGAATACAGACTGTTTCGTTAACAGACATGGCTGCTGCCCGCCAGTGGCTCAGCCTGATCTCCGCAATCTCAGTTCATGCTGAACCCCTGGGCGTAGGGAGAGGAGCATGGAGTGTCATCCCGCTCGCCCTTCGGGTTTCTGTGAGACTGCCAGCGTTACAGCTGCACTCAGACGGCGCAGAAAGAAGAGACATTAAAGGAAGGACTTTCAAAGACCCTGAGCATTGGACTCTGCAAACTTAAATCGCGTTCGTCGAGATCTGCTCCCCCCAGGAGCATCTGGCGCTATGCAAACGCAGAGCAGTTCGACACTTTCGAACGCCCGATTAGCACTTTGCTGCAATTTGCTGACGCGGCCCGGCCCAGAGTCGGTCTGGGCGCTCAAGCCCAACGTCTGTGGAGATTTCACTGGGCGCAAATCAAAAATCTGTCACTGGTTACAGATGTGATTCTGCTTCACAAGGCATTTGTTTACAGGCACTGTACGTCCAAGCGCCTTAGAAACGCAAGCCCGGTACGTGGGGAGCCAGACGGCCTCTGCGGCTTGATTCAAAACAAACTGTAATGCAAATAAACACAGGGGCGGAAGTGACTCTGAATCCCAGCACAAACCCAGCCATAATCCGGGGCGCTAATGGCCGAAGGCCTTCCACTCCAGCCTGGGCCACACTTCCTGGGGGGAGGAGACGCCGCAGCATCCCGGTAAGAGCACCGTGAAAGCATCTCCTTGTTGTTTGCTCAATTAGCCCCTAGACACACTGCTGCTGCTGCTGGTGGCAATGCTCCCTTGTAGAGGGGAAAAAACAAGGTTAGGGCGGAGGCCCAGGACCACCCCGAAGGCCCAGCCCTCGGGGGCTCCAGAAAACGTTCCGTTTACTCACTCAATTACATACGCTGTTTTATAAACCCGTTAAAATCCAACAGAAAACAGTCCCTGGCACAGAATTACTGCTCCATTATACAGCAGGGAGGAAAGCCACCACCGGGCAGGGGAAGGGGAGGCTGCAGAAACCCACAGGAAAACCCGCGCTGGGTGGCTCCTAGCAGCATCTCCCCTGGACAGAAAGGCCGGGAGAGCCAGAGAGAAGCACCGCTCGCTCGGCTCTCTGCACGGACGGACGCCGTGGCTAGCCCTGGGGAGGAGGTGGAAGGAGAGCAGGATGAGGGGAAGCAGCTGCCGGGGAGTTGGAAGGGGCATGTGGAGATAAGAAGGGAAGCAGGTGGCGGGGGCTGAGGTGTGTGTGTTTACAAGGCAGCAGGGGGTTCGCCAAGGCCTGCTCTAGCCCCCTCCGACTTGAGTTAGACAGTCAGCATGCATCGGGGGAGCAAAGTGCAGCCCCCCAGAGGTGGCTCAGAGTTCTGCAGAGCAGCCTGCCCGCTCGGTCGGCTGACCCAAGGGGAGACTGCCGACGGTGCATCTGGAGCCGAGAGCTGGGACGCCCTGGATTGGCACTCAGGAGCCTGCAATCTCAAGCAGATGGGCATGGCTGGCCTGCCCTTCCCCCAGCAGGGTAGCGGAGCCGGGCAGGCCTGGCACGGAGGAAGGCAAGCAGAAAAGCTGAGGGTAAGCTGTGAACTGACGCAAAGGACGCAGCAGCCACACTGCTCTACCCAGCAATGCAGAGGGGCCACAGGGCAGAAAGCTGGGGGTGCCCGGGAGTAGAGTGAGCACCTCTGGGCCCCCGGCTGAGTGGTAGGGTCAATACCCAGCTGGCAGCCAGCCTGCATTAACACTGGTGTGCTGCTCTGCAGGATGGTACCCTCAGGATTTGGGCGTACTCAGACTGCTCAACCCGTGTTAACTCCCCGGGGGGCTGGGCTGTTCGTGTTGGACGGGGTACGGGGGAGACAGCCATTTGGTGAAGCAGATGTCCCTGTGGGTCAGATCAGATTCCCGGTGCGGGGAGGAACGGTTGGAGAGCAGAGGCCACTGGGAAGCATGGTGGGTCTGCTCTAGGGGGTCTCAGGAGGCAGGCCGGTCAAGGTGATGGGAGAGGGAGTCAGTGGGAGCGAGAACTTGATTGGGTGTGTGTGTGGGCGAGACGGACTACGGTGGTGTCTTTATTCAGTGGCCTAACGGAGCAGTAGCCCCGGGCAGAGTTGCTGAAATGAAAGATGTTCTCACTGCACCTGCAAGAAACTAGCAGAGAAGAAACGGAAGCAGGTGCTGGATTGTTTGCTGGCTCGTAGGAAGAGATCCGTGGCTCTTTTCAAGGGAACCAGAATGCTACCACCTCAGACGGCGGCTGGAGCATCGGCAAGCAGGGCAGCAGATTCACTTTCCAGGGGAGCCAATCACATGTTGGGACACATGGAAGAGAGGCAGCTGATGATGTGGCCAAAGTTCAGAAACTCAGGCAGGAATGACCAAGGGTGCCTCTATGTTTTTTGCCACCCCAAGCACGGCAGTCAGTCAGGTTCGGTGGCGCGCCTGTGGGCGGTCAGCTGGTCACACGGATTCGGTGGCATTTCTGCAGGTGATCTGCTGGTCCCGCACCTTCTGCACCAGCCGCCGAAGCCACGGGACTGGCAGACCTCCCGGAGGCATGCTGTCGAACTCTGCCTGACTGCCGCCCTCTCGGCGACTGGCATGCCACCCCCCGCGGCTTGCCGCCCCAGGCACGCGCTTGCTGCGCTGGTGCCCGGAGCCGCCCCGGGAATGGCATTGGGGGAGGATACTGACATGCTATCAAGGAACTAAACAATGAAAAGCTAAACGATCATCTGATCGATATCAAAGTGTCTCTGAAAATAACATCCACTATCATAAGATAGGGGACGGGGCACACTGCAGGAATGAAAATCAGGAGAGGTGGGACCAAGATAGATCCACACGGCAAGTCAGGTCGGGAGCAGGTTCCAGCACCTTCCCACGCTTTGGAATGGAACACTAAGGGAAATGAAGCTCTTCAGATCTGCCACCTTGGATCAAGCCTTTACAAAGCCTGTCAGAGCTGCCAGATTCATTCTTGAACTTCATGCCCTGATATGACTATGCTGGGACAAGACACCAACCAGCACCACCTAAGTGAGATACTAAGCATTCTGATTGTATGAAAGGTGCGGCCTACTGGGCTGAAGAATGGGAAGTGGCTTATACTCGGTTGTTCCCATACTGTTTCTGTTAATTATCAGCAAAATTACTCCTGCCAGCAGGGATCTCAGAAATGTCAATTTGAAGGACTTTATTCCCCACGGCAGCATGTGCCTACTACAAGGAGCTTGTCACCACAAGAGCTTGCTGACTGCCACGCTGAGCACACGTCGAGTTTTCCTTTCCTTGTGTAGGCAAATCATCAGCGTATTTCTCCTGGCTCTTTAATGTGGCTGAATTCTAGGAGCGCACAAGTGGTTATTTTCTCTGGATGGAGCATGTGAAAATATTTCTACAAGGTTAAGAACTGAGGCCTTCTGGGTAGATTTTTCACAATCAACAGGCAGAGTATGTGGCAGTTCACTTAACCCTTTCATGCAGGAAGCCTGAATTTCCCCGGCTGAGAATCCCAGGGCTAGCAACCAAAAAGTCCACAATAGCAGAAAGTGGTAGACAAAGTGTTTCTGAATGGATGTCCTAGGGAAATTACATACCACCACTGAAGGACAGATCTCATACACCATCGTTATCCAGTGTTTGGAAAATGGACCTATGGGGGTCAGAAATGTGCCAATGACCTGGAAACGACTTCTTTAAGAGATGTCTGTTTTTACTGCCAAGTACCTCCTCTCCAAGGAAGCCAGCCTTCAACAATGATTTTGCATGAGTTTGACATCATCTCCAGCTCGCACTGGCCTTTGACAAACTGCGCGTGTGTGTGTGAACTGGTTTGCCTGTGTCTGTGCTGAACTGGGAACCTGGGGGAACTGAGCCGTGGCTACCAGCACAGCAGCAAGCGCTCTGCCATCACCAGGGGGCACTCCGAATCATTCAGGGTCAGACTCTAAATACAATGGGTGTTATTCCAACAGAGAGAGGCAATGGTAAGATCCATCAACTCACTCGCAGATCCCTCGGCGTACACCGATTTGGCCGCCTCCTGCCTACCCCAGGATGACACATGCCAAAGAGTGACTGGCGATATATTCTTGTCTACTGTAACCTTCCAGTCCTAGCTTGACATCAGTCCCCACTGCAATACTGGCCTGCAGCTAAATGCCACTGACACAGTGGGGTATGGGTACGGCTGTACAAAATACACCTGGCTTCAGAGAATGAGAGTAGGGGAAAATACAATGGTTTGTCCTTATTAACGACATTTTTACGACTGTTCTGTTGAGGAGCTGTAGTGCCTCCAGGCTTTGGAGCAGAGACCTGACAGTTTGCAGGGGGTGTTGCCCTGGTGTCAGGGCCTTTTGTCATACCTGTGAAAAACTGCCCAAATCTGGCCAATTTATGAGCCTTCGAAAAATCTCAGTTTGCACATGCTCAGTAGAGACTTGTTAGTTTGGCAGCTAAATTCTCCGAAGAGTCTGTCTGCACTGAGCGTGCTCCAATCTGGGGTAGCAGGAGCTGAGCTTTCTCTGCAATTGCTGCTTCTGGCCGCTGTGACACCGGCACAAGGACCGAGTAGGGACAGTGTCTCTCCTTGCGCTCAGTGCTCCAGCACGGAGAAAGAAGTTGCCTGACTCAAATGCAGAAGGGACAAGAGCCTGACTTGGGAGTGGGGATGGCAGAGGGAGCTGACTGGGACAAGACGGCTCGGGAGAGCTAGGACTGACTGGTCAAGGAGACTGAGAATGGGAGCTGGAGGGAAGGGTGCGACTGGGACTGGGGTGTCTAAGATCAGATGAGGAGCTGGGGTGGATGACTGGGTCTGGTTAGGCAGAGACTGGGACAAGGAGTGTGGTGGGGGTAGACTTGGAGTGGGATGAAGAGCAGGGAGGAGGGGAGGGACAGACAGGACAGGGACAGGTTGGAGGAGATGATGCAGAAGGGGCCAGGCTTGGAGAAACAGGGGCAGAAAGATCTGCGATGACTACACCCTTCCCTCTACAACCTGGAATGGATTCCCAGTCTCAACAGTCCTCTACCGTCAGCAAATATCTGTGACACCGGCTGGCAAAGTGCATCTCATCCCCTTCTAGTGCTGGTCCACACAGAAGATGACAACCTACTACAGCTGGGATGATTTAGTTGGGGATTGGTCCTGCTTTGAGCAGGGGGTTGGACTAGATGACCTCCTGAGGTCCCTTCCAACCCTGAGATTCTATGATTTTAAGTTTTGCTGTGGAGCTAAAGGTTCCAACTCTATTGATGACCCAGGGGCCAGTATGATTCCACCTGAGGGAATTTCTGTTTTTTTCAGGCTTTTTGTTTTTTAACCTAGGAAATTATCTACAAAAACTACATTAAAAGAATGTAGTTGCAAAGTCAAGTACTCAAAAGTTACCAAATACTGAAGCCCCCTTGTGTATATGCATTAAGACACAGTCTTTAATTACATGATCTCATACTATTTTTTCTATAGGACCCCTGCTTCATTCAGTGCACAGAATGCACCTGCTCTGGGGAAGGGTTAGGGTTGTGTAGTAAAGGAAGCAAGGAAGTGCAGGCAGAGAAAGAAGTGTCATATGGTTAAGGTAATGACTGCCATGCAGAGTTTGAGTCTCTCTCTGCTTCTGCTACAGAGTTCCTGTGCGATGCTGGGCAAGTCACTTAACTCCAATGTTTCACAGGTGGCTGATAATTGTGTGTTCTTCATTTTCTGGGTGCCCAACTTGAGAGCCTGTGGCTGAGCACTCACAGCTCCAAGGGAAGTCGACGGGAGCTGTGCTCTGAACATACAATGTGCTAGAGAATGCTAAGTGCTCTGCAGAAAGAAGTCTCCATCTGGCCCAGATCCTCAAAGGTATCTAACTGCCAGTACTACCAATGGGCATTAAGCACCTAAATACCATAGGGAGCTGTGCTTGTGTGCCTCATCTGTACACTAGGGGTAACGACATCCCCTCGCAGGGGTGAGGGAATATAACGCCATGCCTGTTGGTGAAGCTCTCCGACGCTCTGGGGATGAGCGCCACAAAGCAGCCAGGAGGAAAAGAAGAATTCTGTCTTCAGAGCAGGGTTGGAATAGTGCGTAAGGCCCAGAGCCACACACTGTTCAGTGAGGAGAAAACCAAATATCGAGCGGCGGCGCCCTCCATGTGCACCGTCCATCCTGCGCGCTGGACACAGGACAGCCTGCGATCCCGCCAAGACTGGCTCCTAGAGCATGGCATGAGGGGGCTGAACGAAGGGTAAACGGGCAACCATCATTCTGGCATTGCCTAACTTCCAAGGATTTGCTGTGCAACTGTAACGTCCTATGCACATCGTTTTGGGGGAGTTATTATTTATACAGCCCCTAAAGCGTGCTAGCCCCCTAGCAACCAACTGGACAGGCAAGGGCCCTGCCCCAACGACAACAGGGATGAAGGCTGAGACCACAAGAGCATCCAAACCAAGGGAGCAGTGGGGATGTTTAGCGTGTGGTTTGCTAGTCCCGCACTACTTTGAAGGGAGGCTACGCCAATTCACTACTGAAGCCTGTTTTTTGACTAACTTATACCAGATGCGCAACTTGGTCGCTGCTGAATTTGGCCTAGTTACTCCCTTGGGAGTTGCACCCACTTACGCCAGGGGTCATTTGGCCAACTTTGCCCCAGGCTGGCTTCCTGACCAAGCCCCAGAAGCAGCCCTCCCTCTCTCTCACCCTACAAGACTTCAGTGTTTATAAAATATCCCTATGCCTAGGGTTCTTTTCAAATAGGCTGAGTGTAATCCTAATAACAGAGTCCTGGAAACAGTGAACCATGGAAAGCTTTGCAGAATTAAGTTCTTCTAGACCTGCCATCTATCCCTTTACCTCCCTTGTCTTAAGCACTTTGTCTTTCAAATGCTAGCCAGGCCAGGCAGCTTGCAGAAAGCTTGGCTGGTATTTCGCTGCTAACACGTTCCCTGCATTAAGGCATCAAAGAGGAAAGAAAGTGGAGGGTTCCTAAGCAGGGTAGTAAAACCAGCAAGAGAAAGGGCTGTCAGGACCCATGCTGCACAAATTCAGATGCTTACTAAAGCGACACAGCAGCTCCACACCCACACTGTATCAGTGGCATTTAGCTGCAGTGGGGACAGGGGTCAAGCCAGGACTGGAAGGGTGCTGCAGACAATCAGCTCTTGAGCCTCTCGGGCGCCTAATATTCTTTTGATTTGCAGGACCCTGGAGCTGGAGAAGCTTTAGCAGGCTGCCTCCAACCTATCGCCAGCAGCTACTGCGGGATTGCTTGTCTGCAGGGTCGTGCCCCGCCCCGCAGGAAGTCACGGGGCCTCTCACCACTGCCCTGGTCAGACTATTCCACAGCCTCGCAGGCCCGACTGCTGGGAAAATTGTCCAGCTTTTCAGCCCAAGACTCAATCCCAAGACTCTCAGTTGTGCCGTCTGAAGCACCCTACACATGCCTCGCCCCTTCTCTTGACATAAGGAGAGGGAGGTGAACTGGTGTGAATTATATCTGCCCATGAGTTGGGGTAGCCAGTCTTCTGACATCCCGCTCGTACGTAACTAGCTTTCATTTTGCAAAAGGGGTTAGAGAGCCAGCGAATCCAATGGCTCCCGCGCCCCCGACTGCTTCATCAGAGCGCTCAGGGGTCATGAGGAGAAGAGGCAGCATCTAGGTATCGGCATGAAGCATTCAGTGATCCATGCAAACATAGCTGGTGTTTTCAGACCCCAAACTCTCGGGAGGGCTTTGGGAAACCAGGTGTGTATCTCATCCCTGGAAAACAGCCTCATGCCACTGATAAGTGAAAACGGGTTCATGGCAGAGACTAACAAAATGTGACACAGTTCAGCCTTGTTGACAATCTGTGCTCGATGGAGGACTGAGGTACACTGGCAAATCTGTGAGGACATGGGGCTGGCAGGCCGGTACTGCAGTAGCAGGAGGTCCCGTAGATTCAAACGGACGTGTATTGGCAGAGCTGCATGTGCTGCAAAATGATGATGCACTGGCACGGCTGTGTGAATACCTGCACAGAGCCTGCCTGCTCCACCTGTGGATCACATCCATCGTATTAATACTTCCCTTTCATGAGCAACAGTTTCACTCCTAAGTTTCCAGTTAAAGAGAAAACTGTAGCGTAGGCAAGTCTACTGCAGGGCTAACAACACACAGCCCAGGCACTAGAGCCAGTTAAAATGAAGAAGTACACTCTGAACATAAAAGCAAGCAACCAAATCCAGGTCAGAACGAATGACTTCACATGGAGTCTGTCCAGACTATCACTTTCATCATCACTCCACACCCTGAAGTAGAGATCTGCCAGCTCCCCACTCTATAAATATTCATTAACGCCCGTTTGTGATAGGATTATGTAGACAATCTGCCCTTTGTCATCTATGAAGGCAGGACAATTCTCCTCTGGCAGTTGCCAAGATGCTAGTGCTACCATGATGTCCCAACTTTACTCACCAGGCAAAGATTGTTCCCTTCCCCAGAGCCCAGAAGGTGCATTTGCATAAAACAGAGCTGGTCGAAGCTGCCTTGATAGCTAGTATTGAGCAGATTGTAATGCAGGCAACACTCAATCCTGACTCTAACGATGTCCCCTTGGATCAAGAGAGGGACATGCGCTGGTCCCTGTGGGCAGCAGCACTTTCAGAGATGAGGGAGGCAGGGGACTGCACAGGCCAACTCGGTGGGCTGCGTTCGTCCCCCTGGATGTGACAAAGATTATTAGTCGAAATAACAACTCTGCCAATGGCAACCTGCAGGGTGATTGTGGTCTCTGGGAACAGACTGTCTTGGGGTCCAGTGCTGATCTCAGAGATGTCAGTGGGATTTTCACCAGTGACTTCAGTGGGAGCACCAGTCCCTTAACTCCTCTTCATTCAAGAGGATGTTGCTTGGACAAAAAAATCCATCCAAATGTGAGAAGGACCCATGTTGCCGGAGCAGAACCTGCCCATTAGCTCACTGCTGCATCCAGGTGGAAAGAAGGATAAACCCTAGGGTAGAAAGTTTAGGAAATACCCAGTTCCTTTAATTAATTCTAAGCTCGTTATAAATACAGCCCCCTGCTTACATTTGGGTTCCAGACGCTGGCTGCTTCCAATCAAACAGTCCCGGAGGTCAGCTCCTTTCTCTATCACGGCGTTATGACAGATGAGGCAGCTCTGGAGGCTGCACCTGTAAGGGGAACACAAAAAGAAGTCGGATAGAGAATTTAGCTAGAGATTCAAGCAAGTGCAGTAACTAAGTGCTCCACGCTCTCTGATGAGCCTAACCCACGATTCTGTAGGCAGGCCGAGCTCTGATGCAGCCTCATCTCGCCTGGACTTTCCCCAAATTCCACACGTTCCCTGCCTATTGCGCTAGTTGCTCTGATAGAACCTTCCTGCCAGCTGGCAGAATGGGTGCACAGCGAATGGGGGCATGCAGAAATTACTGGAAGACAGTTACACAGAGAGAATTTTTGCATTTAGCTGATTGGTAATAGGGGAGCATAGGACTTGCAAGGGTCCATCTAGGCCAGTATTCTGTCTCCAACAGAAACCAGCACCAGATACTTCAAAGAAAGTGTAAGAACCCCACAGCAGGCAGATGTGGGGTAATCTGCCTCCCAAATTAGGTCTTCTCCTAAAGCATGAGGTTCAATATCCCTTCCACAAAACTATTTTTAGTATTAATTCTGACAACTTTGGATATTCTTCTTATCCATATAAATGTCCCTTTTTGAATCTTAAGTTCTTGCTTTCAGTGATTTCCAGCAGCATGGAGTTCCACAGTTTTACATGTGGTGAAGCCCCCAGCCATTTGAATCTTTGCTCATGAGCATCCCCCCCATCCCCTCCCGGTTAACAGTTTCATTGTTCCGGCAGAATGCTGCAGCCATTGGAGGTCGATGGACAGGCAATCTACCGTGTAGCTAGATAGAGCCAATCCCACGAGGGCTTTGAACAACAGGACGGAACCGTAGAACTGGAGCCATGTGGATGTGGTTGCGGTGAGCCAAGTTAACACAGGCTTCCCCACCACCACCTGCCAGCCCTACAAACTCACGCTGAGCTCCTCCCTGCTAGCACACCATCGTCAGACACAGATTCTGCCACCCAAACTTAGGCAGCAATTCTCCTGCGGATGTACAAGCCAGGCAGAATCCAGCTCCCTCTGAGAGCTGCAGCAAGTCTGCAGGGCTGAGAGGAGCAACCCCTCACTTCAGCCAGTAGAAGTTATCAGTTCAGACCCAGGAGCACACCAGGGAGGTCAGGGGTGTAAGAAGGGGACACCAAAAACACATGCTCTGACTACAACCATGCGTGAGCCCAGTCCCTCCTCCCCCACGAGGAAAGGCGATAGGGATTCACTCTGGAGCTGTCCAGCTCAGGTTGCCATGCCAGGCTTCTATAAAAAACATGTTCATAAGATAATCAAGTAGGGAAAAGGCACCAGCCTGTCTTTGCTTTCTGTTCCCGTAGCGCTGTCCCAGCTGCTGCCTTCCCTGCAGCTCCAGTACAGCCCAGCAGCTTGGAGGTCGTCATGTTCCGGAAGAGAGCATTAGCTTAGAAATAATGTTTATCAGTAGAGGTCAGGTTAAGGATGAATCAGTTCAGCACAGACTGCCCGGTGCTGCTGAGAGTTTTCCTAGCAAGGACGGAGCTGCCCCCTAACTAGGAAAACCTACCCAACACGTGCCCCGTGCTCAAAAAGCTTTATCGGTGTGTGAGCACTGCACGGGCCAATTCTAGAGTATGTCTCCCCAGCCTCACGTGGGGCCCGATCCTGGGCGGTCCCAGCACCCCTAACTCTTACTGACTACAAAAGGTACTGCAAGTGCTCAACGCGTCTCAGGCTTCCACCAACAGTTACCACTACCCACCAGTGCACATATCTGCAGAGAAGGGATTTCAGGAGTGACCGATAAGGCTCAGATAGGAGAATGCTAGATCTGAGTGTGGAGAAAATCTTGGAGGTGGCTTGATAAGGAGAAGCTGGGGTTATAACCAAGAAACAGCTCACACTGCCATCTTTGCACTGCCATCAATGATGAGCAAGTTTTCCTGCAAACTGGGTGTGTGCTGGGGTAGGCTGTGCTGATGCCAGGGAACCAGGTCAAGTGCTAGCAAACCAGGGGAAACCTGCCCTTCTTCACTGCCGGGGGAAAAAAGAAAAAAGTGACCTCTTCCAATGCTCATAAAAGCACTCGAGCACACAGAATTCGAAAATCATTCGCAACATTGTCCCCCCATCACGCAGAGTAGCAGCGGATCCAGTTTTTATTGTTCGGGTGGAGCAAAACTTCAACAGATATAAACACATTTTGTGGGTGTTCCTTGCAATCGCTGACAGATGTAATGCAGCCATTTTGAAACCACTTGTAAATGCCTTTTTAAAAAGTATGCTCTGCAGGCTGCCAAGAGAACTATTCTGTGTGTTTATTTTATTTTTATTTATTTTGTAATGTAAAGAGCGAGGAAGGAACTTTTATTCTCTTGCAGAGTAAATGTCACATCTCAGGACAAGTCTATTGTGTTCTCTAACTCTTTGGCCACTGCACTTTGTGGCTGTTTCAAATACTCAATACTATTTTATCCTGGTAGGAGCTCTGATAGCAGTCAGTTTGATGAACACTGATTTACTGCATCCTAATGGGAACCACATTTTTCTTCCTAAAACGTAGCATATTTTTCAACTTTTCAGCACTGGGAAAATGGATATCTTCTGACCTTAAAACTCGAGGACGACATTCAAACCCACAAGAACAACTAATTTGAGTCGTTTGATTTACAGCTGAAATTTCAATTAGAATTTGTTTTAAGTGCGATCGCACAGCGGAAAGTCTGGCAGCTGGGTGTTTTGCTGAAAATAAATAGACCTATGCAGCATGCAGCTGCATTCTCAAGCGAGTGTTTTACAAGTCCAGTCCTGCAGCGGTAACTGATGTAGACGGCGGCTAGCGAAAGCATATTCATTTGAGAGAGCGAGTGTGTGTCTCTCTCAAAGACAGAGAGACTGACTTGGTTTTTAAAAAGTGGGAGGAACAAGAGGAAGAGTAGTAATGGCCAAGGAGGCGGGGGGTGGGAGGGTTACAAGGATTTAGGTCTTTAAGCTGCAGACCACCTAACAAGATCACTCTGAAATGCCACTAATTTCAGTACGGCCACACACTACCCCCCACCTCCTCTCCCCTCCTCCCCACATTGTAAACAACTAATCCCAGCAGAAAACAACAGAGAGCAAAATGTACACACATTCGGCAACATTCCAGGCCCTTCTTTATCTTCTATTTATTTTTCTAAAAGGTCAGAGATTGTAGCGGAGGGGGAGGAAGGGAGAAGAAAGCCAAAACCGCCGTCCATCTCTTGTGTGGGCCGAGCCAGTGTCCAAACACACAACACGGAGCTTTTATTGCACTAGGCAGACTCTGCTCCCTTCCCCGCCCCCCAATTTGTGGCAAGATCTCAGAGCTTTAAACCAGAGGACAGGGTGGTCGATTGCATTTGAAAGAAATGTAAAGAATTGGGAAAGAATTCCATCTCCTGTCAAAATTATAAATAAGGAAATATTAGTCCCAGAGACAGGCTGATTTACGCAGCCCTGGAACTGTTGACTTTCAGGCTGGCTATCAGTCTATAAATCAAACTCTTAAATCAAATCTGTCAATTGTAGTTGCAACATGCTACTTAAGAAAAGCAAAGCATCTACCACCTAAGGTAGTCAGCTCTCCCAGGGATTGTGGGACTGTATTCTTCTTAACCTTTGCAAAATATGCAATCTCAGCACACAAGGAGCAGTCTGCAGGCATCCAACACGCAACCCATCATTACAGGCTACCCACTGATTATTTAGGACTCCATGATTAAAGTGATGAACGTTCCTGGAAGAAAGGGGCTTAAATAACGGAGGTCAAGACCTCAGGTGGAGCGCTGGCCCTAGACGTACAAGCTTAGGAAGGTATGGATGTCACAGGTTTGCCTTACAGCAAATCGGCTGAAATGGAGATGGAAAATATCCAGGGCCGCTAGCATGATCCAGTTGTGCAACAAAGGTGAAGTGTAACACACCTAGGTTGCCTATCGGATGGAGGATTTCTCACTGAAAGGCTTGAGACGTGGAGGAGAGGTCGAGCGGGCTATGGAATGGGGATGTACAAGCTCTAAGAGGGATGGAGCCCGGAGTGCTGTTCGAGAGCTACGCAGCCGGCTGAAGAGAGGGCAGCACGGATGCATCTCAAAGGAGGTACAGCCAGTCCTGCTCGGCCAGGAAGATGGCAGCCACCACAAGAGGCCTTCATGCTGGCAGCTGAAAAGCAAGGAAACAAAGAAACGCTTGGTGCTCTAGCAGCTGCCAATACCTTCCAAAGGAGTCCTGCTTAGTCTCTCTTAGCCAGTGGCACGGGGGCTATGACACACAATCAAAGGGGTCGGACACTAAGATCATGGAAAAAATGGAGAGCTCCCAAGCCCATTGTCAGGAACCTAGAGAATCCTGAAATTTCACTTCCATAAAAATACCTTTTCACGTGTTAATAATGAGTTGGGATAATGCAACTCCTCTGTTTATACACCCAAGTAAATCCCAAAGGCTACAGTAGATGACAACTGAATGTGCTTAAATTTAAGAGAATTTTCAAAGAATCCAGTTTGCTAAAAGAATATGGGCTTTGATCTCCAGCTCTCCCCCTAGGGGAGTAACACAAAACTCCTACCAAACCCCTAAGTTCCTAAGCAATTTGTATGATCTCTGAGGGTGTATTTGCTGAGGAACTTGTTTCGTGTCTCTTCTAGCCAGGTATATATACTGTGCTCATTACAATGGTATGATTGCATTACACTTCTCCTGCCCACACCCTAAATATTGAACTACACACTGTGCGTACTTGCCTGCATTCATATTTTCCAGTTACAATTCATGGGATCTTTCACATAACTGACCCAGAAGAACTGCCTCTGAGCTATCATCACTGGTGTTAGAAGGTGAAATACAGGTTTCTGGGCAAGGTGGACTGGGAAGTGGTTCCTCACCTCTGACACTTCAGTTTAGTTACCTCTTGTTGATCTTGGAGTAAGTTCATCTGTGGCCCTTCATTTAGCTAAAAGTCCAGTTGTAATACAGGGCAGATCTGTTGCAGCCTTTTTCACTGTAGGAACCACAGTGCATGACAACTTGTCTCTCAGGATTCAATCGTTTACAGGTCCTATTTTAGGAGGGCTGTATCGCCCGTGATCACATGCATACTCATCTGATGCAGAAGCCATTTGTTCCTCATTTCAAAGGCTCGAAACAGAACAATTCTTTAATTTCCAACTCTGATTTAATCCACAGGTTTGCTAGCTGACCCACGACAGGATGGCACTCTCCTTGGGATTGTTCAAGTGCAGTTCTTTGTGGTATTGTGGGGTGCCCCACTTAGGACGTCACATTAATTTCCATTCAAAGTGAGCCCATTTGAGAAGTTTTTTTCTAAATGCCTGTCCTGCCGGTGGAGCTGAAACCTGACAGCCAAGCCAGGTTCTTTCCTTCTCTCACATTAGCAGTAAAAAGGGGTCTGCAGCCCAGTTCCGCCTTAGGCTACATTTGTTCACTTGTCACGGTCTTCAAATGACACCCTCCATTACAGCTGTGCAACCCCATCGTTCCCACGGGAACTTGGTTAACAATTGTGTTGATGCTACGGAAGTTCACCTCGCACTCCCATACCTAGGTGGGGGAGATTTTCAAAAGGTACTTAGGTGCAGAATTCCCATTGGAAGTCAGGTGCTTAACTGCCACGTGTGCCTTTGGAAGTCTCCCCTCTTGGATCTACACAGCTAGCAGGAGCAGAAGCTTATTAGTGTCTCTGAAGCCAGACAACTCTGACAGGACACAAGGAGCAGATCAGCAGAGCTGGAAGTGGTCATTGCACATAGTCACTCTTCAGAGTGGAACAATGCTTTAAGCTTAACCTCTGCTGTCATTTTTATTTGAACCAAATGTTCTGAAAACTGGCAAGAGTTCCTTGTGCTATCAGGGAAACATCTGTATCCATGTTAAAAAAGCGGTAATATATGTAATACAGCTTGATGTAAAACAATGTTAGCCAAAAGTAATCTCTTTGGGGAGATTATTGATAAAAACAGCTCAAACATCCACAAGATGTAGGTATTTTATGAGGCGGAATGCCCTAAATATATATAAAGTGGACTTCAATAGAGTTGAAGGTGGCTGAAAATCATCCCTCTGAGTAGCTCAAAGTTATTCCTTTCTAGAGGTTCCCGGAATGACCCACCTTTTCCATTTCATCATTTAGACAATATGCTCTTTGGGGCAAGGATTGTACTTTGTTCATTGCCTTGTAGGGCACGAAGCATGTGGCTGCTGGTTAACAAATAATTCACAAAAACAATAACTGATCAAATGTGCAGACAACACCCAACATTGGAGGCACAACAAACAGAGACCGAGAGAGGACAGAACCCAATTGCAGTGTTACCCGGAGAGATTAGACCTTGCAGTGGAGATTTGCTAAATGTAATGCCCTATGTTCAGGGAGAAGAAATAGAGAGCCCAGAACAGGCTGCATAACCCAGCAGCCATGCAGCTCACATTTAAGAAACTCAGGCCCCAACTTAGCAGAGCACTTACAAACCTATTTAACTTTAAGCATGTACATAAAGTCCATCCCTATTAAGCACATGCTGAAATGTTTCTCCGTAACTGTCCTAATTTGACGATTTCTACCGCTGCCACAGGGAACGTGTGGAAGTGGCGCTGGAGGAGACAACTGCCATCTTAAAAAGTGGTGCACGATATAAAATGTTTGAAGGTCACGGCATGAGCATAATTTTATTTCCAGCTTTGCAAGCTATTGGGTTCGAAGCAACTGCATGTCCTCATTCCTTCTCATGACGGGACGTGTTGTAAAACACATTTTACAATGCCACACAAATGGTGCCTTGGCAGTGGGATCTCTCCTTTGTACTGGTATTATCCAAAGGGAAAAATAAGACCCCTTCTGTGCTGAACCCCTGTAAAATTCTCCATTCCATCCTGGTTTTAATTAGAACTTTCTTCAAATCACTCCCAGTTTCATACAGCAGGTGCTGATTTAGCACTATCAAGGAAACAACCAATAAACTTCACAATCAATCTGCAGTTAGTAGTCAATCCAGCTTGCTTTGCTTGTTGTTTTCTCCCTTTGTACATGTTCTCATAGAAAGTAGCATTAAATTGGAGACATGTGGTAAACTAGAACAGCATTTAACTAGACACATGTGGTCCCTCTTAAGCCCGTTTACTGAGTAACAACTACAGCAAGCATTTGTGCTCTCTGCTTCAAGACAGGTAGCTGGAACTTGTTTAACAAAATCCAACACGCAGCTTATTATCTCACTACGTCTGACCAGGGAAGATCCCAGTTTTGGTCAATATAGAATCAATGGTGATAATTCTTGCTCATCTTTTGCCCTGTGCAACCAGGTCATGTCCAAATCTTGCTGCTTACTCCTCTGTACAGGTTTTAAAAGTTACCGGTTTCTTTCTCCTACGCACCCAGAACTCCTATGGTTTCCCATCCTGATCACTGTAAGCGCCTCCTCTCCGTCCCACCCAGCGGCGGCTCCAAGCACCAGCACTCCACGCACGTGCCTGGGGCGGCAAGCCATGGGGGGTGCCCTGCTGGTCCCTGCGAGGGCGGCAGTCAGGCAGTCTTCGGCGGCTTGCCTGCGGGAGGTCTGCCGGTCCCGCAGATTTGGTGGCAGGTACGGCGAATCCGCGGGACCAGCGGACCTCCTGCAGGTGTGCCGCCGAATCCGCGGGACCAGGGACCTCCCGCAGGCAAGCCGCCGAAGGCTGCCTGACTGCCGTGCTTGAGGCGGCAAAAAAGCTAGAGCCGCCCCTGGTCCAAGCTCAGGTTTATATCAAAGACAGCTGCTAAGACCTCCCTCGATCGCTGAACCCGCAGGTTCACCACATCAGCTTCTTGTCCTCAAGGTCCTTCACAACTCCACCCCTGTTTGTTTGCTCACCTTTACTACACTGGCCAGCTCCTCTCAGACACGTTTCTGTTCTGTCTTACTTGTAGCTCCTTACACGTGAAACAGCCTCCCTAAAGGGGGGGACAAATCCTCTGGATCGCTCCAAACCCACTTGCACTGCAAAGTCCCCAAGGATTCAGCCTATTCACAATGGCAGAGACGGGAATTGTTGGAGCTTCATTCATATAGTTATGAAAACCTGCAAATACATACATGCATACACATATTTTGTATATACTTGATTGTATTCCTCTCCCCTTAATATGTACAGTGTCTACTTAGGTTGGTTGCTAAATGGGGCAGGCACCGTGTCTTTGAATGCATTTGCATAGTTCATTAGCACAACGGGGCCCCCATCCTAATCGCTGTTACTGAAAAATAAATAGAAATAAAAGAAGAAGACAAAGAAATATAACTAAGTTTCCTTTAATGCGCCAGTATTCTTTAAAACTCTTCCCTATCCTTACTAGTGCTCTTCTGGGTTGCAAAGTCAGATACAGCAATAATGTGGCATTTACTTTGAGAGAGAGAGAGAACGGGAAGTGACTGTTTTACACCAGTGGTTTTCAACCTGTGGTCTGCGGACCCCTGGGGCCCACAGACTATGTCTAACATTTCCAAAGGGGTCCACGCCTCCATTTGAAAATTTTTAGGGGTCTGTAAATGAAAAAAAAAGGTTGAAAACCACTGCTTTACACAGATGGGCATGGTGAGATGGCTGCACAGGTGAGAATGTCTCTTTACAATAATTAGATATCTGAACCCAACATTCTTAGTGATGTCCAGACATTGTTGGTGTGTGGTCAAATAACAGCTGAAATTCTGTCCACTGATTTGACAGACCTTCCCTGAAAGAGACACTAAAAAGGATACAAATATGCCCCATATCTGGAAATCATCATCAAGCCCTCTTTACCACATACTGCAACAGTCTGAGAACCAAAGGGACAAATTCCTTCCTGGCATAATGGAGTGGCATCTGCTTACACTAGTGGTGAATTTGACCTAAAGCATGTAGGTTTTTCTCTCTTCCCCCTCAGCACTGCAGCACTGGAAGAGAGAGACCCAGAGAGTCCGACCCACGTTGGGTTTAGATGATATTCATATTTGTTTATATAGTGCCAACATGTAATAGCTTTGCAAATACATAAGATGACAAGGTCCTTGCTCAGAAGTGTTTACAATCTAATCTATAAACCATACTCCTGGCACTCAGGGATAGCATGGTATTTAATAGAGGTGGATTTTACCTCCCTGGGAAAAACCAGTTAATCCCAGTTTAAGGCATTTTCTATTTCAAATACCATTCTATTAATGCACACCACATTACATATAGTTTCAGTTAAATATTCAAATTGTGGCTACATAAGGTAGTAGATTCATCGATGAATTTAGGGTTGTACCAATAAAACTGTAGTGGGCATAATAAGAATCTATGTAATTGTAATACTGAACATTAGAATGTCTGTATTCATTTTGGTTGGGTTTTCTCTCAAGGAAGTTCCAGGGCATGACTCATATTTCTGTTCTGAGTATTATATAAACAAAAGTCAGAAACATTCAACTGTATGAAAACACCAATAATGCAGTGCTGTAGGCTTGCAGGATTAAGCAAGCAGAAGCATGCAGCGTTGCAGATGACCAGTCTAGGTCCATTTGGTCATGCAGCATTCTGGCACAGAAGACCAACTTTGACGTAGTGGACAGACCTATTCCTCAGTTCTGAATGGATGTACCCAAAGTTTGAAAAGATTCAGTCTATGCTTGCTGGACACTGATACAATTATTTTTCCCGGGGTTAAGCCTGTATTTACTGTCCTCACCTAGTTTTTCCCCAGGAAATTGCCAACTCTGCTTGCACTTGGATCTCATGATACACTAAAGAAAGAGGATACACCTTCTCATCGACAAGGCCTATTGGCAAGGAAAGGCTGACCGCATAGAGCTTGCAAGATTGTCATATTTGTTACTTGTCAAATTTGACAGTGGCCCTTTAAATCTATTGATGATACATACAATATAAAAAATAAAGCTGGCTAATAGGTAGAGACCATCCAAAGTCAGAACCCTGCCAAACATGCTCCCTTTAGCAATGAGCTCAACATCACTGCCACTGGTGAGGACTTCCACTAGCATGGAAATGCTCATATCATAAGCCACGCACCTAGTTATGCCTTACACACTACGGTGAGAGTAAGAACCTCACTGAAATCCCGCATCTCTCTTTGCCCACGCACGAGTCACACTCCGACACACAAGAACTGAAATACATTTACGCCTTGGGTTTGCCATTGAAAAATTAGTATAATTTCACCCCCTACGGCACTTTGGTGAGTCACAATGACTCCCTAGAGCCAAGGCTTAACTGGCACATGTAACAACGTAGTCACTTACGCTACATGCCTATAACGTTCTCTCATTTGAACATCCTAGAGGTTTTTTCACTGTCGTTTTGTTGCCAGAAATGACAATCTGTTTAAAATCTTAACTTTGTTACACTATTTCTTTCAACACCTAGTAAACTCCGGTTAGCTGCACTCAAACAAGCCAGGCTATAAAGCAGTCAAGCACTTTAAACTTGACCTGAGCCACCTTCTGCAATTCCAGTCCTGCACCTCTCCTGAACCGAGATGACCAATTGTATCAGATTGGCTGGCGAGTCGGAAAGGAAGCTTTTCCTCCCTGGTCCCTTCTGGCTTTTTGGCATTCTGCTTGAGGAATTAACAGCACTTTTTGTTGGGGAATCTTATGACACATCAGTTTCAAATAAATCCATGCAACTGAGACTGGGAAAAATGTGACTTTTTACAGTTGAAGGCAAAGAACTTAGAGTTACAAGCAAAGCATTATTGTGGAGTGGCCACGACAGGGCTGAGCACACAAGGCATGAAGGGAGATACAGCCCCGCCCCTGAGGACTGTCCAGGTTTAAACTGCATCCATGCTGGAGCATGCTGACTTCAGAGGGTAAGCGCCTCAGGACAGGAGCTGTAACTTGACAAGACTGGATCCTTCTGGTGCCCATTTTTAACAGACATGTAAGTTAAACCCTGGAATGACCTGCCAATGGGGGTGGGGTGGATTCTGAATCACCTGAAATCTTTAGATCACAATTGGACGTCTCTTTCTGAACGATATGCTCCAGCCCAAGCAGAAACTATGGGCTGGATGCAACAATAACTGGATGAAATTCTCTACCCTGTGTTATGCAGAAGGCCAGACTCCATGATCGCAATGATCCCTTCTGGCCTTAAAAAACCCCAGCAACTCTGAATAATGGCTTTGCTTCCATCCACTCTGATTCAAGCACTGGTGTAGCAGGCAGAGCTGCCTGGGCTCGGACTCAGAAGGTCCAGGCCTCATAGGTGTTGATTTAACTGGGAATCCTGAGGCAATTTTGGATCATAAGCATCTTGCCATCACCTCCATGATGGCTTCCTGCTTTCTAAGGAAAGTGCCAAACAGTATCTATGGCTGATGTGGAAACTCTTACTTACCGAGAGTTGGTTATGCCTGCCTGCTGCTTCGCTAAAGGCATTAGTCAAGGATGCAGCAAAATATGTATCTTCGGTTCATAAATCTACCATATGGTTACTATGGTACTGACTTCCAAAATTCAACAAGCCAATTCTAAAATAGTGTTTACTTATAAAGCTGGTCATGAACCTTGTGCTACTTTGTCTGAGCTCCTGACGTCTTGCACCCTCAGCTAAGCTTTGAGCTACCCAAGGACGAGAATCTTCCATTATGTTTCCATCTCTCGATTTTTTTTCCCAGTGAAACTCTTGGATTCCATGTCCAAAGAGCAGAGATGATGCACAGGGTCCTTCCAGTAATTGTAACACTAAGAGTGCATTTTACACACACACACCTCCAAATCTTCAACTGCCCTTTCCATGATTATTATTACCATGGCTCATAGGAGCCCAGTCACGGACCTGGACCCCCCCCACAGAACAGAGAAACAGTCCCTGTCCAAAAGAGTTTACAATCCAAATAAATCCCATTGTGTAGAAAACTGAAGGACCAAATCAATTTCAAAACTTTGAGCCAAGATTTCAAAAAATGGGGGGGAGGTGCTAAAGTTAGGCTCCTAAATCCATATTAAAACACCTAAATAAGTGGCCTGATTTTCAGAGAAGTCAAGCTTCGCTGGGAGCGATGATCTATGTAAGCGACCACTCCAGTCTACTGCCGAGGCACTACATGAAACGAGTTTAGAGAGCTCAGTTCAGCATCGTGCTGGTTATTTACAAGCAGTACTTTCTGCTCGGCAGAGGGATCAGGATGGAACTTAGTGATACCAGCTCTCTCTGTAATCAGCAGTGTCTCCCCGGGTAACTAGTTTCAATTGTCATCAGGCTGGCACTGCCGTGGGTGCTTGCACTATAAATGACCTGTAGTCAGAGGACTTTTATATCAAAGACTTTCAGACACACAAATCTCAGAACGCCTTGGTACTGGCACCTCCTCCACCCCGACCAAAACAATAAGTAGAAAGGGCAGCCTCAGCTGCTAGGCAGATTGAAGATGCCCACAGCTACAGTGCAGTGTAGACAGAGAGGCAGGAGTTTTCAGGTGACCTATGATTTCAGCTCGATTAGTAGTTTTCCTCTATGTAACTCAGTGCAGCCATTTGTCACTGAGCTCCAGGGAGCTGTCCAGAGGGGAACAAGAACATTTTCCACACTGCAGCATGTCACCTGGGCACTCAGCATCTCTCAGCGCTTGCACTGTTCCATGAATTACCTCCTCTAGCAGCTTTCAGCTGCCCGTCTCTCCGAACTTGGTCAAGCATGTCGACCATTCAGCACATATGTAATAGCTGTTATTTTATTGTCTAACCGATGGAAGAATTCGCTGTGCAGTGGGAAACACATTAAGGAGGAACTGCTGATTATTTCCCCTACATTATTAACTTCTTTAATCCTTTTGTAATCTCTTATGACAGGGATTCAAGTCCACCCAAATCATTTACCAAGAGCCAGGTTACAGAATAACGTTGTACTACGCCTGCTTTCTTCTGAAGATTTCACAATAAAACTGCTTTTGGTCTGCCGGACCAAAACATGTCAATCATCAATGGAGAAATGGATCGAAATCTGAACACAGTATGAAGATGCCACTGTACAACACGGCCCAAAATTCCTCAGTTTATTTCTTTTGGAAGAAGTTGTCTCAGTCTGGAAGTATCATCCAGGTGATTACCTCAGGTTTTTGCATGATTAGCTAACCACAACCTCAGAATGCCAATCCAGTTTTATGAGGCTGCACCTTGTGATGGTCCCATCTGCTCCCATGGAAGCTATTTACCCATCTCCAAGAGCTGGTGTTAAATTTCATGAGGAGGCTTCCAAAAAACTCTTTTTGGTTGGGAAATGTAATTTTGTGAATCCTTAAATATCAGGAAATGCAGCAGTTCCTACAGCATCTTGGATTCGCACTGTAATGACCACCGTTTGCACTATCTCCTGGAAGTGCAAGGTGGTGGTGTCCAGGAGTTTCAGAGAAAAACCTCCTGGCCTCCCTTGCACGTTATTTAGTGAATCAAAGCCTCTGAGGTTGGCCTCAAACACTGTAACCACACACTGCAGTGTTTCATGCGGGTTCTTCGGAGTGCCTTTGGCTTCACCCCTAGGTGGGCTATTACGGCGCTAACCGGCAAGATGGAGCCAGGTGCCCATGGATGCTGGAAGGTTTGCACCTCTTTCACTGACAGGGATCATGAATGGTTCCTTCCAGGAGAGCAATATCCCTTAACCAAATGCTGACTAGGCCCTTGCTCAAGAAACCACCCTTTGGTGATTGTGCTCTTGCCATGAGTGCGCTGCCATAAACATTCCTTCTCGGGAAAAGTTATTAGAAAGGTCACAGTGAGGCGGCTCCGGGTTGATCTAAATCACTCCGACTTCTCTAGATCCCTAACACTCCAATGTCAGGACTGGCCATAACATGGGGACTGAATTACTGTCACCACTTGAGCCAGCCCACAAGTTTGGGTCTGCATGTTGACTTGGTGAGCTCTTCCGGTAGCTCTTCATTTGGCTGATCATGAGCTGTTGCTGATGTGCCCAAGAGACCAGGTAGGGTGCATGGGCTTGGTTTTCGGTAACTCTTCTCCCTTCTTTCTGATAGGCCTCAGTGGGTAGTATGGAGAAGCTGCTCAGCAGCCTTAAAAGACCTCTCATACAGGGCCACTCTCTCAGCCCAGTTCAGCAGGCAGATGAAACCGTTAGACTGAAGTATTTGGGGCTGCAGAGCCACCAAAATGTTGACAACACTCATCTATTTTTCTTTTGTATTTCTAAGGCTACCATCACTGTAATATCTAGGGAACATTCTACATGACCTTTCAATCAGATTCAGATGGGGGCAGCTTCTCTGCTTTCCCTATACCTGGCAAAGATGAGAACCAGGGAAAAAAATGAACTAGCTGAGGTTCAATCCAGAAACGCGAGTGGTGAAGACCGGTTGTCAAGGGGAAGCAAGAAAAGGTGTTACCAAGGGCAGTGACACCTGTCCCTAGAGTATCAACACACCTTCCTGATAGGCTCAGAATGTTGGGCTACTTTGGGGCACCCATCAGCTCTTGGGTTCCCAAAGAGCAGCAGTGGCTCACTTGACTTTTACATCTTTTGGTTAGCCAAGTAAGCTTTCTCTCCTTTCCTTGATACAAACTTTGCAACTATGTGCCTGTGTTCTATAAACAGCACTGCTTTCCATCTGCTTCAAGGTGCAGTTCAAAGGTGTCATGTCTAATATCTAAAAACCTACCTGGTGATGGATCTGGCTTGCCTTAGGACTGCCTCTCTTCCTGTGCAATACCAACATGGCTTAGATATGCTGTGGCACTTCTACTGGAAGTCATTAGCACAGCTTTGGGGGACTGGAGGCAGAACATTGTCACTGGATAGTCCCCATGTGAGAAAATCATTCCCTCTGCTGGTACAGAAGAGCCAGAGTTTACTGATTTTCTGACCACAGTGCAAGACATCATTTTATCAAGTCCTTTCTGGGATGATTGTTGGGTTACTTATAGATGTTTGAAGCACGGGAGATAGGGAAGCTGTTTGTGGAGGGGAACTGTCTATTGGAGGTAGTTTAAAACACCATCAGCAAAGTTAATTTATGTGCTGCATCCAGATGCTACAGCCATGGACAAATCACAAAAAAAACCCACCAGCTGTGATTAAGGATTTGAAAGAAATGAAGGTCAAAACAACAGCAGTCATTTTTCCTTTTCATTAAGTTCTGAGTAAGGTTTCTCTTACCAAAACTCAGCTTCCAGATACATTTCCAAACCTTCCTAGATGTTCACCAGAGGCTTCCCACGCCAGCAAACCCAAGAGATTTACATAATGTGATATAGGAATAAAGTATCAGCATAATATTTACACAAGCTTATCACATACAATATGAACCATGTTGCACTTTGAAACAAACCTTTATAGTGTATAATGTACATTCCACACAGAGAAAAGGCACCGAGACTCTTCTGGTGCATCAACAGTCAACAGCAACAAAGCGGTTGGGTTGATGGACTTTTGCAACTATCAAGGCTGTTGCTACGTTTTGGAGCATGACTGATTGCTGAGAGCGGCTGCACTAGCTTTGTTACAATAATGGCTAGGAGGAGGAGGTTAGTCAAAACAAAACCAGTGTGCTCACAATGGTATTTTGCTTTCAAATCAATATTTGAACACACTGGAAGGCACACTCTGAATGATTATTAGGATAACAATCCCTATTGAGGGTTTAGAACAGAACATTGCTGTATATTCAATGCAGAGGAACACATGCAGATTTTGTTAGCTACCTATTTATACATTTAGCCCCCTTTGTGACTTCACCGTCGAGCGGCTTACCTCGTACGCAAACCCTGCCAGAATGCCTGTGGTACCAATCCATTAATCAAGACAACAGTGTAGCTCATTGTCAAATCAGAGTATTTCCTGGTACTTAGAGGACGGCGAATTCTGTGAGACTGCCATACTGGAGCCATTTACGAGTGAACTGGAGACCAGCTATTATCTACACACCAAGGAATTCTGATATATGATGTGCTTGAAATTACTATGGATTTCTATTAAAGACTAAATGCTTGGCAGTGATGTACCATACTTACTTACCTGTAATTTAGCTCTGTAACAGTAGTATTCTCCACAGACCCAACATCCTTTGGGTTTTTGTTTTCAAGCATGTGACCGCGAGAGCCAACTGGGCATTTTTTAAGGGTTTGACTTCTCCCACAAGGACCCTCAGCAAACCTCATGGCATGAAGGAGCAGGGAATTAATAAAGGCCTGTACGGACTCTAATGAGCAGTTTCTTTTCCGCTGACACCCACAGGAAGCCGGCTCGTAAGAGGAGGTGGGAACTTTCAGGCAGCAACTGGTTGGTTTTCCACTCACTGAAGAGCCAAGGCATGTTTCAGTAGCACAACACAAACGAGTGGGATAAATATCATCTATCTTGGAGACTAGGAGCAGAGCGAGCGCCTCCCTGAATATATAATACACGTAATACAAAGCAATGTTTACATGCACCTAGGTCATTTCTCAAAGACACGCATGAGAGAACAGGAGCCCCAGAACGTGCGTGTATTGGGGGGCAGGGGGAACCTACGGAAGATAAGTCTGGGAATCATTGGATGACTGGGCTGATTCTTCTTCCGATCTGCAAAGCAGATCCTCTCATGAAGAGGACGTTGCAAGTAAGTAATGACTCACTTTCCAGGCTTGGGAAGCACCGAGGCAGGATGAAAGATCAACTAGCTTCAAAACTTTTCATGTTATTGGTTTAATCTTTTACCGTTTGCAAGCCCTTCCAGCTAACGAGTTAATGAGTCTGCTCCTGTCCTTCCATAGTGATCAGCTAGAATTTTAATGGTGTCAAGACAGAGGAGGTCTCCTTTTTAAGTGTCCAAGTATCAGTGGTGACTGTTTGTGTGGATACCCCTTCATTAGCTAGAGTCTCATACACAAGGAACCTCTACCGGATGACAGATTTCCTTTTGGGAAAGCTTATTTATTTGCCCTGTTTTCTAGCAACTGTAATGCTAATGTAAAGATTCAAGGTGACAATGAAAAGACCTGAGAGAATGTCAGTGGAGGCTCTCAAAATACCAAGGGCGTAGGAAGATTTTTATTGGTAAATGTGGACTTTTTAAAATCAGCAACTTTATAGGAGTATAAGATTTTTGGTATAAATATCTGCAAAGTCTAAGCCATTAAAATAAGCTTTCAGTACTGGAAGGATGCGACCTAACCTCCTACAGACCAGTGAATCCATTCCATCTATATGACTTAAAATAAGTTGTGCAGATGACAGGCTCTCCAGAAGGATGGGATGGAATTAATCCTCCCCATCTGGACCCCTCTAGTTAACTCTCTCCCTTGTTATTAGCATCCTATTGATACTAGACAAAACTTATTTCTGATTCATTCTTACATCCCACAGGAGATGAGAAACAAGCTTCTTCCTGAGATCAATTGCCATGGCTGGGAATCTCTCACAGGACAGCCAGCATCCCAGTGCCTTTCTAAGAGAGGGAAAGGAGCAGCTTAGGACAGGGAGATACAAAGAAGTAACATACCCTTCCTCAATTGTGACAGAGTTCATGATGATGCAGTTAGTTATTTTAACTCTGTCTTTTATGGTGCACGTGGAGCCGATGATGGAGTGTTTAATGGATGTCTTCTCTCCAACCTGCGTGGATGAACCAATGATGCTGTCAGATCCAACCTAGAAAGGAACAGAGTGGAAACTTAGTCAAACCACCATGGCTGTATATTAAGTTATCTCAAAAATCAATGTTCTTCATATAGGATCTCTATCAACAAAACATGACTATGCTCCATACACCTAGACACCATGAATAATACAAGCTATAGGTCAGTGATAGGCCTTGTTTATTTGTGCCCACCCAAGACACTTCCATAGTTACTGGCATCAACATAAAACATCTTCAAAAAAACCTAGCAAACATCAAAAATTCAAACTACCCAAAGGCTTGTAATGTCTTCTCAGTCTAGAGCACATTTAAGGGTAAGAAATTATTTTTTATCGTGTTAACTAAAGCAAAGATCTTATCTGTACAGTGCTTCTCTCATAAATCTATAGCATAACCAGGAGTGAATGATGACGCCTTTGTTCATAGATGAGAACACCACTTAAAAGTGACCCTTCATAGGTTAGCTATCTTACTCGTGATTAAGGGGAAGATGTTTTCCCCAGTATGCAGTTTTGGAAGTAAAGCATATACCTCAAAGAAGTGAGTATGTGTGGGTGAGGCCTGGTGGACATGTCTAAAGCCTGCTGTATGATCTGTAGGGTGCAGATTTAAAAGAGTAATCTATGGACTTGTCTTCATGAACACTTAGTCCCACACTAAGTGGACCCTGTAGTGCGCTTTGATCTATCCCGCTTTGAAATGGGACTAGATCAAAGCACAGTAGGGAACTGTTAGTGTGCGGCAGCAGGGTCTACATGGATACACAGTGAGTGACAGGCTAGTGCGGGGGAAATTCACGCCCCAGCTTGCTGCAAGCTAAATGTTCCCGGAGACAAGCTGTGTGTTGAAACAGGCAGTCACAGAGCAATACTGCGTCAAAAAAAGAATGGGGAATACCAGAAGTGGCAGAGGGATAAGATATTACCCTTGAATACATACAAAGCAGGACCTTGATGATCTGAATGTCTTGGAGAACACCTAAGACCTCTATAGATTCCAGGGTTTGGATAAATTGAGGTGGCCCACTCAACAGGATCCAGCCTGGTGACCCTTCCCCGAACAGATAGGTGGCCAGTTTCCCCAAGCCTCCCGTATACAGGGCCCCAGCTGTGTAACTCTTAGCCATGAAGGCAAGGACCTGTGGAAGCAGGGAAAGAATTAATAAGGATTTGAAGGGGATTTTATTGCATGTCAGTCAGTTAGCAAGAGTCAGGCCATACTGTAACCCTAATGACGTGAGACTTGTAGAAGCAAGGATAGTGCGAGGCGAGAGGACAAGAACTGTGTACAAAGTTATTACGACCTTGCAACAGTCTAACCAAATATGCAGGCTTGCTTTTCTTAGGAGTGAGACAAATAAGATAGCAGAAAGGCTTATGTATAAACAAAATGTATTTGTTGCTTTTTACCGTCTGTATTATTGCTAGAAATTGTCTGTAACAAAGGTATAAAGGCTTGCTGTAATTGTTTACCAGTTGAGAGACCTGTCCGGGACTGGGGTGACCCTGTGTCCTATGGCACTCTCTCCCTCCATTGTAATTACTGGAGAAATAATAAAGTATTTGATTTTGCTGCACCCAAACAAAAAGCGAGAACTGAGTTTTTCTCCGACAGACCTATGTGAGTAGTCTTAGTTAAGTCAGTGGGACTATTTGTGTGAGTTCAGAGCTCACCAAAGTGGGCCCAAAGCATAGGGGTTTAGGGCTGGGATGCAGCTAAAATACTTTAGCTAAGAGCCAGCACTAAAAAACTAAACCCTGCTAAGCTTGCTGGCCTTTGGAAAGCCAACTGATTGTCTATCATCATCTGCCAAACCTCACATCAGCCTGCTGGGGGACAAGACGCTGCAGTGGTTTGGGGTAAAATTTGTATAGTATCAAAAAGTAGAGTACAAACAGTAAAACATGTTTTTAATTAATAAAGATTGAAGGGCAGGAACTGAAGGACAAGGACACGTGGGTGCTTTGCGTTGTTTTCCATTACTCTGTTTGACTCAGTAGTATTTAGAATACGCAGCTGAAGGAGAATACACAATCGGGACATTTTATTTTGCATTCAGTCATACCTCAGCTCAGTGCTTTAGAACCTCGGCTACATTTTTGAGACAGAAGTTAATTACGAGAGGCAGCTCTTGAAATTAAGGCCTAGCAGATAGTTCCACCTCCCTTCACACATTCCGCCAGAACAGTCACTCACCAGGCCTCTGTCGGTGACTTGAGCGGACATGTGAACCAATGGTTCTTCTGGACACACAAGAGCAGGTAACAGCTTAGGAACCTGGAAGAGGAGATCCCAAGTCACAGGTGAACAAGGTAATGATACATCAGTATATTACATGGACAAATCCAAGCAGGCTTATGTTTCACGGCACTTCGGTATATACTGTAAAAATGCTCACTTACAGAAGACATTTTATCACCTGTGGTTTACGCTTGCAACAGATGCGTGGTAGTTACCCTCTTCGCTCCATAGGAGAAGATAGTCAGCACTGTACCAGTACAGTCCATTAGTACGTTTCCTCTTTGCACACCCTGGTCTAATCAGGAATCAGCAGCAAGCTGCCAGGCTCCCACAGAACTCGAAGGACACGCAGTATTTGAGTTCGTACAGAATGTAACTCAGCATGCTGTAACACAACACAGTACACAACCGAGTACTCTGACATCCTAGGATGACTAAGTTAAAGCATTTAGTAGAAGGGAGCTAGCTGAAGCACAGGCAAGGGAGAAGAACTATTTCAGGTGTGTGAGGGGAAAACACAAAGGTGATGAGGTGTCTGTTCCAGAAAGCAGACGCTGCAGAGGAAAAGGCAGGTGCTAGAGAAGCAGACATAGCAGAGAAGGTAACAGAGAGAGACAAGGTCCAGGAAGTAGCCAAGGACAAATCCATGGAGAGTAATTTTGAACGGGCTCCCGAAATGAATGGGGAGCTAGGGTTATAGGAGGACAGGATAATCCCACCCTTCCTCTGTGTGCAGGAGGGAAGGCAGGCTAGGGCATCCTGTACCCACTGGAGTCAGCCTGGAGCAGGCGGGCACAGGAGATGACAGTGTGGCTGAGGACTGCAGCGGAGGGGCAGTGGGGCACACAGGCAATGCTGCAGAGGTGGCCGGGGCAGACTGACATGCAAGATGCAGGAGAACAGTCCAGGGTTGGGAATGATGCCATGGTCATGGACAATGAAAGGTCCATGTTGAGAAGAGAGTGGTCATGGGGCTGTGTTTCAGGATATTCAGGCTTCTTTCAAGATATTCAGGTAAATGGAGCTGAGAGAAAGCCACATTCAGTTAAGACAGACAGAGGAGTCTGAGTAGCATCTTTGTACGGAAAACCAAGTATCACCTCAAGTGTGGCAGTGAAGGTAAAAGTAGAAGTACAATCAGCAAAAGGGAGATGGTCGGTAAAGAAAAGCAGAAGGCAGAGAACTGAACCTCAGGGGATTCCATCAGGTGGGAGGTATAGGGAGCAGATAAAAGAAAATAACTTGTGGTCTCACAGTGAGATGCCATTCGCAGTGGATTGTGCAGAGATGATCAGCCCTCTCCCTTCTGAAACGCTCTGATCACCAGAGAAAGAGTTCACAATACTAGCTTTTAAACTGTCGTAAGGGTTCAGAGTGGATCCCGCAATGAGATTAATGGCTAAATTCACCCCTCTCAGAGAGCAACTGTTTCAGGCTGCCAGCAGCCCCAGGCAGACATTGCTGCATGTGTCACTCTTCACATCTTGAAGGTTGTCTCTGCCACCACCAGGGCTAGAGACGGAGCTGTTTAAAGGATGAAAGGTGAGATCCTGATGCATAAGACGCAGCCATTATTGAAAAGCAACAGCTCATTGAGCCATCCCAACAAGGCCAATTTTACCTCAGTGGTGCTGCCTCGGCACAGGGATGCTGCCATAGCTTGAGACAAAGTAGTGCAGCCATGACAGAAGGGATCCAAGAGAGAAATGAACAGCTATGAAGTAGCATGGAATGGTCCATTGTGTCCAAGGCTGTTCTGAGAGATGAGGAGGGAGAAGCAGCCTTGATCAGCAGAAAGGAGGAGGTGGTTACATACATGAAGAATGATTTCTCATCTGTGGCTAGGGCAAAACCCAGACTGAAATCAGTCAAGGGTAGCACAGCATGGGAGGGGACCAGAATGATTAGAGAAGGCTACTAGCGCAAGCATTTCTGCTCTGAAAGGGAAGGCTAGCGATGGGGCGGGAGTTAGAGGGAGTGTCTGGGTCAAGGGAAAGTTTAATATTTTGCTTTTAATTCATCTTAGAAGGAAACTATTTCCTGCTATTGAAGCTAACTCCCCCTTGAACCCACTGCCCACGCATTGGCTTCAGCTGGAAGTGAAACAATTCAGGTCCAGTGTCTCCTCCCCATGAGGGCAACGGCTTAGAACGCTGCTCCTCTTCTGGCAGTAACAGCGCGGCTCACTTTGAGCTGCCAGTAGCAGCCTTAGAGAGAAGGCATCAGAACTGTCCACAAAGCCCAAGAGGAGAGCAATTGAGACTCAAAGGGTCCTCAGAGCAGAACAAAATAGAGGTGTAAACCACAGATAAAATGAAGGATGCATCTTTTACCAGCAGTGGTAAGAGAAACAAAATGCAGCAGGACTGAGGATAAGAGCTCCTTTTCCAGGGCTCCTGGTTCAGTTCTGTTATATGATTCACCTCCACAGAGTTTCCTTAGGAACCTTACCATTCTGGAAAGTTAAAAATTCAAGGAAAATCTTCCGCAGCATTGCAGGTCCCAAAGTGAATTCAAAGCACTAGCTTTACGTACCACCCAGGAGCAAATGCATTTCCAGCACTGACCAAAATGTAGAATATTTAGCTTTAAAAAAACCCCAAACCACATGGAGCCTGACTGGCTCAACTCAATAACTTTTCACTCAAGCGGCTTCTGCCAAATGCACATGCTCACTTCCGCTAGCAAGTGGTGCTCTCCCTTAACCCTTCCGACCCACTTGTCCTTGGGCTTATAAGAGAACTCGCTGGCTGCTCTCTGTCAGCAGCACTGCGCCCCTTCTACCTTCTGTGTGCTCGACTACAGCTCCTCCCCACCCAGCGCATGCAGAGCCTTTAAAACCCCAACTCCTGGGTTCACACCAGTTCTGCCCTGCCCCCAGTTACGGTTTGCATTCATCCACCCATCCATTCCAATGAGATACCACAAACGGAACTAGGAGGCAGAGACAGGACTGGCCACCCCCAGGATACCAATCCAGCCCCTTCATCTCCCAGCCACAGTCCCCGGTTCCTCCCCCGCAGCATCCCTCCAGTCCTCGCCAGCCTCCCCAAACTCCAAAGAAAGTCAGTCAGTCCTGCCTGCGTACACCCCACCACTTGATAGGTGAAGTGAGGATATGTACAGGGCGGGTGCCAGTTTGGCAGAAAATAGGGTTCTAAGGGGTTAAAGCTTTTAATCCTCACGTCACTAACGCCTACTACTAAGGCTGCACTCTCTCTCTAGCCCTTCCCTTTGATCCCACACGTAATGAAGTTCTCTACCAGGGTAAATGTGCACTGGAATTGTGCCTGATCGATGTTCCCTTCTCTGTCAGCTGGAGCGCCCTGCCTTACATTGTTTACACCGGACAGAAATCTGCTCAAGCAATGGTGCATTTAGAATGGAAGCTATTATGCAGCCTAAATATGTGGGTTGCTATCAGCGCCCCCAAATAACAATCACAATTGTTTTCCTCCGTAGCTCTCGGGGTGGGTATCATCATCCCCAGCTGACAACGGGGGAAGTGAGGGGCGGAAGGTTTACATGACTTACTCGAGGTTGCACAGCGAGTCAGAGGCACAACTGGAAATAACCCCCAAGTCGCAGACCCTCTGCAGCTGACCATGCTGCGTTGCCCTATGCTGCTAAAAGGGGTGATGTGCTCAGTCAGCAGCTGGATACTTGAGGCAGTCCCCGTGCAATCCTCACCAAACAGAGGGGTGTCGCTGATGAAGCTATCCCTACAGATAACATTTTATACACACACACACACACACAAGTCCCATATACAATTTTTATATTTTCCTTACCTGTCTGTTTGCTTCAATGTATAACCCAAGAGTGTTCACTCGGTAGCAGAGCCCCTCTTTCATGATATGGACGTAGCAACGCACTTTTCCTCCGTGGAAGGCTTCATTCAGATCTGCGCTGTGACCATTCCAACATGATTTATCAGGAGCAAATTCCAGCAAGCTATCACCCTTCACGTAACTGTAGATGTCTGCAGAACACGCACAGGCCATGTGAGACAGGCTTCACAGAGACAGCAACACTTTCCACAGAAGGGTTCTAGACACAGCGGTTTTAAAATATCCTTGGGGAGGGGAAACCTGTCCAGGGTCCTCACCTAAGTCCTTGACAGTCACTAAGGATTTCCTCCCATGCGGTAGGGAAGTGCGACCATCCCCATGTTACAGCTGAGGAACTGGGGCCCCAGGTAGGTTAAGTGACTTGCCTATGGTCACAGAGGAAGTCTGTGGCTGACCCGGAGCAGAAGCCAGGGCTCAAATCCCAGTCTAGTGCCCTACCCGCTACCCATATTTTCACAAGTATATTGATTTGCTCTGTGGCACAGGAAGAAAAAAACAGAGCCAGAATCTGGTTGACTCACTGATTACAATGGAGTTACTCCTGATTTACACCAATATAAGGGAGATCAGGATAAACCCCATAATGCATCCTCCTGTCCCAGCGGGGAAGAAGCCTGTATCTCAGAAACTCCCCTGCGATGCCCAAGGAAGTTTGACTTTCCAACCCCTGAACAAGGGGAAATCCAGGAAGCACACCAAGAAATCTTGGGGTTCTGAGTCTTTCAAAAGAGCAGGCAAACAAAACAGGGAATAGTTCTGGTTTTTTACGTTGCTTGAAATGACATTAGCCAACCATAATATGTTTGACTTTGTAATGATGGGTTAGAGGAGGCTCTCAGAGACAGAGCTCCGTAGGCCACCCTGCTATATGCTAGTCCCACCTATGACCAGGAGCGTTTGCCTACATTTCCTCTTGCTAACAAAACAAAGCAAGAAAATAATCACCTGAGCTGTAAAATCATCACACATTTTTGGTACACAAACGGACAGCTAAGAAGTGCAGGTTTTAGGGCCTGATCCTACAAGCTCTGTGCATGACTGCCTATTGACGTCAATGGGAACGCCGAATTCGGCCCTTAGTTCCACATTACTTGGCATACCCTAATGCAATCCTATGGGATTTAAAGTCTGCCTGGTGGGTCAGTGGTCAGAGAACTGGCTTTTCAACTCTGGGAATCAGCTCTACCCCTGCCTTTAAATTCCAAACCCCAGAGGTCAGATTTCCCAGCCCACTGCCTGCGTCGGTTCCACAGGCCCCACCACGACAAGCCCCACGCTGTTCACCTGGGATAAGCCAGCTGGGTGCAGCTAAGTGTTGGTTGGATAGCAGCTTAGCTCTGGGGCCGGGAGGGAGCGTAAGAAAACCTGCTCATGAGAGCAGAGGCAGCGCTGCCTCTCACCCCACACTGAGTATGGCTTTTCGGGTTGGGGACTGAGGTGACTGACAGAACAGGGTGCAGCATTTTATCTCAGCACTATCCGGAAATGTTCCGATTAAAATAGCCTACTACAGTCTTTACTGTCATATGGGCTTGGGAGAAAACTGCGGAGATGAGCCAGCCAAAGACCCCAGCCGGACGGGGCAGAAGCAGCCAAACCGGGGACCTTTGGCCATTCAGAGAACTTTCTATAGCTTTGACTGGACTTTGCCCTGGGCTAATTGGCTGTTTTTGTCAACTCTCCCACTCTCAACCTCTGCTTCAGTGCACACCTGCCCCTCTTATCCTCTTCTCCCCTTCCCCCTGCCAAAGACCATAAGAACGGCCACACTGGGTCAGACCAAAGGTCCATCTAGCCCAGTCTCCTGTCTTCCGACAGTGGCCAATGCCAGGTACCCCAGAGGGAATGAATAGAACAGGGAAACATAAGGGGCTGATTCCCTGTCACCCCTTCCCAGCTTCTGGCAAACAGAGGCTCAAGACACCATCTCTGCCCATCCTACCTAATAGCCACTGATGGACCTATCCTCCATGAACTTATCTAGTTCTTGTTTGAACCCTGTCTTGTCCTTCACAACATCCTCTGGTAAATAGTTCCACAGGTTGACCATGCGTTGTGTGAAAAGACGGTTACTCACCTTTGTAACTGTTGTTCTTCGAGATGTGTTGCTCATATCCATTCCAATTAGGTGTGTGCGCGCCGCGTGCACGTTCATCGGAAGATTTTTACCCTAGCAACACTCGGTGAGTCGGCTGGGTCGCCCCCTGGAGTGGCGCCGTTATGGCGTCAGATATATACCCCTGCCGACCCAACGGCCCCTCAGTTCCTTCTTGCCGATTACTCCGACAGAGGGGAAGGAGGGTGGGTTTGGAATGGATATGAGCAACACATCTCGAAGAACAACAGTTACAAAGGTGAGTAACCGTCTTTTCTTCTTCGAGTGCTTGCTCATATCGATTCCAATTAGGTGATTCCCAAGCCTTACCTAGGCGGTGGGGTTGGAGTGAGATGTTGCAGAATGCAAAACAGCTGAGCCAAACGCTGCATCATCTCTGGACTGTTGCACCAATGCGCAATGTGAGGCAAAGGTGTGGACTGAGGCCCAGGTAGCTGCGTGACATATTTCCTGGATGGGAACATGGGCCAGGAAGGCGGCAGATGAAGCTTGAGCCCGAGTAGAATGGGCGGTGAGGTGGCTAGCCGGAACGTGAGCCAAATCATAGCATGTACAGATGCAGGATGTTACCCAAGATGAAATTCGTTGGGATGAGACCGGTAGGCCTTTCATCCGGTCTGCCACAGCTACAAAGAGCTGAGGCGACCTTCGGAAGGGTTTTGTTCTCTCGATATAAAAGGCGAGAGCCCTGCGAACGTCTAGGGTGTGCAGCTGTTCCCGACGCGATGGGTGCGGCTTCGGGAAAAAGACTGGAAGGAAGATGTCTTGATTGACATGAAAGGCGGACACCACCTTAGGGAGGAAGGAGGGGTGTGGTCACAGCTGTACCTTGTCCTTATGGAACACCATATATGGGGGGTCCGCTGTCAGGGCCCGAAGCTCAGATACTCGTCTTGCCGAAGTAATAGCGACGAGGAAGGCTGTCTTCCAGGAAAGGTACGGCAGCGAGTAGGTGGCTAGTGGTTCGAAAGGAGCACCCATAAGCTTGGCTAGCACCAGGTTGAGATCCCAGGTAGGGGTCAGGCGTCTGACTTGAGGGTACAAACGTTCCAATCCCTTGAGGAACCTTGAAACTATGGGGTGAGAGAAGACTGACCGGCCATTTTCCCCTGGGTGGAAGGCGGAGATGGCTGCCAGATGCACCTTTATGGAAGAGACCGCTAGGCCTTGTTCTTTCAGGGACCAGACGTAGTCCAGGACAGTAGGAACTGACACTTGCGTGGGGACTGAGTTACGTTGAGCGCACCAGCAGGAGAAATGCTTCCACTTGGCCAGATATGTCATCCTAGCGGAAGGCTTCCTACTGCCCAAGAGCACGTGTTGGACCGAGGCAGAGCAACGCAACTCAGACTGGCTCAACCACGCAGCAACCATGCTGTGAGGTGAAGAGACTGCAGGTCCGGATGGTGAAGTCTGCCAAAGTCCTGTGTTATGAGATCCGGCCAGAGTGGCAGGGGGTTCGGATCTGCCACTGAGAGGTCAAACAACATGGTGTACCAGTGCTGCCTCGGCCACGCTGGAGCAATCAGGATCAGGTGGGCGCTGTCCCTGCGAAGCTTGAACAGGACTCTGTGGACCAGCGGGAACGGTGGAAAGGCGTAGAGTACGTGCTTCTTCCACGGGATGAGGAAAGCGTATGATAGGGAGCCCGGGGAGCGTCCCTGGAAGGAGCAGAACACCTGGCATTTCCTGTTCTCTCGGGAGGCAAAAGAGGTCTAGGTGGGGAAACCCCCACTTCCGGAAAACAGAATGGATGACATCTGGACGAATCGACCACTCGTGAGACAGAAAGGATCTGCTGAGGCGATCCGCCAGAGAGTTCTGGACTCCTGGGAGAAAGGACGCTACCAAATCGATCGAGTGGGCTATGCAAAAGTCCCAGAGGTGGAAGGCTTCTTGACAAAGGAGGGAGGAGTGTGCTCTGCCCTGCTTGTTTATGTAAAACATGGCCGTTGTGTTGTCCGTGAACACTGATACACAATGGCCTTGGAGATGCTCTCGAAACACCTGGCATGCTAGATGGACCGCCCTCAGCTCCCGCACATTGATGTGTAAGACTAGTTCTTGAGTTGACCAGAGGCCTTGAGTGCGGAGGCCCTCGAGGTGAGCACCCAACCCAGAGATGACACGTCCGTGGTTAGGGCTATCGAGGGTTGCGGTGGGTGGAATGGCATCCCTGCACAGACTAGAGTGGGGTTTAGCCACCAGGTTAGGGAGCCCAGAATCTTCTGGGGAATAGTGAGCACCGAGTCCAGGTTGTCCCTGCGTGGCTGGTATACTGAAGCAAGCCAGGTTTGAAAGGGACGGAGGCGTAGCCTGGCGTGTTTGGTCCCGAAGGTGCAGGAGGCCATGTGACCTACTAGGCTGAGGCAGTTGCACACCGACGTTGTCGGGAAGGTTTGAAGTCCTCGAATAATTGTAGCCATCGCTTGAAAACGCGACTGCGGGAGGTAGGCTCTGGCCAGATTGGAGTCCAGAACCGCTCCGATGAAGTCTATTCTCTGCGAGGGTGTCAGAGTAGACTTCTCTGTGTTGATCATCAGGCCTAGGCTCCTGAAGAGGTCTTGGACGATGCACAGGTGACGTGACACTTGTAACTGGGAGGTCCCTCGAATGAGCCAATCGTCGAGGTACGGGTAGACATGTACCCGACGACGCCGGAGGGAGGCGGCGACTACGGCCATGCATTTCGTGAACACTTGTGGGGCCGTAGAAAAGCCAAACGGAAGTACGGTGAACTGAAAGTGTTGATGGTTGACCACAAAATGGAGGTACTGTCTGTGTGGTGGGTAAATTGCAATGTGGAAATATGCGTCCTTCATATTGAGGGCAGCATACCAGTCTCCCGGATCCAGGGACAGGATAATGGTCCCCAGGGTTACCATGCGGAACTTCAGCTTTATCATGAATTTGTTGAGATCTCGCAGGTCTAGGATCGGTTGTAGACCTCCCTTTGCCTTGGGGATTAGGAAGTAGCGGGAGTAAAACCCCTTGCCCCTCATGTCTTTTGGTACCTCCTCTATGGCTCCCATGGCTAGGAGCGACTGGACCTCTAGTAAGAGGAATTGATCGTGAGAGGGGTCCCTGAAGAGGGACCGGGGAGGGAGGGTGGGAAGGTGGAGTTGAAATAAAACTGGAGGTGGTATCCCCATTCCATCGTGCGCAGGACCCAGTGATCGGAAGTTAGCTGGGACCAGGCTTGGAGGAAATGGGAGAGGCAGTTGAAAAATGGAGGAAAAGGATCCGGGAAAATAACTGGTGGGCCGTCCTCGGGCGTCCCATCAAAAGTTCTGATTGGGCCCCGCTGGTGGTTTGGGGGGGGCCTGATTTTGACCCCCTTGAGGGCCAGACTGCCTCCGACGATTCTCTCTACCATGCCTTCTGCTAAAGTCCTGACACGGCCTAGGCGGGGCGTAAGGGCGGTGTGGCTGGGACCGGAAGGTCCTGCGTTGGGTCACTGGCGTGTGCATCCCCAGCAAGCGCATTGTGACGCGATTGTCCTTCAGACTTTGCAATCTGGGGTCAGTCTTGTCTGAGAAAAGGCCCTGGCCTTCGAAGGGCAAGTCCTAAATAGTTTGTTGTAATTCAGGAGGAAGGCCTGATACCTGGAGCCTCATCGTCACTCCTGACGCCAGAGTTCCGGCTGCAGAGTCCGCTGCATCCAGAGAGGCTTGGAGGGAGGTTCTTGCCACCTTTTTACCCTCCTCAAGTAAGGCTGTAAATTCTTGATGGGACTCCTGGGGAAGAAACTCCGTAAACTTCCCCAAGGACATCCACGTGTTAAAATTATACCTACTTAGGAGGGCTTGTTGGTTTGCCACCCTAAGTTGAAGGCCCCCGGCCGAGTATATTTTGCAGCCTAGGAGGTCCATGCGCCTAGCCTCCTTCGACTTAGGAGCAGGGGCTTGCTGGCCATGATGCTCCCTTTTGTTCACCGATTGCACCACTAAAGAGCAAGGAGGTGGGTGAGTGTAGAGATATTCATACCCCTTTGAGGGGACCATGTATTTTCTCTCTACTCCCCTGGCTGTGGGGGAATCGAGGCTGGGGATTGCCAAATGGTGTCCGCATTTGTCTGTATGGTGTGGATAAATGGGAGAGCCACTCTAGTAGGTGCGTCAGCTGAAAGGATGTCCACTACAGGGTCCTCTATTTCAGGGACCTCCTCCACCTGTAAGTTCATATTCTGAGCCACTCGTCTCAAGAGGTCTTGATGGGCCCTTAGATCAATTGGCGGAGGGCCTGAGGAGGATGTTCCCGCCACCGCCTTGTCTGGCGAGGAGGAAGAGGAGAGGCCAGGGACCAGAGGGTCCTGTGGGGGCTCCTGTTCTTGAGGAGCGTCATTTGCGTCAGGTGGGACCTGGGTATCTGCAGGTGGTATTGGAGCCTCATCCATGCCCATGGGAGGGGGGGAGCGGGTTACTGTTGCCTCTGGCACCCGGTGTTCTGACGGGGCCGATCGTGGAACCACTGAAGGAGCACCTTGTGCTTGGTGGTATGCCCACAGTGTCCAGAAGGACCAGTGATGGGGTCCTTGCTCATGGCTCTGGCTCTCGGGCAATATATGGCTGGGGACATCCGAGTCGCTCTCCTGTGGATAGGAAGCGCTACAAGCCTGTGATGACACACGTGTGTCTCAATGGCCACGGCGGTGCTGACAGACCCTGAGAGGAAGCCACGGTTCTGGTTGCTCTTTCCCGGGGCGGTACCAGAGAGTGGTACCGGGAGCTATAACGGTACCGCGAGCAAGACCGGGACCTGCGACCGTAGCGGTGCCGGGAGGTCGACCGGGATCTCAAGTCCCTTCGCCTGGAACAGCTGCGAGATGCGCGGTGCCGTGAACGGTGCCAGGAGTCGGATCGGTACCGTGAGTATCTGGCCGAGCGGTGCTGCGAGTGCGACCGGTACCGCGATGGAGAGCGGTGCCGGGACTGCAAGCGGCATCAGGACAGAGATCGGCGGCGTGACCGAGATCTTGAATGGTGCCTCTCGGCGGCTCCCACGGAGGGCGGCCTCAGCAAGGCAGGCTTGCCAATAGATTGGATGACCCGCACCGGCGGTGCCGGGGGTTGAGGCAGCGCAGTCTCCGTCATCGCGATCAACTCCTGTGTCATGGAGAAGGTCTCCGGCATGGATGGGAGAGCAAGCTCGACCACAGCGTGAGCCGGGGAGCTTTCGGGCACCGGACTCAACGGCCCTTGCGGGACCGGAATGAACGGTGCCGCACTCTGCAGTGCCGCACCTGGCGGTGCCGCGGCAGATGACGGTGCCAGGCGATCTGTCGTCGACGGGTGCTCCTTCTATGGTGCGGTTGGTGCCGAAGCAGCCGGAGCGCTGTGTTGCTTCCTGGGCCGTGGGGACAGGGAGTGGGGCTGAGCAGACGTCGGTGCCATGGCTCCTTCGCGGTACCGGAGCAGTCCGGAGCCGAAGGAGCGCTCCTCACAGATGCAGGCTGTTGAGTGCTCGGTACCCACGTTGCAGGGCTAAGTGCCGCCTCCATGAAGAGCTGTTTTAGTCGAAAGTCCTGCTCCTTCTTCGTCCTCGGTTTAAATGACTTACAGATGCGGCACTTTTCAGGAAGGTGGGATTCCCCTAGGCACTTGAGGCAGGAGTCGTGGGGATCCCCTATTGGCATCGGCTTTTGGCATGCCGAGCACGGTTTGAATCCCGGTGACCTGGGCCTGAGCCCGGCACCAGGGTAGAGGAAAGGGGCTAATCCCCGATCCCCCCTCAACTATATACACTAACTATATATATACACAACAACTAACACTAACTACAACTGTAAAAACTCGAACTATAAACACAATTAACAGTAAAGAACAACGAGTAAGCTAGGGAAGTGGAGATCAGCAAAGCCGCGCTCCACAGTTCCAACGACCGTCACGGGCGGTAAGAAGGAACTGAGGGGCCGTTGGGTCGGCAGGGGTATATATCCGACGCCATAACAGCACCACTCCAGGGGGCGACCCAGCCGACCCACCGAGTGATGCTAGGGTAAAAATCTTCCGATGAACGTGCACGCGGCGCGCGCACACCTAATTGGAATCGATATGAGCAAGCACTCGAAGAAGAAAAAAAGACTTCCTTTTGTTTTAAACTTGCTGCCTATTAATTTCATTTGGTGACCCCCAGTTCTTGTGTTATGCGAAGGCGTAAATAACACTTCCTTAGTTACTTTCTCCACACCCAGCATGATTTTATAGACTTCTATCATATCCCCCTTTAGTCGTCTCTTTTCCAAGCTAAAAAGTCCCAGTCTTATTATTCTCTCCTCAGATGGCAGCCGTTCCATATCCCTAATAATTTTTGTTGCCCTTTTCTGAACCTTTTCCAATTCCAGTATATCTTTTTTTGAGATGGGGTGACCACATCAGCACAGTATTCAAAATGTGGGCGTACCATGGATTTATATAGAGGCAATATGATATTTTCTGTCTTATTATCTATCCCTTTCTCAATGATTCCCAACATTCTGTTTGCCTTTTTGACTGCCTCAGCACATTGAGTGGGTGTTTTCAGAGAACTATCCATGATGACTCCCAAGATCTCTTTCTTGAGTGGTAACAGCTAATTTAGACCCCATCATTTTATAGGTATAGTTGGGATTGTGTTTTCCGATGTGCATTACTTTGCATTTATCAACATTGAATTTCATCTGCCATTTTGTTGCGCAGTGACCCAGTTTTGTGAGAGCCTTTTATAACACTTTGCAGTCTGCTTTGGACTTAACTATCGTGAGTAGTTTCGTATCATCTGCAAATTTTGCCATCTCACTGTTTACCCCTTTTTCCAGATCATTTATGAATATGTTGCACAGCACTGGTCCCAGTACCAATCCCTCAGGGACACCACTATTTACCTCTCTCCATTCTGAAAACTGACCATTCCTACCCTTTGTTTCCTATCTTTTAACCAGTTACCAATCCATGAGAGGCCCTTCTCTTTTATCCCATGACAGTTTACTTTGCTTAAGAGCCTTTGGTGAGGGACCTTGTCAAAGGTTTTCTGAAAATCTAAGTACACTATATCTTCCCTGTCCACATGGATGTTGATCCCCTCAAAGAATTCTAGTAGACTGGTGAGGCATGATTTCCCTTTACAAAAACCATGTTGACTTTTCCCTAACAAATTATGCCCTTCCATTTTCTTTTCATTTAGCTTATCCCCTCTTAAGTAACCCCCCAATCCCTCTCCCCAGAAGAATGGAACTAACATGACATTTACCATCACACTATTCTCCCTGTTTGTGTGTTCTCAACCTCTTCCCTAACCCTGCACCTGTCTTGGCTGTTTAGACTGTAAGCTCTACGGGGCAGGGACCGTCTACCACTTTGTGTTAGTGCAGTGGTTCGCACAGTGGAGCTCCACTCTTGCCTGATCCTTAAGCATTACCATAATAAGCATCAAAGAATCCTGTGGCACCTTATAGACTAACAGACGTTTTGCAGCATGAGCTTTCGTGGGTGAATACCCACTTCTTCAGATGCAAGTCTGAATAATAATAAGCATGTTGAATACATAAAAAAGAAAAGGACCCACTGATTTAGACAAACTCTGGAGTCTATCCAGTAGCTCAACTGCAGCATGAATGCTTCAAGATCTTCATTAAACCAGCCGATTCTTGCACTCACCTAATGACTTTTGATCCTTCTTTTGATCCTGCTCTTTGTTGTCCTGTCCTTGTCGTAATGATGCAGGAGAGGAGAACTGTTTCCTAACTAGATACGGAATCAGTTCACTTCGGATAGATGTTAATGACCTAGGAAAAACCAATGTCCACAAATGAAATCAATGAACATTAAGTGCTGACATCCATTTGATTTCTTCACAGAAGATCTACCAGACATTTTGCAAGTTGCTTATTTGGCAGAAATAAAAATGCCAGATGCTCAAGAGCATCTGGTACCCAGACAGCTTCCATTAAATGTGTGCTTTTTTACTATATATGAATCTAGGAGGGACTTCACTCAACCTTCTTTGCGAGATGGGGAATCAAAACAACCTTCTGACCTTCCCAGCAAATTCCCCATTTCTCTAACTTAAATCCCTCAGGTCTGCAAAGGGAGTGTAAAACACCACTGGATCACAATGGTGATGCTTGGAACCCACTCTGCATGGCTGCAAACGACGACACAAAGTGGGGCCAGGAAAATAAGAGAATCCCGTGCCTGCTGCAACGCCCTTCTCAGGGAAAAACAATAAAGAAACTACTTGTTGAACAGTGAAACATTCAAGAATATTTGAAATATTCAATCCTTAAATGAAAACAATGAATCACAAGCCATAACGGTGTCCTGTTCCACTGCACATCTGAAAACCCAAAGAACATTTTCAGGCTTATTTCCTTAACCAAAGGAAGTTCAACACATATCTTAAGTTCAGGAATGAGGTGTCATATTCTTTAAGGGCCTCAATCCAACAGCCACGGAAGTCAATGGAAGGGGTCCCACTGACTTTACTGGGCATTGGTTCTCTCTGTCTTATGTCCTTATCTGGCCCCAGTATCAAAGAAACCCAGCACCTCACAATCTTTTGTTGTATTTAACCTCAAAACCTCATCCCCTCTGAGGCCAGCCAGGGCTGTTATCCCCATTGTACAGATGGGGACTGAGGCAGGGAGAGATGAAGTGACTTGCCCAAAGGGATACAGGCAGTAAGTGGCAGAGCAGGATTACAGCCAGGTCTCCAAAGTCCTAGGCTAGTGCCCTCCACTGGGCTACTCCTTTGCTTTTATACAACAAATAAAGCCTGCTTCTCCCCCGACTCCCAGAAAGGCCAATGCTGTGTCTATTGCACATGAGCTTGGGAGGCTACTACTTTACTGGAGAGTTAACTTTGGAAGATCATTTGAAGTTGCAATAAAAAGTGTTTGAAAATAACACACATGTAATCATTGATGTACTACGTGAGGAGAAGTAGCCTGTGGCCTATAACTTCCTTACATTGGGTCTGAAACCAGTTTTATTGTTATTGCTTCATTACTTTAACAATATGCATTTTGTTGCTGCCCTGTTAATTATTTAAAGGCTGGGAAAACCATTCAGCAAACTAATCCAACTTGACCTATACAAAGGGGAATGTGTAACTTCTGTAATGTACGAGGAAAGGTTAAAAGAAACAAATATGTATAGCTTGGTTAAATGATAGCAGGGGATATCCATAATCAGTGGAAGGGTGCAGACAGCAGAGAAAGAAAGGGGGTACCCAGGGCAGAACTAGGAGTTAACTATGGATTCAATTAAAGGAGGAATTATTTAGGATGAATATTAGGAAAACGCTTTCTGGACAGTGAGATCTATTAGACGTCAGAGCAGACTCTCAAGTGGTGGAAGTCCTGAAAAATATGCAGCACAGAACAATCCCGCACCAGTACCCTCTGCCATGTGTGACACTGGAATGGGTTTGGGAGCCAAAAAGGACTTCTCCATCTGTAGCTTCCCTGGGCAAGTTCAGATTAGATCATCAGACCTACCACAAAGGCCAGAACGAAGCACTATCCTGGCATACTGACAACAGAGGTTGGAAGGCAACGTTTGTGTTATATATCCTGCCCTGTAATTTTTTAGGTTTCGCATATGGAACCATCTGAACCATCCCAAATCTAACCCTTTGATCGTCTCACTTTTGTCCTGAGCGAGAGCCCATGTGCTCTATCCGGCAATCTGTCCTTAATCTCCAAAACAACATAATTATATATCATCTTGAGGTAGCCATATTTCAGGAACTAATGAAGAAAAACTCTTCGTTCTTTAATCACAAAATCTCTCACCGCTAACCATTTACAGACTCTCTGTGCCATGGTCTCCGAGCCCTGCATTCTGACATACGTGTGGGTATGCAGATGGGCAGTTTACTAGCTTAAAATGTTTGCCTGCAGCTGTGCCATTCAGCAACGATTTCCTGCTTGGGTTTTCTGCTCTGTCCAAAACCGACAATCATGTTTTTCCCTCAGAGGCTGGCCAGGGCATTTATGGGATCCATTACCTATAAAATATCTGAGTATTTGGCACAGTCTTAAACAGTCTGAAGCAGAGAACAACCCAACAGAGTAGGACGTGAAAGAGGTGGAAATGGGGAAAGACAAAGTTTTGCCCTATTTTGGATGTTTTATTCTTTCCTGGCCATACTTTTACAGTCTTCCCAGCAGTCTCTGAAATGCTATCCATGTTCCTCACTTACAAGGTGGGCCAAACGCCGGTCACCTATCGAATATCTCACTCTCACACTGTTTAAACAGGATTTCATGGAACTGTTAAAGGGAATTTGCTTTTGGAAGGTCTTAAAATATTAGCAATAAGGCATTTGGTAATCAAGATTTGGAAATTTCTCTTGACATGTTTTGCAAATGTGGCTACTCAAAGTGGCCAGGTAAGAACATTTTTTGAGAGTCTGAAAAGAGCCAAACAAACATCTGGCCAGGGTGAGAATGAAGGTGAGGAATGAGAAATCAGAAGGATTAGGTCTGAAAAACCTTAATCAGGAAAAAAAATTAACAAGAAGTTGGGAGGATGCCAACTGGCCTGCATGTAGATTCAGGAAAATTAAAGAAGAAAGGGTTTCTGGCCCAGCGCTATAAAAAATATTCTTATAATAATAAAATCCTAAAGAGCAGTTACAAGAGCCTATGTAAAGAGTCAGAGAAGAAAGGATAAGCTTGTTAAATCTGGAAAAGGAGTCTCTCCTATTCGATCACCATGGCGTCTGTATTAGTACTGCCCTGACTCAAGCACCAAGGAAGGCCGAAACACACAATGAAAATGACATAAGGAAACCTCTACTGTCTCCAGAGTGAAGAAGTGAGGGGTAATGCAAAGTTAAGGGGAAAAGCCTGTCAAGAGCCATGGCTGGATGACTGTGTTCTGACACTCAACAGAAAAACATGGGGGCTAAGAAGCAGATGTACCTGCTTTTAAGAAACATTTGCTAAAACAAATGGACTTTCATAAATTGTAATTAAAGTAACAGGCCATTTTCATCTTCCATCCCCACGATTTTATTTTTAAATGTTCGTATCTGTCTGTTTTCATCTCGGCAGAAATAGGATTTCAATACAGCTGCCCAAGTGTTAGAAATGCTGCTCCTCTATCAAGTGTAAAGAGAGCGAACAAAATAGTGGAGCTCCAGTCCCACTGAGAATGATGGGAGATGGTGGCTCTTTTGAAAGGGGTCAATTCGTAATGACTCAAACTTTCAGTTATGAAAAATAACAGCCAAAAAATGACTATTAAACCCAAATACCTTCAAAAGCTACTCAACAGGCAGGCCAGGAGGAAGGGGGAAACAGGGGTGTAGTGATGTGTGTTTGCAGGTGATGTAGAGAGGAGGGGGGACGCTGGGATGCATGGGCAGGGGGAATTTGGTGGTGTGTGGACAGGGGAACATAAGGAGGTGCAAGAGACAAGTGGAATTTCAAGAGGTTTGTGTATGAAATCTTTAAAAAAAAATATCCAAACAAAAACTACGTTAAAATGGAGGTAAAGTTGAGAGCAATATCAGTAACTTGAGTTAAACTACAATACCAGCATGTTGCAATCATCCCAAAACCAAGGCATTCTAAACCTAAGAAATGCACAATTAAAGTTCCATTTTAAAAAATCCAAACACATTAAGGTATGGAACAGAATAGTTAGAGCATCCAAACAACCTTAACTCTGCCTTCTGATGACACCATGGCGTGGGGAGAGAGAATCCAATGTGTCTTTAAGAATCACTTTAATTTAATCAGGGTCCCACACACTAGAATGCCTTAATCATAATAGTTTGATTTTTGCATGGTGTTACTATAGGGCAGAGTTTAGGTTTCTGCTAGAGGAGAAACTTTCAGTTATGAAGAAGAGTAAGGAGAAAAATGATCATTAATTCCCCCAAATAGTACTCAAATGTAGCCTTCGCACAAGATCGCCATGAGTTTTAACTGTACAGAAAGTTAGAGGAGTCTGTGACAGAGCAGAGTTATGGCTGTTTGAGTGACCCGATTTTGCTGTGCATTTCTAGACATTCTCTCTCTCTCTCTCACACACACACACACACCCCCACCCACCCACCCCACTTCAAGCCACCAAATACAGCCACCTCTTGGAGGGAACATGGCAGCATTGGAGCTTGTGAAAACATTACATAAAAGGAAGTGAAGAACAATGGATCCAGCTGAAGCAGAAGGTGGAGTTGAGGCAGAATATTATCAGCTAACCTGGAATTTAGTCTGGGTTTGCTATAAAATGTGTGATGTGATTTTTATTAACCAAAACTGGTTAGAACCTTGATTTCCTGTGTCACAATACTCCTTAACATCATTAACAAAATAAAAATAAAAATCACAAACCACATTGCCTATTTAAATACATCATTTGATGTATTCCTCCCCCACCCCCCGAAAATGCATGAAGTCTAGGTGCTAGGATGGTACCACTGGCTTGATCCACAGCAGGAATGGAAGCACCCACAGCCTTTATTTCCCTGTGCTAGTTTTCACTTGCTGGAGATGTTTGTAACAGAAGTGTCAGTCCCATTTACTGGCTGTCATTCATTTATATTTTCCATGTTTAACATTAAACACCATAAAACAATACTAATGAGAATGTTCATGTTAATACACCACCCCTCCCCCCGCCTTTTTTTTTTTTTTTAATTTATCTGTGAGGAAGCGTGAAATCTACTGTTGTTGCCAGGACCCACCTGTAATATCTGTCACCCTTCTCCACGGTTAGTTCCTGGGGGGTAGGGGGGTTGTCTCACTTAGAATCAGCTATTTCCATAGGTGCAGACAGTGTTTATGATTCACAACCACAAAGCAGAAAGTTGTTTGTTTTCCTTATCTAGCATTGTCCCTCTCTTCGTGAGCAGTATGTTAGCTCTTGTACTGCTACGTAACACAGTGGGTCAGATTCTGATCTCTGTTACTGGAATGATTCCATTGACTTCGCTGCAGATAGTCCAGAGTCACATCAAAAGTAGAATGTGGCGCAATATTTCAAATCAGAACTTCTGGTTACAGTTCAAAGTCTCTACATATACACAATTGAACAAATCCTATGGAATATTACAGCATCAGCCAAAATGAGCGTTGCATGTTTACAGAGGATAATAAAGATCTAAGAAAAAGGGAAAGAGGAAGAAAATAGGGGGTGGAGGAAGAAAGAGGAAAGTTAATGATGAAGCTTGTAGGTAACATAGTTCATGGTTCTCATCGTTTAAGGGATAAAGCCAAATAACGTTTAAAAATGCCATGTAAGCCGGGAGCTCTCTTGTTGAATCTCAATGTTATTTTCTCCTGATCCTTTGATGGAGATTAAAAATTTCCATGTGAATACAAAGAAAGAAACAACAGTTAGCCTGAGATTTTCCCCCCAGCTTTGAATTCTCTGAACTAGAGCAGCAGCCACCATTCCCATCCCCTCCTCCCCCGACCACTCTCCCTTAAAGAAAAAAGTCAACTCACTTTGAAGAAAGAGACAAAACAAGGCCAGGGCAAGGAGGATTAGGGAAATGATATTTATATCATGGACCAAATTAAAATGTCAATGCAAGAGGCAGGCAAACAGCCCTTGCCATACAGACACGCCAGGCATGTTTCCTCCAGGAAACAGGAAAGCGATTTGAAAAGAGTTAATGCAGTCCTGAGTTAATACCACCTGCCGCAGACTCAACACCACTTAGAAGACCGTGTTTGGGTCCATTTCCCACAATGTGGTTTTAACGAGCACAATGGAAGAAGCAATTACAAGCCTTTTTCCCGTCTCCTTATTGATTCAGGGCAAAAAACGCTGGAATTTCTGAGACATGCTAAGAATTTGGAGCTAGCAGATGTGGGTTATATGCAGAAGGGGGAAAAAAGGAGCAAAAATTAAACAGCATGATCGGGGAGGGGGGGTTTCTGCTGCATTCTGCTATAAGACATTTTGCCCCACATCTCTCAACAACCTCTCCCCCTATTCGTTTTCCTCTAACCCAGTGGTTCCCAAACTTTAACAACCTGTGAACCCCTTTCACTAAAATGTCAAGTCTCGCAAACCTCCTCCTAAAAATGAATATTTCCAGGGATTTTCTCCTTTACCTGAGTAAAAATGATAAAAGCAGTGAAATATAAAATTTGTTTTTGTGACATGCTTATTACACGCTATTTATTATTAATTATTATCTATCATTACAGTATTTTTATTACATTATGAAAACGGCAACACTCTTCCAAGATCTCACTTTCGTAGCTTGTATCACTTTGAATAAGCCTGTTCTAAGACAAGGCTCCTATGTTTCATCAAGGAGTATCAGATGGGAAACAGCATGAAGGGATTTAAGAAGCCAACTCAAAGAGTTCCTCCTACACAAGCATTCAGGTCTTGAGCAGTCCAGGCAAACAACGCATGTTACAACAAAGCTTAAACTTGTTCTTCAGCATAATTTAAAAAACAAGACTAGCTGCCTATTTCATTTTAAAAACAGCAAAAAATACCCACCTCCCCTTTCCATTTCTTATAAGGAATCTTGAAGTTTAAATCTCTTCAGCGTGATAGATGCGCTTGCTTTGATCTGCTTAGCTCTTGGAAGTCCAGGGGCTCTGGGCTGCTGGCCACAGGCTGCCCAGGGTCCCTAGGGACAGCTCTGTCCGCCATTAGGGATTTTTTTCCCCCGAGAAACCCCTGTAACATTTTGCAAACCCCAGTTTGGGAACCACTGTTCTAACCCAAGACTAATTTTAACCAATAAAAGAACAACTCCAAAGAAACCAGGTGTGTCAATAAACTGTTAGGCAGTTCCTTGTACCTAACCTAATAACCAACAGTATTAACCAGGGCACTGAACAAACATTAGTGCTTCTTTCATTTTTGTCCCTGTTTTGCTACAAAAATGTTTGATGCAAAGAGAGTAAATCTTTATTTTTCAAATCTCACGTTAATTAGGAAATTTGTCAGTGTCTTTTATATTATTGGAGCTAAAAATCCACAAACGAGTCATGGAAACTTTGAGAAACATTCTGTTGAAAGACAATTTTTCCTGCCTGCTGCCATCCTCGTTGTCCCAGATTTTCAATAACTAAGACCTTCGGTTCTGACAAGTTGACCACCTGCATGTGACTCTTTCTACAGCCATCATTCAGCGTTCCTGCCTATCCTCGGGCTTTTGACCTTAGACCAAAGTTTCTGAGTGAATTTCTCAAACCCCCAAGATTGCCTCTAAAAATCTCAGGACTCTTGGTGGTGATGACTGGCCAGAGGGAGCACACATGCGATGATCACAGACAGCATAATCTGAAAGTAGGGTGGACTAATTATGGAAGGGACAGCGCGAAGGCAGGACACAGCAAAACTGTTCTTGAGTTCTATCAATGTTTGGGTTCACTTAGGCCAGTAGTCACATTCCCAGGGACCTACTTCAGCCAAATAACATTAAGAGAACTAGGTAGCTTTCTTAAAAACAAACCATGGAAATGAAGGTTCCTCTTAACTAAAAGCCCAAACCATTTGAAAGTATGCGTGCGTGCGCACACACACACACTGGGATCACCCAAACACCCTTAACTCTGCCCACCTAGAGCCACCCAGAAAACAACAGGAACACCAGACAGCTCCAGGTTAACCAAATACTTTGCCTGGGAATGCCAACAGCTTTTCAGAATTGCTCTTTAACGGAAGTCTCTGCTGCCCTTGAAGGCCACCCAGGGAGTTTGGCAGTCCTCACCAACTGCTCAGTAATGGATCGCAATCTTTCCCAGACAGCATCCCCTTCTTCTGCCAGATCAGCCCCACCTGCGGTTCCCTGCCAGCACCTCCCCCGCATCATGTGTATCTGAGCCACACACTGTCTGCAAACTGCCTGAGGGGCCAGGCTCAATTTGCAAGAGGCTTTCTGATATCACACCTAGACAACGTGTGTATATAACGCACCAGACAAAATGGTATCTGTACATCAAAAAATGGTGTATTATGTAAACTTAAGATACATGTGTATCCATTTAAATAAATGTATATAAAATACACCTTGAAAGATGTACCTATAGAACATATACACTTCAAAATATAGACATATCTATAGTAAGTGGATAGACGTATATACATTTATTGTTAATTTTATATTCTCACATTACATGTCTGTGTTTCGTATTTTTGCAAGAGCACCAAAAATATCTCCATAATCTCCACAAGCTAAGAAAGTACCTACTGCTTGTGAAGGAGCCGCGGGCTTTGCCGGCAGTAGGTCATTTCCCACTGCACCTGTCAGCTCTAGTGCGTTTCCCCATTGTTTCAGCTAACCCGGCCACAGAGCACTAAAGAAACGGGTTTAGAGTTATGAGGAAACCAAACATTTTTAGAAAAATCCTCAGAGAGAAACAGGGGAAATATTACAGTTTTCCTTAATTTTCCAGAAAAAAATCAAGCTTTGGCTGAGAGGAAATCGAGATCATTCAGGTGGATCAGACTGTTTGTGATGGATCTGGGGTGGAGAGAAAGGAACTGGGAGCCAGCCTCCAAGCTAACCCTGGGGGGAGGGACTAGTGCTCCCCTTAATTATTTTCCTAGTATAAACAGGGGGAAATTAGGTCAGTTTTTAATTCTAATGGGAGAAAAAAACCTGGGAGAGGAAAGTATTCGGCTATTCAATTCTCGGCTGTAAACAGGTACCGTATGCTGCCACGTCATACACAGGGGACTGTGTCATCAAGTGAGGAACGCATGGCAGGAGTAAATGGCCCTTTCCCACACAAAAATCCTGCCTTATACACAAGTGGCATGGTGTGGAAAAGAACAAGGTATTACAATGATATGGGGAGGTTTGTACAATATTGTCCAGGAGACAAAGATTAAAAAGCCTAGAGGAGACAGGCCTGATAGAGTCACACAACTGGCTCAAAAAACATACTAAGGGTTACATGGAGACAAAGTTCAATTGGACCAGGGGCTAATCGCTGAGGCTACAGGTAGCTGAATAATGCAAAAAGAATCCTATCAAAACTGCTTTAATTGTTAAGTGAATCAGCACTGGCCGTTTTCATGTCTTTTCGGAATTCACTTTCCGCCGTTAGAGTCAATGGGCCCGATCCTCAGCCAGAGTGCCTCCACTGGAGTTAATGGCTAAGGATCAGGCCTATTGAATCGTACTAGCACAAATGCTCATGGACGGCAAATTTCAACACCATACGCACAAGTATTTACAGAAACCAAATAGGAACATTTTCACTTCCAAGTATTTGTCACAGAGGTGCCTGCATGCTCACCCAGTCAGGGATCAGAAACAACACCATGTGACTTTGGACCAATCGTAACCAACCTGCATGGCTCAAATTTCAAATATGGCATATTGAGCTCTCACACCAAAGGATCTATGTATGATCAAGCCACAGAATTAAACTGACCCAATGAAATAAGCAAACTCATAGAAGCTGAGCTCTGCTTGTGGATATTCCACACACAGAAAGAGAAGTTGCATTCATCAGAGAAACGATTTGTTGAGAATTATTTGCTCAGGTCAAGTTTAAACAGTTGAGGTTTTTTCCATTTAAGTTTCAATAAAGGAATTTTGCATGAACAAGCTGAATCAATACCAGAAAAAGACGATGATCTGGCAAGTTCTGAGTCTTGTCACGCCTGGTACGGGGCAACATCTGATGTGAAAGGAAAATGGAGAAGATAAACACACATTTCATGTTCTAATTGCTTAAATGCACACGGCTGGGTGAGGTTGGGATTTTTTTCACTTGTTTGGAGAGCTACAATCTATTTGCTCTGTCTACATACAGTACACTTCCTGCAGGACCTGTTTGTTTATTTACCCATTTGGACCACAAGGAAAGTATTCATTATAAAGCCCCTCTTTAAAGCGAAGAAGAAAACATTCCAACCATACGGCTGACACATGTTAACTTGCAGGTATTCACAGAGCAGGTTCTGTTTTTAAGGCTGTACAAAGACCACCAAGCCGGGAGTTTAGCTCTGCCAGACCTCCCCCAGCCAGCAGCTCTTGCCAGAAAACACAGGTGACAGTCTGAATGATAAAAAGGCATTTACAGGGGGAAAAGGAAAAAACGCACTGGTTTAGTCTGCAGCACCTCAACATAAACTTGCAAGAGGCCTCTGTGTACAACCTACCACACAGACATCCAAGCGGGAGCATTCACACAAATTCACCCTCACCCCCAGTTTTAAAAGACCCATGTCGTCTCTCTGCTGTCCCGTTTTTTTCCACAGGGGAGGAGAAAAAGCCCGGTTTATTCCTATTTAGTTCAGCAGTGCAAAAGGCAACGGTTAGCTTCATTAAAAGTGAGCCAGCGGATCGAACTGGACTTTCACTACACAGTTTGTTGCAAAGGAAAGTAACTACACAAGGGCAAATGCAATATGGTATCTGCTTTCTGAAAACTCAGGCCCTAAGTTGCCATGTATGTTTATTACAGGTAAGTGGTGCCACCCAAAGTTAAGGTTGACCAACACTTTCCAGTAGAAGACCTTGTTTTCACTTGCTTATAAACTTTGCCAAACGTTAACCATTTCAGCTGAAACTACCCATAACAGGTGTTTGGCTCAGGCTGATATTTTTTTTGGAAAGTTTCTGCAAAAATAGTTCAATTGTTTCCAAGAATGAGAGTAGGGAAAAACATGTTGTTTTGTCCATGTTAAAAAACAAACAAACAATTCCCCCATCCCTTAAAAAAACAAAAACATAGTTGAGAAGCTCTAGCATGCCTCCATGCTTCGGTGCAGAGACTTGACATTTTTCACAAGTTCACCTTTGTGTCAGGGACGTGTCGTTTGCCAGCCCAATGAAAAAATGTCCAAATCTGGCCAAGTTATAAGGGTGCACACACAAAAAAAAAATCACAGTTCTCATGCTCAGAAGAGACTTTGTTTTTTAGCTAAATTCTTTTAAGGGTCGATCTGCACTGGGCATGCTCCACCCGCTCACAATGCCTACACGACGGATGGCCTGTGCAAGGGCCATTGCCTAGTCCAGTACTGAGAGGAGCAGCGAAGGAGGCTTAAAAGCGTATCTCGGTGCTGCGAAAGGTTCTGGCGCCAGCATGGAAGTCGGTACAATTGGGCCAGACTCTCTCAGCCTTAATTTCTCTTGCGGTGTAATGCTGAGGGCTTCTTCCTCGACCTAGAGTTCTCCCTGTGGGGTGGATGCGTTGCCCACTTACAGCTGTTTATGCCTGGTGCAGAGCTGGGTCTCTCTGCCCTGGAGTGGGGCCGAGGTTAATGCAGCCAGTGTCAGGGATGTTGATATCAGAGGTTCTGGTACCTTTGTTTCCCTGCTGGAAGTGAGCATGGTGCCCAGCAGCCAAGGGGCTCGCTGAGACGATAGAGAGGGTTACTCACCTTGTGCAGTACCTGACGTTCTTTGAGACGTGTCCCCCGGTGGGTGCTTCACTTCAGGTGACGGTGCGTCCTGGCGCCATTGATTGGAGGTTTTTCCATAGCAATGCTCGGCCGGGCCAGCTGTCTCATGGCACCTGTCTGTCCCATTGAGTGCACATGCGCAGCCCGCCCCCACCCCCCGGTTCCTTCTCTACCGTAGAGTCCTCGTATCAAACTCCAAAGTAGAGGGGAGGAGGGTGGGTAGTGAAGCACCCACAGGGACATCCATCTCCAAGAACCTCAGTTACTGCACAAGGTGAGTAAGCTTCTCTTCTTCTTCTTCTTCTTCGAGTGCTGTCCCTGTGGGTGCTCCACTTCAGGTGAATGTAAAGCAGTACCCATGAAGGATGAGGAGACTTTGGAGGTATATGGCTAACCAAAGTAGAGAGGACCGGAAGGCCAAGTATGCTATCGTCCCTGGAGTGTTGTGTAATGGCATAGTTATCAGTAAAGGTATGTTCTGAAGCCCAAGTGGTGGCTTTGCAAATTTCTGAAATGGGTACATTGTGAAGAAAAGCCACAGAAGTTGCCATTGCATGTATGGAATGGGATGTATTGCCCATAGGGGGTTCTATTTCCCTTGTTTTGTAGCACAGACTAATACAGTTTGATATCAATTTTGAAAGTCGTTGTTTGGATATTGCTGACCCTTTGGAATTCCGTTGTCGAGACAAAGAGTCTCGGTGATTTTCGGAAAGATCTCGTCCTGTCCAGGTAGAAGGCTACTGCCCGTCTGACATCTAGGGTGTGTAGTTCTGCATCCTGTGAGCACGTGCGCTGTTTGGGATAGAATGTGGGAAGGTGAATGGGTTGGTTGATATGGAAGGCTGATGACACTTCGGGGAGAAATTTTGGATGGGGTCATAATATGACCTTGTCCTTGAAAAAGATGGTGTAGGGTGGGTTGGCCATTAGTGTGCCAATCTCACGAACTCATCTAGTGGAGGTAATGGCTACTAGGAAAACCACCTTCATGGACAGGTGAAATAAGGGGCAGGTAGCCATTGGTTCGAATGGAGGTCCCATGTGGGGGTGGGAGAATGTATCTCCAGATAGAGGTTTTGTAGACCAAACATGAAGTGCTTTGTAATAGGGTGTGTGAAAACTGAAAAGCCCTCGATTGTGTCATGGAAAGTATTAATCGCCGTGAGATGAACTTTGATAGAGCTTAGCGATAGTCCTGAATTCTTCAATTCGACCAAATAGTCTAGTACTGGTGGTACATGTAACAATCTGTTTGTTTGAACACCACGTGGAGAAACGCTTCCATTTCTGCAGGTAAGCAGTGCGTTTAGACTGGCATCTGCTGTTTAGTAAAATATTTTTCACTTGTTCTAAACAGTGGAACCACAGAGGAACCACACTTTCAGGTGGAGCTTCTCTAGTTGTGGACATAGGAGTTGTCCGTTGTCCTGCAATAAAATGGGAAAGTCTGTGACAGACAGATCGACAGACGTAACAAGTAAGGGTACCATGTTTGTCTGGGCCACGCTGGAGCAATCAGAATGATTGTGGCATTGTCTCTCTTTATTTTGCATAGGACTCTGTGGATTAGTGGTATTGGTAGGAACGCGTACATAAGTGAATTGTCCCACCGAATTAGAAAGGCATCCCCTAGGGATTGGGGGCAGAGTCCTGCTCTGGAACAGAACCAGGTACATTTGCGGTTCCGGGGCATGGCAAATAAGTCGATGGAAGGGAACCCCTATCATCTGAATATTCGGTGGAGGGTTGTGGGGGTCATTTCCGATTCGTGTTCCCGTGAGAAGTGTCTGCTGAGGGTGTCGGCGGTGGTGTTTTGGCATCCAGGAAGGTAAGAGGTTGAGATGTCTATATTGTAGCAGCTGCACCAGTCCCATAGCATTATGGCTTCGGTGCACAGGGAGTTGGATCGAGCCCCCCCGGTCTGTTGATGTAGAACATGCATGCTACGTTGTCTGTCATGACTCAGATGGATTTGTTCCTTATTAGGGGGAGGAAGTGATTAGGGGATCCTTGTCTGATCCTGGGAGAAGTGATTTCTCCATTAGGATCATCTTCAGGCGGAGGTCCCGGTCTCGGTGGGCTCATGCCCTCAAGTTGCTGCAATGAACACACTTAGAAGGAATGTGCATCTCTCCAAGGCACCTCACATACTGAGTGTGTCCATCGGATCTAGGCATTGCCTCGCAGCAGAAGCCGCATCTCTTAAAACCAGGGGAACCTGGCATAGTCATTAACGTTAATGTTCATGCCCTGAGGGGGGAATATGAACTAAGGAGAACTAACAAATTTAAGTACTGAAGAATTTTTTTTTTAAAACGAACTATGAATCTACAATAAAAGAAAATTTATTTAACTACTAATTTCTATTTTGTTTATACTCTAGGGAGAAAGGGCTGTCACACTGCGGAGAGCTCCGTCTTCAGCCAAGGACAGTTGAGAAGGAACTGGAGGGGGAGGCGGCTGCGCACGTGCACTCAACGGGACAGACAGGCGCCATGAGACAGCTGGAGAGCGCATGCATGGCCCGGATGAGCACTGCTATGGAAAAGCCTACGATCAACAATGCCGGGATGCACCACCACCTGAAGTGGAGCCCTTACAAGGACAGCGCTCGAAGAATCCTGGAGGACAGCCAAGATCCTGGAGCTGAAGTTACCCTCATGGGTTGCTCCAAGAGGGGTAACTTGAGGCTCATATCTCAGGACTTTCGCATGCAAGACAAAAAGGAGCAGCAGATAAGACTTGCTGGGGACATGTGCTTCCCCGAGACAGAACAGGCAGCTGCTGTCTTCTTTCTAGGGTGGATTCAGGGTTTAAACCTCGAAGATTTGGAGTCCACCATAGCTAGCGGTTGTCTCACCGCACTGTACAGGGAGGTCTCCCCTCTGTCTGTTCTAACTGCTCTCTCTTTTTTTTTTGGTGTGAGGGTGGGGAGACACACAAATTATATTGAAATTGGAAAAGTTCAGAAAAGGGCAACAAAAATGAATAGGAGTATGGAACGACTGCCGTATGAGGAGAGATTAATAAGACTGGGACTTTTCACCTTGGAAAAGAGATGGCTAAGGGGAGATAAGATTGAAGTCTATAAAATCATGACTGGTGTGGAGAAAATAGATAAGGAAGTGATGTTTACTACATCTCATAAAACAAGAACTAGGGGTCACCAAATGAAATTAATGGGCAGCAGGTTTAAAACAAATAAAAGGAAGTATTTCTTTACACAACACACATTCAACCTGTGGAACTCCTTGCCAGAGGATGTTGTGAAGGCCAAGACCATAACAGAGTTCAAAAAAGAACTAGATAAATTCATGGAGGATAGGTCCATCAATGGCTATTAGGCAGGATGGGCACAGATGGTGTCCCTAGTCTCTGTTTGCCAGAAGCTGGGAATGGGCAAGAGGGGATGGATCACTTGCTGATTCCCTGTTCTGTTCATTCCCTCTGGGGCACCTGGCATTGGCCGCTGTCAGAAGACAGGATACTGGGCTAGATGGACCTTTGGTCTGACCCAGTAGGGCCATTCTTATGTTCTTAGAGAAAATTAAAATAAAGAAAGGAATAAAAAGGAATCAGGGATGAACCTTCTTTACTGAGGTAAGGTTTGAAAGTCAGAACCGGGTCAGATACAGTCCCCCTCACGTCTCATTGCCACGAGTGGTAAGAGGGAATCGAAGGGTGCAGGGCCGCTTAGCTCTTTACGTCCTCTTATGGGAGCATGAGGTGACTCAGGACACATGCGCGGCCCAGACACAGCCTGGTAGGCAAAAGATTCCAAGCGCGCATGCATGGGGTGCATGTGCAGCTCCAGTGGGATCCACACCGACATGGACTCGAGGGAAAACATGTATTTTATGGGGTCAGAAAAAATCTGCAGTACGATGAAGTCTGACAAGTGATCTTAGCCAAGAACCACATTTTTTCATATATTATATATACAATAAAAATGATTTGGGGGGGAAATTATAAGTAGGGCTATATTTGTTAAAGAGGCCTCAGCTTGGCCTCTAATTTACTGCCCACCATCAATTGAGGGTGAAAATGACAGCATTCAGCCGAGGAGGCCTCATTTGTGGGGACAATCAAGCAGTGAGCCATCTACCATAAATGCTATCCTTTGTGCCTGCAACTGACTGTGGGCACGATATTATTGATACATCCTGTGTACTATAAACACACATTGCGCGCGCGCGCACACAAATCCATACCTATTGCACAGACCCCCATTCTCCACTCTGCCAGCACAAATTCACAAAAGGGGTTTTGGGGTGTCAATGATAAGCTCTGTAAAGCAGAAAAGTTGCTGTATTATTTTTTTAAACAGAAATTCTGCCAGGGTAGAGCTTTGGAAATATTCTGGAAACGGAACAAATGAAAATCGACTATGTTATTTCACGTAGATCACTATTTTTCCACTGAAAGTTTCCTGGGGATTGTAAGCAAGCCAACGTTGAGCACGTACTGCATTGATATTAACACCTGCCTATACAGCATGCGTGCTCGAAGAGCACAGGCTCTGATCCTCCCTCTGCTACCGACTGTGCTCATAAGGGAAAAGGGAATAAGGACTCTTTTTCCATTTCCCCTGCAAGCAGCAGCAAGGCAGGATTCCAACCTAGTGCTCGAGAGAGAGTGCCAGAAAAGGGGACTGGCTACCGTGCTGGCCAGCACCACAGAGCCCCAAGGGTGTGAGGCCTGCCAGCTGTGGGGTGTGAGCATGCCCCCAAGCCAGCTACAGCCTCTGCAGCTGTCTACAATGTGCTGGCCTTTGCTGCATGCTGATCCTTTTAAGAGAAGCAATACTGTGCACTTCTCCTTGAGGTGCAGGTGTTCACCATGAGCCATCCAGCCCCACACTGGCAGAATGGCTCCTGTAATTAACACACGGCCAGCACTGTTCCACTTCTCCCTCACCACTCCAAGGGTCTCCCAGAACTAACAATTTGGCCCTCAAGTTATCTTTATCCTCATAAAGGAGGCTTTATTTTATTTATTTATTTTAAAAAAGGAAAAACTTTCTCACAGGTGCCATGTTTTGGATCCTGCATAGAGAAGCAAGATCTTCTATTGAGTCACACTGGTATCAGGGTCTAGGGATTTAGCCCAGTGGTTTGAGCATTGGCCTACTAAACCCAGGGTTGTGAGTTCAATTCTTGAGGGGGCCACTTAGGGATCTGGGGCAAAATCAGTACTTGGTCCTGCTAGTGAAGGCAGGGGGCTGGACTCAATGACCTTTCAGGGTCCCTTCCAGTTCTAGGAGATAGATAGTTATGTAGGGGTATTCTGCTGACTCACCATGGCACCAATACCGAGGTGGTCCCATTAGCTCCAATCTCTCACAGGCAGAGGGAACAGAAGGTCCTGCAGGGAAAATCCTAGGAACAGCCGAGCTCAGGGTAAATTTTAGACCAAGTCTGTTTCTTGTTGCTTAAGTTTACATTATAGGTAACTCCACTGGAAGACAGCAAGTTTGGACCATCTTAGTGTAATGTGTGTATTGTGCCAGGGGCAGAGTGGGACTGTCACAAGTTTATAGACCTGTTCCGCTGGAATTCAGAATTGGGATAGTGTTAGAGAGTTGCGTGGGATTTGGGGGCCATTTTAACTGCCAAAAAGATCAACTTTTTCACACACAAAGTGTGTTTTTCCTTCTGTGAAGAAATAAACCCTGGAAAAACCTTTCCCAGGTTTAAACAAACAATAGCAAGGGTGTATGACCTCTTGACTTTGCAAGGACACAAACAGTGCAGTATTTTCTGTACACATAATACATAAGACAAAAATAATGGCAGTTTTCACCGACCATCATTCAGATGCACTAGGGAACCTTGCTTTTCGGAAGCTCTAGAACTTGTTTTCTTTGCCAACAGACTTTGCTATAACATAACAGAACTTCTAGTGGGAATATCAGTTACTCATTCACATTTAATATATTATCAAGCCTGAAGTTCTGTGAGCTGAGTTATGGACTGGTTAATAAGAATTAGCGCGCTCATAGTATCTTCCATCAGATAGTTCTAAGCACTTTACAAACATTGATTAGTCTCCCAACAGTCCTGGGCAGAGGAGGAAACTGAGGCACAGAGAAATGAAATTACTTGCCCAAGGTCATGAAGGAAGGCGTGGTAGAGCTGGTAACAGAACGCCAGAATCCTGACACTGCATCCTGTTCTTGAACCACAAGACCCATGTCTTCTCTAGAAATCTTGCACTACTGGATGGCTTCTCTGGGGTGTGATCTTTTCATATCCAAAGCAACAATCATACTTCAACCAACTGTGAATTGGTTAAGCTGTTGTTAAAGGATATTCCCCCCTCTTTATAGCTGATGCTCACTTTAAGACATTCAATCAATTCAAATTGATTTAAGCGTCTCCCCATCCAAAGGCGCACTGATGTAATTAAACCAGTTTAAAACTCACATCTTCAATTAAACTGGCACTACGTTGTGTGTAGACCCAGGCCCCTATGCTATGTGGAATGACAGGCACTCTGTGCTCCCCAGGTGATCCCACAACCTGCCAGTAATCATAATCTTCCTCAGCAACATGCTGCACCATAGCTGGCCCTAGGAGCCGAGGTTTTAACTGCTAGGCAAGGTGTTTTCTGCTTGTGTATGTTAAAATACAATGAAAACAAAATGTGGATCCCTCACTGATGCTGCAACAATGAAAAAAGACAAGTTATTCCTACCACCACATCCCCAAGTTCCAATATTAACACAGTGTAAATATTGCAATACCAAGGAAGTACACTGTGTCAGTGCTTCCTGGCACAGTACAACAGCTTCACTGTTCACTTCAGGCCCTGCTGTTAGTTTTAACCACACTCAAACTTAAACAAGGCATCTGAGCTTCTCCAGCCCCAGCGCGGAATTGAAGAAATGTAAAATCTTAATGAAAGTTTTCTCTCTACACTGAAAAACAATCATATAAACGTCAGTACTTTTGAGGCAAAAATATTCCACAGGATCTTTCAAAAGTCATGGAATACTGCTACTGAGCATGGAAAGATCTGAGTATGTACTGTCCTTCCCTTCCCCCAGAAAAGAAAAACAAGCTGAGAATGCCCACAAGTGCCGGAAGCCTGAAAACCGGGTTATTCACTGTGGCAGGAATCCCATTTTCCAAGCATGGCAATACTGTACTGTGATTGGCTCTCTTGCAGTTGGTTATTGGTTGAATAATAAACATGTAGCTGAATAAAGCTAAACTAGCAGCCACCTGTGGTTGGTAACTGAGTTTTGTTATCAAGCCTTGAAAATGTTAACTAAATGGTCTGATACATGAAGCCAAGAAGTTAATCATAATTTAAAGGGCTTAGAAAATAAAACCTAATTTAAGAGATGTGGGCATGTTTAGCATACAGCTAAAGGACAGCCAATGATCACTGCACAAATGAAGAGGCCAGGGAGCCGTTACAGGCATGGAGAACAGAATTGGCATTTCCATAACAGAAAGTGCAATCCTGCTCTTGCTGAAGTCAAACCTTCACCTGGCTTCATGCTACAAGCCGTAAAAATATTACGAGCCAAATTTTCAAAAATGAGATCTAATTTTGCACAGGCCTTTTATGGATGCTGTGACATTATGAGTGTGATATAATATCTCATTCAAAGATGACAGGGCCAGAAAGAGTTAATTAACTCACCTCACCGACTGACCTGACCCATGGGTGAACCTTAAGGACTGGTTAGGAAGATATTTAAATGAATAGAGCTTTGAAATGCAGTCTGCATTGTTAGAGATCTCAAGGGTAGATGTTTGCTCAGGTCTTGTGAGGTAAGCAAACAAGTCTTGTCTATTGCTATAGTTTTAATTCAAAGATCAAAAAAGGAATATTAACATTTATGATGATACTTGAGTGAAATAGTATTATTGTCTATTTGTCTCTTTGAAGGTTGTGGTAACCTGTATCTGAACTGTTTAATGGATAAATTACTCTGTGCTAATTGCCAGGATGTTTGGGAGAAGGAGTTAAGCCTGTTGTTTTCTCAGGCGGAAAGGCTGCTGGAAATGTATAAAAACCCTGGGACACGATCCTTCTTCATCTCAAATCTGCTTTGGGTTTCAAGAGGGGGAAACCTTAAGCCACAAGGATTGAGATCCCCAATCATTGACTGGAGCCACCCTGAATATGGAAATTGGACTATAACCTATGGACTATTTCTAAAAGGACTTTTGGCAACTACAGGCTCACCTCTACTATGTATCTGAACCTCAAGAACTGAATTCAAGTCTGTATGTATATTGATCTTTTAACCAACACTCACTCTTTTCTTTTTAAATAAATTTTAGCTTAGTTAATAAGAATTGACTATAGTGTGTATTTTGGGTAAGATCTAAGTTATAATTGGACCTGGGTGTGTGGCTGATCCTTTGGGATTGGAAGAACCTTTTCTTTTATATGATGAGATCAGGTTTTCAGGAATCATCATCATATCTGACAGGTGTGTCTGGACAGAGGCCTAAGGCTGGGCACTTTAAGGGAACTGCGGGGTTTGGACTTCTAAGTGACCAGTGAGGTACTAGAGAAGCTGTTTTGTGCTGGTTGGTAAATCTAAGTATTGAAATAACCACCAGCGTTTGGGGTTTGTCTGCCCCGTTTTGTTTGCAGTTCACCCTGATTGGGGGACCTCAGCTGGCTCCCACGGGCAGCACCGTCACAGGTGCCAATAAAAAAATGCTGATTTCTATCCCTCTGAAATTATTATTTGTATACACACAGGGACCAGGACTGAGCTATGCGAGGCACTGATGGCCCAGAGTTTACCAGCTACGTTTAAGTCAAGACACAGACAAGGAGGGCACAATATAGGCAGTGAAAGGCATGAGACATCTAACATTCTCATTTGCGCCTGTAAAACTAAATGGGTTGAGGCCTTTGTGAAAATATGGCCCGATGTGTTCACTTAGGAAAGAAAGGCGCAAACTACGTTTCACTCTGATGTCATGTGACCCACAAACAAATGGCACCTGCCTTCCAAAATGAACTATAACCGAGCACTGGGAGCTTTGGCTGCTCCAAGTACCAGCTACCCGTGGCCAATCAAGATTTGTTACCAATGCCTATGATTAATTCAACTGATCCCAAGTGCCAGTCCCAGCAATAGAGAAGCACTACACTCAACAGCGGTGAGAGTCCCCTGGGGATTTGTCACTGATTTTCCATTTAAAAGAGACACACAAACAGTCCTGATCCTGCAAACTTTCCACATGTGGAACCTCCAAGCAATACCCAAGAGAGGGCATGCATCATGAGAACCTGTATTTGTGCCTTCCTTTGTGATCAAGGCCACTACAAGTTCCTTCCTTCCTCAATGTTCTCTCTCCTGTCAGTTTCTCTGCTAAGAAATATGGCTATGAATTCAACATCTAGTTATGACCTTTAGCCTCCATCTCACTTCAAAGGGGGAAAATATATCTGAGAACTTAGTGAACATTCACTATCTGGAGTGGGCATGACAGATGCCACAGAAGATCTAGGAACTGAAAGTCATCCCCAGGCTGAACTACTAGCTGCGTTTGGTTTAAGGTAAACACGTTGATTTTTTTTTCCTGTTTCATGAAATGTTATAGCCAGGATCACTCTCGTCTTCCATAAATGGATGTTTTCCTTACCCTTGGTGGGTGGTCTCAGAGTTTCCACATAGGAACAACACAAACTAAGAACACAGGATGCTACAGAAATAGTGGGTGGGGAGGAGGAGAGAAAAGGTGATTACTGAGCACGTACTGGAGAAAAAGAAATAGGCCGGAAATGTATTTACATCTCTACCCAGTGAGGAAACCCTAGAAGAAATGACTAGCCTAGGAAGTACAGCTGTGTAGGTAGAAGTAAGGGACACGGTGAGATTATCAGAACAGAGGCAAATTTGTCTGCTTTTTAATTCTGCTGTTGCGGGATTTAAAACAAAGGCTCAGAAATTAATAGAAATCAGAGCTTTTTAAACACAGCTAAGTGTTTGGACAAGTTATTTGATTTTAGAAACGGATGCAAAATGCTGCAGATAGACAGCTACGTATCACATTAAAGGTCTGGCATCACCACCTCCCTCTGCCCATTCCTTACCTGTTTTCTGCAAGGAAGTCCACCAGGTACTTCTTCAGGCAGTATAGATGGGCATCCGCCAGCCCTGTCCTGATGTGCATTCGAGGATGCCTGGAAGGGAAAAGAAAACAGAACTCACACCACAGCCATTTTTAAGAGCTCTACCTTGTTGTTAAAGCAATGGATGGTAAAAGTTTACAAGGGGCAAACGTATTCCTACCCACCTACTGCAGGCTTCACAAAGAGGCCATCACTGGAATCTGTCTATAAACGTACACCTGCTGGCTCTGCACTGACCAACTACACAGGAAAACACTTCCCCCCAAAAGTCATTATTTCTGCTACCTTTCCTTCGTAAGCGGAGATTGTACGCTGCTGGGGAGAAAGCCAAGGTAACAGGCCCAGCCTATTCCAACTTACAGCGAGTAATGTCAGGGTGCTGTCATTTAAAGACTAACCTGTGGGCACTGCAGCTCCAGCCCCCTTTAATGTCATACTCCTCTAATGAACACAACTCGCTTCAAGGAGGCAACAATTGTATTTCTTCCAACACCACGTTGGGGGGGCCTTTGAGAGAAGGGGGCGGGCTCACCTTTCCCACTGGAACACCACACTAGGTCACAGCTCGTGGTTCTGTGATGTAGTCACACAGAACAGGCCCTTGCTGACCAGCTGTGAATGCGGAGGTCCTACCTATGACTGGTCACAGCGAGAGCATTTCTGGTAACTCTCAGTATTCTCTATTGATTCAAATCTGTGTTAAGAACAAAGGACAGTTCACATCCTCTAGAGCAGTGAGGCCCATTTATCCCTTCCTCCTGCACACGGCCTGGCAATCCCCGTTAAGTGCAAAGGTGAAGAGTGGAGGCTGCCTGGGCTACAAAGGTCTAGTAAATACTATCAGGGTGGCTTGCCCTAAAGGCTGGAAGGCCTGGGGCCAGCCACCAGCCCACCCTGATTACTATGGAGCTGCACCTGGGAGAGATCAGGTGATTGCCCTACAAAGAGCAGCAGGAAGCTGCAGAGAAAGGGAGGGAAGCTCAGGAAACTGCACAGAGAAAGGCTCCTGCAGGGAACACGCGGACATCAGGGGAGTTTGGAGGCCAGAGCCCACGAGGCTCCTGGGAGAACCGAGACTGAGTTTGGGCTTGAGGCCAGAGCCAGACGGCTGAGTTCCAGCTAGGAAGAGCTGGGAGGACGGGCTGTGAGAACAGACTGGGAAGATGAGCTCTGGCTAGAAGATGCCAGAGCTAAGTTTGAGCTTTTGGGTTGTGGTGATGAACTTTAATTTGGGACCCTGAGGATTTTTGAACTGTTTGTAAAAGCAGCAAAGAGTCTTGTGGCACCTTATAGACTAACAGAAGTTTTGGAGCATGAGCTTTCGTGGGTGAATACCCACTTCTTCAGATGCAAGTGGTGGAAATTTCCAGGGGCAGGTTTATATATGCAAGCAAGAAGCAAGCTAGAGATAACGAGGTTAGTTCAATCAGGGAGGATGAGGCCCTGTTCTAGCAGTCTTGCATCTGAAGAAGTGGGTATTCACCCACGAAAGCTCATGCTGCAAAACGTCTGTTAGTCTATAAGGTGCCACAGGACTCTTTGCTGTTTGTGTTATTAAACCAGGTCCAGGCAGGTGTGGCTTTAACCCAGAGAGAAGCCTATGTACCGTTCTTAAGAGGTCCTGAAGAGAGGGAAACAGAGGCACGGTGCTGCAGAGTGATCTCTGGCCACGGAAGGGTGCCTAGAGGGCAGCCAACCCTATTACATGGCTCAAACAGAAGAGTGGAAACCAGGAACTCCTCAGTTAATACTGGCTTAGACACCAACTTCATGTGTGGCCCAGGGTCAGTCACAACCTCTGGGTGTCCATTTCCCCACTGGCAAGATGGAGACAATAGTACCCCCCTTTTGCATTGCGAGCGTTTACAAGCTGATCTTTGCGCAACATTTTGGAACAAATCTATTTAAGTCCAAGTATCATTATTACAAAATTACAGTCCTGAACACTACACAGCCAGAAGCAAAAGGCTATCCTGCTCACAACTCCATCAAATAATATCTGCTCCGTCAACAAGACAAACTGATGGTAAGTATCCAGGCTAGCGTTCAGACCTGGACAAGAACAGAACAATAGGCTGGCTAAAGCAGGGAGTCTCTTGATGAGGACTCCTGTGCTCCAGAGATCATCTAAGTGATCTGCAACAGAACAGAGCCACAGATGACATCTGAAGCTGTGATTATAATGTTAAGTGGCTGAAGCTCTGGTCTAAGCACCGTAAACCTCTGGTGAGGACAGCCACGCTAAACTAGACTGATAATACTATTCTATCAGAACAGGCCACTACGAAAAAAATGTGATTTAATGTATTAGTGCTTAAGCCAAGGTTACCTTTGGGTGAAAGTAACAAGAGGCAAGTAATCTAATCGATTCACAGGGCAGCAAACTCCATCAGCAGTTCAAAGGAGCAGGCGGTACCGAAGAGCCAAAGCAGGATGGCATCCTGCTACAATCTTTACAAGAGTAGGAAAAATGGGTCACAGCCACAAGAGCCAGCTGATAGGGAGAGAGACAAATACTGACTAACCCTGTCTTGAGCACCGATACACCCAGGTTTAGCAGCCTGAAAAGAGAAGGCAGCAGGCCTTTAATTATAGCACCAAAGTCGCATAGTATTTGCTGGGAGGAGCTGGTTGCAGCTGGGTAAGCGTTAAATAATTAATGCGGTTGGTTGGTTTGTTTGTTTGTTAAAAACCTTGCCAGACATTTCACTGGGCGGAGCATTAGATGGGCAGTGATTATAGCCGCCACTGTTTGAATTCTTTTATGTCACACATGAAACCTTCCTACGAATCGCACCAAGCTACTGAGCAACACATTAGTTCAGCAAATGCTACTGAATTTAGGGCTTGATCCTGCCTCACTGAAATGAAATGGCAAAACTCCCACTGAATGCAATGGTGCAGGATCAGGCTACAGTGTTACTACCGTGCGTATTTCCATGGACGTCAACAGGGCTCTCTCAGCAGTAAGCGCCTTGCGTGGCAGTACGTGTTTGAAGGATCAAGCCCTAGTGATGAGATCTGAGGGGCTCACTGGAGGGAAATCTACAATGGTGAAGTTACAAGAGGTCGGGGAAGATGGGGGATGAAAAGAGGCGGCTTGCAATGAATGAAAAAAGTCATTTCATTTCTCAAATTAGCGCTCAGTGGCAGGTGGCTCTATAAAATCCTGTGTTTGGATGTGTCTGCACTAAGTTCCCCAGGAGCAGTCAGAAAAGTCTGTGCATGCAGTTCCTCACGCACCACTCAGAAACGGTAAGCAGCACTAACAGCATTCACACAGACATCTCCCCTCCCACCGCTTTGAAAATGGAGCTCTACGCTTTTTCTTCCTGATAACCCCTCTCTCAGCATTTCCTCCCTCAGGGAAATCAGCCACTGATAGTGGAGATTCCTCTTGTTTGAAGAAAAAAAACGGACACTTGTTTGAACTGTAAACTAATTAAGAGAGACAACCACGAAGAGCTTAAGGTTCAAACCAGCCTTGCACTCCCACGGACAGTGAGGTAATTCCAGTCTGGGGTCAAAATCATAAATCTACAGGGAGCACAGGGAACGTTTAAAGCCGAAAAGTCTCTCTGCTCAGCATGGGATATTGCCACATTAACCCCACCACCTCACAAATAAACCAGCTGAGCACGAGGAATCCTGTGGCCTCTCCCCATAACTTCGTACAGCTGTGGATGGAGAGCAGAAATACCCTTGATGAAGCCCAAGGACTTGAAGTTGTCCACATTCCAACGCTAATCTGAGCAATGTCCTAAGGCAAAGGCACTAACACCTGCAGTGATTAATCTGGCCTCTGACCTTTGAACTAATTGACATGTGATCTATGGGCATCCCGTAGTCCTGGCGGTTAGGGTGTGTTGTTCCCCTTTAAAAATTAAAACCTATGAAATGCTCTAGTATGCATAACATTCCTCACTCAATCTTCTTCTTAACTCAAGGCCATACAGCACTTCTATTCTGTATAACCCCCACACTGTACCAGGTCTTTCATATCTCCTGCTCCACGCGCTATGTTCTTACACTCTGACAGGGGCAGCACCTGTTCCGAATGTACATCCCTGTTCCTCGACTGTTTACCCAAGATGCCGTTCTCACATAAAGCTGTGGATGTGAAAGCAACGTGCAGCTCAGCGCTAACAGAAATCTTACAGCAAAAGCAGCTAGCCAACCTTTAAATAGCTCAGGCATTCCTTTTTTTAGAGAAGGAAAGTCCATAGAAAACGTATGGCTCATTTACAGTACAGCTTTTGGCTGGAAAAATTACCAGTAAAAAAAACAACACACTCTTACTTCAGCTCTTCAAAATCACAGCCACTTTATGACCTCAGTTTGATACAGTGCCTTTCATCCAAAGAGATCCCGAAGCACGGAACAAAATGAATGTACCTACTTGTAACTAAGGAGCACTTTGCCCACCAGCGAAATGCTGCCACCTCTGGGCTGAAATGCAGTAGCTGTTTACCGTGCACAGTTTAAGGACAGCCTTGCAAAATTCTATTCACCCCCACACCCCAGACCAGACATGGTTTTGCATGGTGAGTAAAATAGCAGTAGTAGATTTTGTGCCTGCACTGGTAAGACTGGTTTACAATTAGCAGTGAATACTTTATCCAAAGGAAACTGTGGGAGGAATGTAAATGGGCAGAGACGGGATTACCCGAACTGGAATTTAACAAGGACACGGGCTACTACTGCTAGTCTTACAAAATGTGCCGAGAGCATGTGTGACCGGGACCTGTTTTATATCTCATCCAAAATACGGCACCTGCAGCAGCTCCAGACTCCCCCAAACCATGCTAGAACATTAGCTACTGACAACAGAGGAAAGACGCAACTTGGTTCCTTAGGACAGTTATAAAGAATGGATATGCCAAATTCACAAATTAATTCCAATAGCAGATTACCACCAGCTGATGGGAGAGATCTTAAAAAATTACATGAGGAATATTATTTTTTGCACCTAGCTATTTAATACACTATTGTGCTTTCAAAGAGACACTGCATTTGTACAGCAACTGCAATGGGAAGGTGGTTTTATTTACCATAACGGTTTGTGATGCATTTTTGTCAGAAATAAAGGTCTCCGGATATTATGATTCAGAATGTCTCTCTCCCAACTTCTAGATATGATGCAAGTGATAAATCAAAGGATAAAGCCATAGCTCTCGATTTCTTTAAACTGAAACAATACTCATTATTAAGAATGCCATACAACACTGGTCGTTACAACCATGAAACTGTTTGATAAACAATGCCTCTCAACAGAGCACTTCTTACAGCTGATTACCCTTGAGAAATGACTCAAACACTTCTACCCAGGGTATACAGCTGCATAGGCTAATGGTCAGAGCACAGGATTAATAGAGTTTTAGGCCAGAGTGATATATGAACATAAGAATGACCCTACAGGGTCAGAGCAAAGGTCCATTTAGCCCAGTCTCCTGTTTTCCGACAGAGGCCAATGCCAGGTGCCCCAGAGGGAATGAACAGAACAGGGAATCATCAAGTGATCCATCCCCTGTTGCCCATTCCCAGTTTCTGGCAAACAGAAGCTAGGGACACCATCCCTGCCCATCCTGGCTAACAGCCATTGATGGACCTGTCCTCCATGAATTTATCTAGTTCTTTTTTGAACCCTTGAACTTGATGATCAAGTCTGACCTTCTGCATAACATGGGCCAGAGAATTTCATCCAGCGTCTCCTGCATCTACGTTTTAGACAGGGACACTGTCTGACCTTGTACAAATCACTTACTCTGCCCCAGTTCCTCCATCTGTAAAGTGGGAATAGCAATACTATCTACCTCCCCAATTCCAGGGACACTAAGTGCCATTGCTTGCGGCTGGTTCTGTAGGTGAGTTCCCAGGCTCTCTACTCAGCTAAACGCCTGCTGCTGCAGACAACGCTTTCCTCCACTTGGCTCTGCAGGGCCAGTGGCTGAATGGAGGTGGGTGGGAGATGGCTCTGTACAATTTATTAATTCCGATTGATACTGTGACGTTGTGTTATGAAAGACTGCGGTATTCTGAGCGCCTGTCTGTAGGTGGATCCATTATTGCGGATGGGGCCTGTAGCAGATAGCCCCAGACAGATACAAAGCAAGAGACTTAAAGGTCTTAAGCCTCTAAGGTTATGCAAAAATGCAGCTGCATCCTTAGGGGGGAAAAGAAAGAGTTTAGGTGACTCCTCTGAAGGGAGGCAGGAAGGTAGGATCAGTGGACATTTATCAAGAGAAGAACAAAAAGGGCCAGAGCCCAGGAGGGGTTTAACAAGCAAGAGAAACACAGTAACGGGGGCAAGACCGGAAGAGGAAGCTCAGGCCAGGAGACAGCAAGGTCGCAGAAGCTGGATACGGATAACGGAGCATAAAAGTGTTAGGCTGTGCAAAGTAAACATGTCCAGAGAGACCTGCACTGTGAACTCCAACCTTTGGGTGCCGTTCTGGCAGAGTGTTTAAGGGACTGGAGTACCTCAGGCAGTGCTGACCTTGGGAGCTGAGGAGCCCCATTTCCACAGAGTCAGTGCCCTGGAAACAAGCCAGGGAGAAACCAGTGCTGCAATCTGCGGAGGCTCTAGGAGCTTAACAGCCCTGGGGATCTAGAGCATCAGAGGCTCGGATTCCCCGCCTGGGGGCGCTCACTGGGAACAGTGACAGGGGAAAAGGGGGCACAGAGTTCCCCTTATCCCATCCTCCCCTCTCTGATCTTTCTCCTGCTTACACATACACGCAAAAAAAGGGGATGCAGAGAAAGGGATGGAAAGATGAAGTGGGATAGGGAGTGGGAAGACTTGCCTGCACTGGGGTAATTTTGCACCAGTGTAGCTGCACTGATGCAATCCCCTAGGGTAGATACGTTGTTCCGCTGTAGCTTACTTGGGACAGCGAAAGGGAGAGGTGGCACTAAGCAATGGAGGGGTTAGTATGAATGAGGGGGTAGGCTGACTAGAGAAGCAGCCCAGTGAAACGGGGAGGGAATGGGAGAGGGCGAGAGGGCATTCACAGATCTTAAACTGGAACTCTGGCAGTTCTTTGTTCCATACACAACGGGAAAAGTTCCTTCTCATGTTTGCCAAGTGCTGTGAACATGTAAAGCACTGCCCACAAATGGTAAGCACCAATATTATACACGTTCCATATAACATCTGAAACTACACCTAGAATCGGGCCAAGAGCAAAGCCATTTATTGCATACTAAAAGTGATTCAATTCTAACTGGAACTGAACTTGATTTAGTCAGTTTGGATCAGATCCAGTCTCCAAGTTCATTTTTCTTATGTTGGGCTAGAAAATGATTTAAGGAAGATAATCCAGCCTTGGAAGATTTTCTGTTTTATTAAGGAAGGAGTAACAACTGAAGCTCTGCAACTTAAAGACTTACAACCTTTAGCTCCTTTTATCCCTCCCAACACATGTGCTCAAGTGGAAAGTCACCTGGGTAAAGAATTATTCCATGAAATCAACAGGACTGAAGAGACGGCAACCCATAAGGGGAACAAGCTTTACGCAAACATGAGAAGTCAAAGATCTGTAGCGATGCTACTGGAGAGCTGCAGCTCCAGTTGCTCGCTCCTACGCCAGTTCCCAAAGGGCCAAGCAGTAGACATCCAATATATTTTCTTAAATCAAATAGTTACAGTGAATGCATGGGAAATAGTGAAACTAAAAACTGGGTCGAAGCTGTAGGTCGTTGTAACGTGGACCTGCCTCCAGCCCTGTCCTCTTCCCTGCAGAAACTGCACAGAGTCCTCCCGGTGTGCTCTTGGTGAAGCTTTCTTTCACCAGTGTCATCTCCAAGATTAGGTAGATTTGACTAGGGTTGGCTCAAAGGATAGAAGTATGGGCTGGATGAATGGACGGTAAGGTGGATAGAAAGCTGGCTAGGTCGTCAGGTTCAACGGGTAGTGATCAATGACTCCGTGTCTAGCTGGCAGCCGGTCTCAAGCTGCGTCCCCCAAGGGTAGGTCCTGGGGCCGGTATTGTTCAATATCTTCATTAATGATCTGGAGGATGGCGTGGACTGCACTCTCAGCAAGTTTACAGATGACACTGAACTGGCAGGAGTGGTAGATACGCTGGAGGGTAGGGATAGGATACAGAGGGACCTAGACAAATTAGAGGATTGGCCCAAAAGAAATCTGATGAGGTTCAACAAGGACAAGTGCAGAGTCCTGCACTTAGGACGGAAGAATCCCATGCACTGCTACAGACTAGGGACCGAATGGCTGGGCAGCAGTTCTGCAGAAAAGGACCTAGGGATTACAGTGGAAGAGAAGCTGGATATGAGTCAACAGCGTGCCCTTGTTGCCAAGAAGGCAAATGGCATTTTGGGCTGTATAAGTAGGAGCATTGCCAGCAGATCGAGGGATGTGATCATTCCCCTCTATTTGGCATTGGTGAGGCCTCATCTGGAGTACTGTGTCCAGTTTTGGGCCCCACACCACAAGAAGGATGTGGAAAAATTGGAAAGAGTCCAGCGGAGGGCAACAAAAATGATTAGGGGGCTGGAGCACATGACTTATGAGGAGAGGCTGAGGGAACTGGGATTGTTTAGTCTGCAGAAGAGAAGAATGAGGTGGGAGTTGATCGCTGTTTTCAACTACCTGAAAGGGGGTTCCAAAGAGGATGGATCTAGACTGTTCTCAGTGGTAGCAGATGACAGAACAAGGAGCAATGGTCTCAAGTTGCAGTGGGGGATGTTTACATTGGATATTAGGAAAACCCTTTTTCACGAGGAGGGTGGTGAAGCACTGGAATGGGTTACCTAGGGAGGTGGTGGAATCTCCTTCCTTAGAGGTTTTTAAGGGCAGGCTTGACAAAGCCCTGGCTGGGATGATTTAGTTGGGAATTGGCCCTGCTTTGAGCAGGGGATTGGACTAGATACCTCCTGAAGCCCCTTCCAACCCTGATATTCTATTAAAGGAAATCTATGGTCTGAAAAATCTGCACATTTAAAGCAATTGCTGGGCTCCACACTGTAATTAAAACAAACACCCTAAACTGCAGCTAAAATAGTCACAATGCAACTAAAAACTTGACTGGGGGCAGAAAAGACAAGGTGAAAATGAGTGCGTCCCTTTTACTGGCTGGTGCCAGCAGCAGGATAACATCAACAGCCTTCACAGCGTTCTATGGCTCCCACTGGGTGCCAACCTAATGGACATCCAATCAAAGCCATCCCCTTCTGCCCAATCAATTCATTAAAGAAAGACTTGAAAACCCCTCTACCCCCTGCCCCTGTTGTGCCCAGCCCCACGCACGGGCAGAGGGGCAGCGAGTGCCACAGCGCTGAAATCCTCATTTGGAAAGCATGGGGTTTTTCAAGACTGAACTTGCGTAGTCTTAAAAGAGCGTCTTTTACAAGAGCGTTTGAAGCTAAAAGTGGCATGTTCATAAAACGCCAGCAAATACCGCTCCTCTTCACGTGCTGCTTTTACAACGCAAACAAAAAGCAAAACACACGGGTTGAATTTCATAACTATTGTGGCTGCTCAGTGCCAGAGGCCACCAAACCTGTGGGATGCCAGTAGCACCATGACTCAGGGAGGCACTGGAGTTGCTTCAGAAGCTGGGCCTTGTAGGCCCGGTAGGTCCCAATAACCACTCAGACACACGTGCTAAGGGAAGGGGTATTTTACTAGGGCGGGCAGGAAAGGAAAAGATTGCAAATACTCTAGGTTCCAAGGCTTAGGCAGTTACAATTCAACGTGAACAGCAGCAGTGGTTGTGGGTCCCTTGGGCAGCCCAGTAAAGAGTCAAGACTCTTCAGGGATAATGCCTGGGGTGCCCTCCCCCATCCAGTCTCTGTTCAAGCTTTTACCAGGCTCAGTTACCATCTCTCACTGGGGCGCCTCTGCACTGACTCCCTGCCAACCACTGCAGCTCCCCAGCAAGTCCCACACAGTACGGTCTGGCAGCCACAGCCTGTTCCACATGCGGCTCTCAGTGCAGTTCTAGGGATTCGCCTCTCTCCAGATCCCTGCTTGCCACGCAGCTGCTTCTTCAGCTTCTCTGCAGCTCCTGGCTAGCCAATGTACAGCAGAGGCTTCCACACTGAGCCCAGCCATCCCTGGTCTAGGACCTTCCCCCTCTCCTGGCCAGGAGGAAGGGGATGCACAGTGGGAAGCAGGCTGAAGGGAGTTGGAGTCCCCTGCTTGGCAAATCCATCACAACACTCATCTCTTTCCATGAGGCCCAGGAAGAGCCTGCAAAGACTGGCTGATAGAAGGAGAGGTTTTTTCTGGGCTTTTTTTTTTAAACCCAACTCCTCGTTTTTATGATATTATTTAGTGCGGTGAGCGTGGTGCTGTACAAGACTTGGGTAAGACTGTCTCTGGCCCCACAAAAAGCTTACAGCGTAGGAGGGAAGAGAGAGGGGACAGGAAGCATGTATAAACCCAAAGGGAAAAACTCAAGTATTCTTATGTTTTACATTATTAAAGGTGTCTCAGTCTAAGCCCATACAGGACTCCCCCGCAGTAAATCTGGTACACGGTCACTTCCTTGGACCTTGATCTATGGTGGGGGAAGTACTGTCATTTCATGCTCCCTGTGCTCACTCTGCTGAACTAGTGTTCTGAACCTCAGTTCCCTCCGACTTCCCTACAGGGCCTCGTGCTTCTGTCTCACCTTGGATACACAACAAGGATTTAAAACAAAGAAGCCAAATAGATTCGCATTGCAGATTCACAGAACTGCTGCAATCAGGTAACACCACAGCCTCACGTTGCTCCTTGACAGATCTCACTCAGTATGTACGAATGGAAAGATATTTAGTCTGTCAGGTCAGGGCAATCAGCTGAATGGCTCCAACCTAGCCAGAAGTTAATGAACATCACTGGCTATGTCTTCACTGCAGAGGAGCCCAGGCCCCTTGGTGATACATCCCTACTGGAAAACCCTACTGAGGCAGAGGGCAACAAAATACATCCAGCTAGAATTGTGGAAGGCTTTGGTTGACCACCAGCACCCAAGCTTGATTAGCCTGCATCCTCATTGCAAAATAGGTCGGTTGCCAGCCCAGGCTTCAATAGGCCCAAGCCTATTCCTCAGTCATGCATGCTAGCCTGGGCTAACAAGCCCAGGTGAGAGGTGTGTGGACAGCAGGGGGGATAGGAGCAACACCCAGATTAGAGCCCTGCAGTGAAGTTATACCCTTTCCGTAATAAGGGCTACAAACACACTAGGATATTTAAATAATATTTCCCTCAACGGCCATAAATTACACAGGACACATTTGTTTCTTGTCTAATGATATTCCAAAGGTATAAAACAACAAGTTATTGAAAACTAAACTAGAAATTAGAAAAGACAGACCTCTAGTACGACTGCCATCTCTAACCAGACTTAAAAACAAAGAGTTGGAATTAAATTAAAATCAATTAACAGATCTCAGATCATCACTTTAATCCAGATAGAACTCTCTGCATGTAAACATTTTAATTATTAGTTAGTTTATAAAGAACACCCTCAGAAATACCATGGGGCCATGGATGTAAGTGTCAGCAGAAAAAAAAGCTCAAGAAAAATCAATCGTTACTGCAAAAAGAATAAGATGTTCACCAAGAGTTCAAATTAACATTTTTAAACACATAATTACAGTGGCTGGAACCACACTGGCTTATTTTCTGTTTAGAATAGATTACTCATGATTTAAAATTTCCAGATCTTTTAATGGCAATAACAGAAGTCACTGCATCATATTACTTACTAGGAAGAAAGGAGCTTACACCTAAAATGCTTTTGGGAGGACGTTAAAGTTGGAACCCTACATCCTTAAACCCCAACTGAATGTCAATATACCATATATACCGCACACTGAAGACAGGTCTAGGTATTTAAAGAGTCTTTCTCATCTTTCACCCGCTTACCAGGGCCTGCATAACTGCTCAAGAATGAGAGCTGGTAATTTTATTCCTTTTGCAAAGTGACCAGACTGCGGTTAAAATACCACAGTGGACAGAGGAAAACTAGAACAGGAATCTTGGCTAACCCGATGGATTAAGCCAGTGTTTAGAGCAGTAGGGTACCTTCCTTCCTCTGTATGACTACTGCAGAATAGAAGCTCCATTGAAACAGAACTTTGTTCTTCACTTGTTAACTTATTTAATGCAGAAGATTGGTTGAGGGTGGGGGAATTGCTTTTAGAATAAATAGAAGAGATTTTTGCAGTGTTGTTGTAGCCTCGTTGGTCCTAGGATACGAGAGAGACAAGGTGGGTGAAGAAGTATCTTCTATTGGCCCAACTTTTCTGTTGGTGGAAGAGGCACGCTTTTTGAGCTCCACAGAGCAGAGATTTTGTCTGTTTAAATAAACATTTTAAAAAAAGAAAAGCAGCTGACTTGAAAGCCAACAAGATGGTGCCCATCACTGTATTTTTAAAATTTAAATGCTGGTGTCAATTCTTTGTTTTATGTGGTTGCAATTACAAAGTCTGGTTTCTAGTTGTAACTACTAAGAGCTTTATGGTTTTCTAGTGGGTGTACTGGCATATTGCTTGTCTGGAGACATACCACGACTGTCATGCTTAAACTGGTAGAAGAGATGTTACTAATCCAGACTTAATAGTCCCTGAATATTAGTGCAATGGCACAGAATGTCCTTTTCCACACAGGACACGGATCACAGACCACAGGATGGGACTGAGGAGCAAAAACACAAACAGCAACTGATGCTTTTACTGTTTAGCTTGCCCATTTGTGGCACCAACCTAAAGGTTCACGGCTAGAGGAAACGTACTGGCAATGACGGGCTGCTGAACTCAAATGCCTCTGTCATCTGATCTTTTAAAAAATCTCCATGCAAGTACCAGAGTAGCAACAAATCAGATCCTTGCACTTTAATGAGGATAAATGCCTTGTCGGACAATTCTCCCATCTTGAACCATTTAGCATTACAAACAGTAAAAAGGACCCTTGTGGTTGATGACCTGCAGATTATCACTTACAATTTTTTTAAACAATCTCAAATGTTATTAAAAACAAAACAACTCCCATTTCCCTTCTTGCCTGGAAGACACTGGGCCCATTCCCCAGAATGCCTCGGTATTCTCCAGCAGCCCCAATGAGACGAATGTCAGAAGTAGGCTTTCAATGGCTTGAGGTTTATAGGAATGAAAGAAGGAAGAATTAAATTTGAAACTCTGCTTGTTTACTAGCACTAATTAAATATGCCAGATTTCTGGGCAAGGCTTCTTAGCCTGTGGCTCCTAAGTTACTGGCTTGTAAAACAGTCAAAAATTACACAAGTGCAGAGTGAAAGTACAACAACAGAGTGTTTCATGTCCAGTCCTGCCCTCAGCTTGTAAAGAAAGAAATGTGTTAGAAACCATCTGAAACTATAAAGACCTATGCTGGCTTCCTAGACTGTAATACAGACTGCTAAAGGGTTGACTCTACAGCGATTCCTTCTGAGGAGTGAAGTATCAAGTAGGAGGGGTTAAGAACTAGTGGCCAGCACACAAAATGAACCTTAAAAATCCAGCGGCATGCTTACTCCTAAAATTCAAGGGCTCCAATTCTGCTCCCACTGAAATTCATGGGAGTTTTTCCATTTACTTCAACAGGAGCAGGGTGGATCCAGTAGCTGAACTGGAGAATCTGCAGTCCTCAGAGCAGGACTGTTAATTTACTCAGCGATTCACTGAAAATTAGCTTGTTGTCCCACCACCCCCCGCGCACGCACACACACACGGGATTCCAAAATTAAATCCAACCAAAGGCCACAGCCAATTTGCATAATATACACTGAGACTGTAACCTCTTTGGGGCAGGCGGGGGGTCTTTGCTCTGAGTTTGTGCAGCACCTAGGCACTACTTCAGTAGTGACCGCTAAAAAAGCTGGGGAATACTGAAGTCAACTTCACCTTTAATGGAGCCTTGGGAGACTGCTCATCTCAATGTACAAGGGAGATGAAATGGAATCACGTATGCTGGGATTTGTAATGTCCACAGGCATTAAAAGGTAAGGCAAGGCGGGGGGGGGGGGGGAACTAAAATTCCATGGACCACAGGTGGCACTTTTTACACTCCTGCACTATAGGGACAAGCTTCCCAATTACTATCAGAGACTGAAATGGAAGTTTCTGCAAAGAGTGGCAGAAACACTCGAGAGTTTAAGAAACTCTTTGAAATGAGACCCGCAGCCCTGATGTCCTACAAAATTGCACAAGATCTTATGATGAATGTGAAATTCACACACGTCACCACTATCCGGTAGTTTTGCTCAGTTTTAATGAAGGCTTGAGTTATGCTGCAACAAAAATATTCTGCTATAAAAATAAGGGCACAAACATATAACACTCAAACTCCCAGAATAATGTTCACAAGGCAGAGAGAAACTATACAAAAATTAGGTCTATGTTTATAACTGAGATTTACAAAAGCAATTCCAGAAACTGCAAGTTCTTCCATGGAGGCATTAATTTAATTAGCCTGCATAGCGCACTGGGTTTGTACTACAGCTTCCAATGAAAAAAAGGGGCGGGGGGAGGGGGAGGAAGGGTATTTAGAAGCATGACTATTTACTGAACTACTTTAAAAATGACCATGTGCAGATAAGAAGTCTCCCAAACGTACTCCCACAAGATCCCTTTTACAAGCAAATAATATATATTTTACACGCATTCAGACTATATGCTTTAAATTAAAAATGTGACTGGATCATATAATCATATAATCTTGCAAACCTGCCAAAAATCAATTGCAAATTAAATGAAGGAATTTCTGGAAATACAACCCCTACAGCGCTGCAGTATTATTTCTTGTAAAGAGGATGACGTTCCCTTTTAAAATGAATCCAGAAGTGACAGTACAGTATAAAATACCACCACACTTTGATATAATTATATCAATAAAGGAGCCTCATAAGAATTAGAACATAAGAATGGCCATACTGGGTCAGACCAAAGGTCCATCTAGCCCAGTATCCTGTCTTCCGACAGTGGCCAATGCCAGGTGCTTCAGAGTGAATCGACAGAACAGGCAGATTTACTGTGTGTGATCCATCCCCTGTCGTCCAGTCCCAGCTTCTAGCAGTCAGAGGTTTAGGGACACCCAGAGCATTGGGTGGGGGGAGGCAGATAGCTCAGTGGTTTGAGCATTGGCCTGCTAAACTCAGGGTTGTGAGCTCAATTCTTGAGGGGGCCAGTTAGGGATCTGTGGCAAAATCAGTACTTGGTCCTGCTAGTGAAGGCAGGGGGGTGGACTCAATGACCGTTGGGGTTCCTTCCAGTTCTATGAGATAAATAAAATATGGAGATATACCTATTTATTTTTTTATGGGGATGCATCTCTGACCATCTTGGCCAATAGCCATTGATGGACTTATCCTCCATGGAACTTATCTAATTCTTTTTAACCCAATTCTACTTTTGGCCTTCACAACATCCCCTGGGGCAATGAGTTCCACACATTGACTCTGCATTACCTGAAGAAGTACTTCCTTATGTTTGTTTTAAACCTGCTGCCTAGTAATTTAATTGGGTCACCCTTGGTTCTTGGGTTATGTGAAGGGCTAAATAACACTTTCCTATTCACTTTCTCCACATCATTCATGATTTTATGGATCACCACCATATCACCCCTTAGTTTGTCTCTTTTCTAAGCTGACCAGTCCCAGTCTTTTTAATCGCTCCTCATATGGAAGCTGTTCCATCCCCCTCATCAGTTTTGCTGCCCTTCTCTGTACCTTTTCCAATTCTAACAGATCTTTTTCTGAGATTGGGCAACGTGAACTGCACGCAGTATTCAAGGTTTGGGCGTATCATGGATTTCTATAGTGGCATTATGGTAATTTCTGCCTTATTATCGATCTCTTTCCTAATGGTTCCTAACATTGTGTTAGCTTTTTTGACTGCTACTGCACTTTGAGCAGATGTTTTCCAAGAACTATCCAGGATGACTGCAAGATCTCTTTCTTAAGTGGTAACAGCTAATTTAGACCCCATCATTTTGTATGTATGGTTGGGATTATATTTTCCAATGTGCATTACATTGCATTCATCAATACTGAATTTCAGATGCCATTTTGTTGCCTAGTCACCCAGTTTTGTGAGATTCCTTTGTGACTCTTTGTACAAATCTTGATTAATTTAGTATCTTCAAACTTTGCCATCTCACTGTTTACCCCTTTTTCCAGATCATTTATGAATATATTCAACAGCACTGCCCCAGTACAGATCTTCGGGGGACCCAACTATTTACACTACTGTAGCAAGCAGCGATCAAACAATTCTGACAAGTCAACCCAATTTAGAGAAGTCGGATTTGGTTTTTAAAGATTTGGCCTGCTATCTTTCAGCTGGATGTGTTGATGCCATCCTTGACCCTTTCACACGGCAAGCCCTTTGCTGCAGTCTAAAGAAAATGAATGGTGTATATTTTTTTCTTGAATGTTTGAATAATTCCTGGCAAGAAGTTGCAAAAAGCAGGCTTCAACATCCTCCCAGGAGGGATATCTGCGATACTGCGCAAGAATTCTGAGCAGAGTGGTGGGAATAGAATGGTTTGGGAGAGGAGCAAAGTGGGCAAGAAAAAATATTTCTGTACCACAGGAAAGGTTAAGGACAAAGACGATTCAGAGAGACCAAGAGAGGATCAGAAAGAGGTATCATTTTGTTCTCCTTCCGTCTGACAAAGGTGCCTGGACTTAAAACACCCATATGAATAGGGCTTTCCGCAGAATCGTTACAATCTAGTATCTTCCTGCCACTCTCACTGATTTCAACGGATGTGTTATTGTTTTTGCAGATTAAGGGCTCAATCTGGCAAGGCACCGACTGCCTCTCTATTACCCGATAACCTGCAAAGTGCTGATCACTGATACCATTGTGAGAGGCTGCTGCAGACTACCTAGAGCAAGACAGACAAGAGATTTAGAACACCTCTGGATTAAAGTTTAGGACTGTTTTTCTTAGTGCCTTGTGAGGAAGGCTGTTAGTGATGAAGCTGGCAACTTAACAAGTATGAAGATTGGAGTCTTCAGAAACGGTGAACAAAATCATATGGACAACTTCTCAATGGACACACACCACCCTCAGTGTGCTGCGACCACTGCCTGTCACTCTTACCAGTAGTGTCCCATTGTTTCCTTGGACTCCCCCATCTGGTGTCTCTTGTCTTGAATTTAGCTTGGCAGCTCTTTGTTCAGTGTGTACATTACCTAGAACAAAGGGGTCCTGGTCCACAAGTGGGGCTCCTAGGTGCTACTGTAATATGAATATTTAATGATCTCATCAATTGAGTGAGGGGGAGGAAATCAGGAAACGTATATACACTAATTTGCAAACTGACCTTGGACCTTCACCACTGTAAAGGTGAGAAGATGGCCAGATGTGATTCACTCAACGCTGTCCTGATAAAAGCTTTGGAAGAACTGAAGTGAGGAGTAACATGAAGCCCAGCTTTCTGAGGAATAACTGCTCCGTCCTGCTGCAGTATCTGAGGAGAGAACAAGTCTAGGTTGGCAGGGAGATGCGTTAGCTGATCTAACATGTCCTTCCCCATCTCTAATTTCTAGTATTCTGTGGTTTATTTTGACAGTCATCTGGCAAGAATGTATTATTTTGATCAGATCCTTCTCTCTGAGTGGCCAAAAATCCTTGCTGTTCTCCACATCTGCACCATGAAAGCTAAGACACTGAGAAGGAACGAGACTTACAAGACCTGGAACAGAACACCTCTCTCCTAAGGCTCTCGCTTGGCATGAAAGGATTTCCTGCACTATAAAAAGTTGTGAAGAGTCAGTCGTCTCACTAAGAACAGCAGTGTACCCATAATTCTGAAGTATTCCGTGACTGTTCTGAGCGTGGAATAAAGTTCAAGAAAGAGGCAGTTGCCACCCTTTCCAAACGGAGCACACTCCTAGCTATACCCAGGATGTAGCTCCGAGATTCTGCTTACCTCGCACAGCATTCCACAGCCTTCCTGCTCCATAATCACAGTGTTCACATTTACATAAGACAGAACAAGAAACCCCCTGTCCAGTAAAGGGAGGTAACAAGCTCTGTAGTGCCACCTCCTCATGAGACAATCAAGTATGAATGATTCCTTAGAAGAGAAGACAGACAAATGTAAATGGCCGAAACACAACAGCAATAGCCCACTTTTGTGATTTATAAAACCCACCTATTACTGACTGATGCAGAAACCAGAAGTGCATTCAGCAAAGAAGCTAGAACAGCTACTCTATGGAACCACATAACCGTGTTACTATTATCTGCAAAGCTACCTCATTGTCCCCATGAAAACTCTCCTTTTCTATGCTACCTCTACCAGTTACAATGAGAAACTTAAGGAGCTCAATCTATGTCGCTTCGCTGTCTGCACTGCGCTGCAGCGCATACTGTGGGGCTGACAACTGCAGAGTGCATTGCTGGCGTGAACTAACAGATACCCAGCTCACATTAAGGTAGCCCTGAGGACTGTGTTAATGTGAACCAGGTACCTTTTAGTTCATGTCAACAGCATCACACAAGGCAGTTGGCGTGCAACGCTTTGGTGCACTCTGCAATTCACACCCCCATACTCTGCAGTGCAGTGCAGTGTAGACACACCAAAGAGAAGCTTAAACAGTGACTTGATCACAGTTTACAAGCACTACACAGGATGAAGTCTGATACTACAGGGCTCTTCAGTCTAACCATAAAAAACATAAGATTCAATGACTGGAAGTTGAAATTAGAAAAATTCAAACTAGAAAAAAAACAAGTACATTTTAAAGCAAGGATAAGTACCCAAACATCTTATCAAGGTGTGCGGTGGATTCTCCATCACTCACAGTCTTTAAATCAAGACAGGATGCCTTTCTAAAACATACACTAGTTCAAGCACTAGGTATTGACCTTGCAGCAGGAATTACTGGATGAAGTTCTATGGCCTGTGTTATGCAGAAGATCAGAGTGAATAATAATGGTCCTTTTCTGGCCTTAGACTCTAAGGATAAAAGAAGCCACCAACATGGACCTCCTTCCCCCATGTTGTTCTCAATTCTACCCCCAGCCCCACCCCCGGTTTGGGGTTTCTTCCATTTATAGCTTTCTTGACCTATGATGTATTTGTTATATCTTCAGTTATGAAACTGACCTTTCATGAGGTCATTACTTAGCAAAGCAATCATATCACCTCTTGTTTTGTTTCTAGTTTGCCATTTCATACGTAAAATATTCATTAATAAGACATGCAAGAAGCCCAAACAAACAGGGCAAAAGAGAATAAAAAACAAGACTAGGTATACGGGAACTGTTGGCAGGTTTTTAAAAACACTGGTTAGAAGAAACGTGCAGGAGAAGAAGCGCTGACAGACTGTTGCTGATGAAATCAATCTCTGGATAATTCATTTCATATTGAAAGTAAACTAGCCAAAGTGAGAGAAACGACAGATTTTTGTTATTATTGAACATTTGTACCGTAGTAGCATGTGGAGGCCAAACCCAAGGCTGTACAGCTGTACAATGAAAAGCCAGCCCCCACCCCAAGGAGCACAGGTCCCCTGAAAAAATTACCATTGGGTCAACCTGTCTAGAAGTAAATGACTGGAAAATAAACACCAGGGTTAACAAGTACTGGGCAAAGCCAAGTGCTGTGCCAGTAATTCACTCCACATCGTTGATGTTTTATTGTGAACATTTGGAAAATAAAGTAATCGGAGAAGAAATTACATGCACTGCAATAGTTACATTAACAGCAGTATGGAACCTGACAGTATGTACTAAACCATACAATCATAGAGTTAAATATTAGAGGACTGACAAACACAGAAAATCCAAAGTCAAGACTGAAAATCCAGGTTTAAATATGACCCTTAATTCATCATGTATACAAGTAGGAAATGTTAGAGCAGCTGCTTCTTGTTGCTTATGTTTGAACAGTTATTATTTGGATTCTAAAAAGTAGCAAGTCTGTAATACCACCACTTTTTACTTATACACCAGTGGTGCCCAAACTTTTCCTGTCGCTCCCCCCCCCACCCCCTTACCACCTGCCCCATCCCCCCCATTACTGCACAGCCAAAGCTTCCTCAAGAGCAGAGCCTGGGCTGAAGGGGGAGCTGGGGGCAGAACTGGGGCTAGGAGAGGAGCTGAGGCTAGAGGCAGAGCTGGCCTGCAGACAGAGAGGACATGAAGCAGGGGGTGGAGCGGGGCTATGGCTAGGACCGGTGGTGGAGGTCGGAGTGGAACTGCAGCTGGGGGGCAGAGCTGGGCGGCACTCCCTCCCTACCCGCCCCTCGGGCCCCACCGTGTGCCCCCCGCACCTCTCTAGGGAAACGGCCCACAGTCTGGGACCACTGTTAAATAGAATTTTGCATGTAAGGAGCTTACATAAATAACATGAATTAAGTCTTGACACTCTGAGGAGGTAGGCAAGTATTATTACCTGTTCAGGCACCAGAGCACATACACAGAAGGGAATCCCAGGGGAAGCCGAAAAGATAGAAGCTTTCATCGCAGTGACTGTCTATAGTCAACCAACAAATTAACTTCTCTATTTCTCCCCAAAGGAGCAAACAGAGCACTCCGAAGTTGATGTTTTGAGTAAGACCAAACAACCTTCCTGCAATATCAGTTCTACTCCCAAGCACCACTAGGCTTGAGGTTCTCTGTGCTAGAGCTCACAGCCGGTGGAACAGTTTACTTGTCTTGTGTCTTGCCTTCCCCTTTTTCAGCTAGATAAAGTCTAATGCTACAGTGAGACTTGTCAGAGTCCAAACGTTGCAGGTCTCTGCCTCCATACAGTACGCCATTTTTAAAACTACATTCTACAGCTACATTCTCAGGGCTTACGCATTTATAGCTGAAAAAAACAAACGCAACTGATATAGTCGTCAGACTTTAGATATGTGCTATTTTTGAAGTGGAAAGAAAGTAGTAATTGGGCTCATGGAGCTGTGCCCTCAATAAACAGATGTAACTGGTCTTTTCTGTTAAGTGTGTGCTGATCTACAAGGAATCTAACTTCTATAAATCAATCACTCGAGAAGGATTTTATGTTTGGGAAGGGGAAAGGAGGAAGAAACAGACCGTAAGCAGGGAAATAAAATTATTTGACACAACGGTGGCTCCAGAGTCCTGGCAGTGTGGATATGAAGAATGGAGTTGAATCTGGGAAGAGCCCATTATTCTTTCAATAGCGTCTGGGTGCTGCTAAACATGTGCTCACATACTTTCCTACTTGAAAAGCTTAAATCTATAATAGCCGTTTGGTCTGGGAAAGTGGCACTCATTCAAATGCTAAACCGGGGACCTAGGAAGGAGACCTACCTGAGGAACAATATTTTTCAAGTGCTCTTAGAAGCAAAGATGGACAGAAAGAGCAGAAGCTTGGAGAAGTCTCATTCACAGGGGATTTTATCCATTCTGTCTGGTGCCTGCCCCTCAGGTGCCGTTCTCAGCACACATCTCTAACACATTCTATTGCATGAATGGAAATAGAGCCCCTCTGCAAATAATCACACTTGCTGAAAGACCTGCCCTGCATAAATATCCTTAATAACAGTACAAACAGAAACCAGCGTTTTTTTCTATAGTCTAGTTGAAATTTATAGCACTGCTGGCCTGGGTTCTGTTATTACTGTTCTACCTGGCTGAGACTCAAAATCACAAAACTGGGAAGTTCAGAAATATTTTCAGCAGTGCTATAGTTCATTAGACAAAAGACAAAAATCCAGTTCTATGAATGCTGCATTAATACATTAGGAAGGACTAATGCATATAATAGAAATCAAATCATAAAAATGTAGGGCTTGAAGGGACATTAAGAGATTATCTAGTCCAGGCCTCTAGACTGAGGCAGGACCAAATAAACCTAAATCATCCCTGGCAGATGTTTGTCTAACCGGGTCTTAAAAACCTCCAATAATGGGGATTTCACAACTTCCCTTGGAAGCCTGTTCCAGAGCTTAATTATCCTTATAGTTAGAAAGTTTTTCCTAATAGATAACCTAAATCTCCCTTGCTGCAGATTAAACCCATTACCTCTTGTCCTGCCTTCAATAGACGTGGAGAACCACTGATCACCATCCTCTTTATAACAGCCCTTAGCATAGCTGAATACTTATCAGGTCCTGTCGCCCCCCGGTCCGTCTTCTTTGGCAAGACTAACCAGGCCCAGTTGTTTTAACCTTTCCTCAGCAGTCAGGTTTTCCAAATATTTTTTTTCATTTTTGTTGCTCTCCTCTGCACTCTTTCCAGTTCACACACATCTTTCTTAAAGTGTGATGCACAAAACTGGACACAATACTCCTGCTGAGGCCTCACCAGTGCTGAGCTGAGCGGGGCCATTACCTCCCATGTCTTACATGCGACACTCCTGTTAATATATCCCTGAAAGATATTAGCCTTTTTCGGAACTGCACCACATTATTGACTCATTCAATTTGAGATCCACTATAATCCCTAGATCCTTTCCAACAGTACTGCTGTATTTGTGCATTTGAGTTTTCCTTCCTCAGACTCATTGCATTTGTGCAGAGACATCTAAGATGCCAAACAGATTGTCCCACGGTTTTGCCTCTGTTTGCTCCTATGGCACTACTGTAATTTCCCATGTCTCCAGTAACATCTAGCCCTCTGTTAAGATCACCTTTTTCTTTTTCTTATGCCTTCCAGTGAGCTTTTGTTGCCTGACCCCTCTGAACCGAGTTTAACGCCCTCCTCGCTAGCTTGGTGAGTTATCGAAAGATGCTCTTCCCTTTCTTGGTCAGTACATCCCATCTTTTCCCAGCAGTCCTCCTTCCCAGAACAGCATCCCAGAGTTGAGGGAGCCAAACCCCTCCCACTGATACCATCTGCACTGCCATGCATTAATCTCCAGAATGTGCGTGTCCCCACCTAGGCCCTTATCCTCACCCAGGAGGATAGATGAGAACACCACCTCTGCCCCGACTCCTTCACCCTCACTCCCAGACCCCCGTAGTCACTACTGATATGAGGGGGAGAGAAGTTAAGAACACGTGATGCAAATACTTAAGGTCTCCAAAATGATATCTAACGCTATGACTTGGGGCTAGTAAGGCAAGGAAATTCAAAGGGGAGTCTGAAAGACAGAGTCCTTCACACCTTTGTAAAGTTCACCAGCTGCTCAAAGAATTATATACAGGAAACAAGAGGGTAAGTTCAACTGTAACTTAGGATCTCCCTTGCTTTTTACCCAACCTTTGAAGTTAATTAAGATCCATCAGCCAAAGTTTTAAATGTGAGAGCCTAAAGTTAGGCTCCTAAATGCTTATTTAGGCAACTAAATAAAATGGCCAGATTTTCAGACGTGCCAACTACCCACCAGCTCCCACTGATCTCAATTTAAGGACTTGGATTTTTTCCAGATGAAAGGATTTCAAGATGACCAGTCAGCAAAATACTACTAGATATTATTGCCCAAGGTTTAAATATATGTAAATTATGTTTAAAATGCAAAATAGTGGATGGCACAGTGCTCTGCATTGCCATTTAGGAGATCCAGTTTGTGATAATCTCTTGAATCCTAGGTAGGGAAGGGCACGATACAATAAGGTACGTCAGATTGAGCCACTGGGGAAGGAGAGCCTTATATCATCTAAAAGCCATCTCCTGGACCATTTAAGAAGGGAATTTGCTACCTAAAAAGGAACTTCCATCTAAGCTTCCTAGCAGCATCAAAATGAATTAGAGAGGGGAAGTATCTAAAGCCAGGGAACGTGCGGGGAATTTTCTGGATGAGACAGAAATGCAAAGGATATACTGTCTTTAGAAAAAGATCTGTGTTATTTATTCCATCCACTGGAAGAACTCATGGGAAGCACGTCTTAGCAAGAGAAAAGAAAATCTGTTATGCTCTTCATTTCCTGTGTAATGCCAGCACAATTCTGTTTTGGGAGAGTCACACAATGGCTATTCAACAGGGAATGGAGAATTTTAGCCTGAGTGGAATCATTTAAAAAGATATATCATTACTGTAAGTAAAACAGAATGCTCACTTTGTAAGGGTCTCAGGCACATATCTAACTTTACACAAGCTAATTGTATATTCTGATCCTTTCCATTATCAATTTTTATGATCTGAGTTTAGCACTAAGAACAAGTCATTCACAATCTAGAGCCCCAGTAGACAACACAGTAGGTATAACAAATTGGAATTTGAAGGATTATGTAACAGTTTGTTCAATCAAATGGTTGCTAATTTTAACATGAGACCACTGTTCTGTACCCCTGCATCACAGTCTATTTGAGATCTGAATGATGATGCTTAAGAAAGAGTTCTTTAAGGTCAAGATTTCTTAGTATGAGATAGATGAATGGTGCTTTACAAGAATTCCACAGGTATTTCCATCCTGCCAGCTGAAAACCCTTCTGTTACGCATGACATTAAGGAATTTAAAAAAAAAAAAAGGACAGAATAGTAAGACAACCACAAGCATGAGCTCTGGCCAGGGTTGGGAGTCAGAACCTCAGCTCCAAGCAGAATTGAACCTTTTAACTTTTATAGAATTGTATATGCTTCATTTCACCCTTGCTTTGCTTTAAAACTAGGTGATTTTTTTTCTCCCCTGCATTCCTGCCGGCTTTGCGTCATGGAGTTCCATAATTCACTGATGAGTAACACATGTCTAACATGTGGCAGAGGAGAATCTGACAGCATTCAAACAGGCATAGATAACTCCTCTGACCTTTGATGTCCATTCCAACAGCACAATAACACAGTTGTGCCTATTTCAGGAACGTAGTCCACAAACTGAGATCCCTAAGATTTCAGCAGGCTGCTCTGATACGCAACACCAAATATACTCTGTGCATCAAAATACAAGCCCAAAGAGAAAATGTTTAATAGTGCTATGTCTTTTCTCAAAGTATTCATAGGAACAGCTGGTTTGATTAGAGTTAACATACCATAAAAACAGCCAACAAACGATGGCCATGCTTCCCACTGCCCCCATGACATACACTAACTCATTCCATTACTAAAGACCCCAGACACGGTGCTGAATATTTTAAGGTATCAAAAGTTCTCTTTAAAACAAACAAAATATTGATCCAGTTTTCAAGATCCAGGCCTCTGGTAGGGTAGTGATGGGAAATAGTGTATGTATTGTCTAAGGGGATACGCTCACACAAAATATTGTATCACCAGGCACATGCCTTCTAAGATGTCCAAGCAACACAATAATTTCTTCCTCTTCTGGAAACTCTGAATAGTAAAACAGACTCTCAGGACGAGCGCTGGTCTAAAACCAAGCCCTAACCAGCATGACATGGACAAATAACAGTCAATTCAGCACAAACTCAGTAACAATTAGAAACCAAATACCGAATCTTTCCTCTCCTTTTTTCATCTTGCAATTTTTGTAATGCCAGTAATAATCATATAATAAAATGAAATTAATCTCCAAACTTTTTTCTAGCTATATTCAATAAACGGTCATGCAAATATTTCTAGATTTTATTCTTACGTCCCAGAACACTATTTTTCGGTTCGCAATTCAACTACCTGGAAGCGGGCATGCTCCTTTTTCCAGAAATAAAGGAAGGTTATGTTCCATATTCCTCTCAATCTTTTCCTCTCCCCCATGCCTGAATAGCAAAACATACCAACATCCATACCAATCATTAATGTAAATGTATTCCCCAAAACAGCGAGCTCAACACTCAGTAAATGGCTTTTGGAATATACATGTGTTTGTTGTACAAGCGCAAAACAAAAGAACACAGCACTGAAGAGAAAAATGACATCTTCCCCCATTATTTTTATTTGGCTCCAGTACCTATTTAAGAACCATAAAAAAGTAATTCAAAAGTATGTCAGCGTGTGAAGTTGGAGACTATATCCATCCCCAATGTATTTTCAGCAAAGAGCAACTAAAGTTAAGCAAAGTTTAAAAGCATAATAAAAATGCAGACTTGTTGAAAAAATGATTGTCTTTTAGCTGTTGGCAGTTATACTTAATAAACTGAGAAACTTATAATCAGGCAAGCAAGAGCTACAAAGAGTACCTTGAGAATGTCTGTTCCCTACCAGTGGCTGATACAGCGGCCAACCTGCCAATATCCTGTTGCTGAACTATTCAGCAAGATATCCATTTGTAAAGCAATATGATTAAAGCCATACCATGCTTTTTAAAGTGTGGTTTTACTCTGAAAAGTTAGTATGTAAAAATCGCAGCTTTTTATTCAATAGACCTGGCCCCCTGGGTTAATTCAGAGTCAGTTCTGCTTACTTTCCTGGCAAAAATGTTACTACACTTTAACTGCTGTTAGCACTATGGAGCCAATGCAACCCTGAGAAAGGGAGCAGGATTCTTTTCTGCTCATGCATCAACAACAGGTTCATTAATAACTAAATTCGTATCAGAAAATGTTCATTTTCAGTGATGCATGAGCAGAAAGAACCCAGCTTGACTTTCAGATGTCAATTAGAAAATCTTCTTACTTATAAACTGCACAAATCTAGAGACTCTGAAAAGACAAATATAGACTCGCACGTTGTTCTTAAAAAGTGACTTTTCAGAGCAGAACCACAACATTAAACATCTTTCCACAATGGTTTCCAATCCCTCACTGCTTGCAAAGAGAAGACAGACTTTTTAAAAGAAAGTTTGAATGCTGAAGCCTTCCAATTTTACCAACATATGTGAACAGTGACAAACTAATGTAAAATATTTTACCCAACGGGAGTCACTGCGTTTGTGTATGTCTCTCTCACACACACACACCCCCCTCCGTTCTCATGGCGTTACATTTGAGGATGAAAGGCAGATGAGTCAGTAACACTAAGCGTCATGGATTATTTCAGAAAGATAACTTTCTGACTGGAGCACGGCTGCACAGACCAGAAATATTCAGAAAGAAGGCAGGATCTTATGGCAATACAACAGAAATAATATGTACCAATGCTCTTTCTGAACTCTCATTAGGCACCTGGCACGATGTTGACTTTTTCCTATTAGCAGATCCTTAAAGTGAGGCTATTTCATTAATCTGTATCCTCACAGCGTGAGGGGGAAGGGAAGAAAAGAATTCTCCAACTCTACCCCTTCCCCCCTGCTTTTTTGTATTTAAAAAAAAAAAGATCTTAAAAACAAGTCTGCAGTGCTACTTCAGAGTTATTCCCATAATTACTACATACATTGATATATGAGGGATTCTTTTCTGTCGAAGCACATGAGGTAATGAGTAGCTGAGACTGTCCTGGTGATTTATTAGCATATCCTCTAGGAGAAGGACAACACCTGCGTTTACACAGATGGAACACCCACGAAGACGGATAGTTTATTAGGGACGACTCACCCTGAAACATCCCATGGTATCTTAAAAGCAAATGCTCCAAATTTAGACCTGCTCCAACAGGTGCCTTTTACTATCTTACTTGTGACCATAAATGTCTAAGGTGGAGAAAACAAATGCTTCAGCCTCCTCTTTCAAAAGGGGGAGTGGGGGAAGCCCATGGAATTCTCATTATTTTCTCAGTCTTACGGCCTGCCAAGCCCCAAGTCAGAGAGGTGTAACTGGTGAATTCAGGCTTCAGGGATGAGCACGCTGCCTTCATTTCTTTCTTTAAAGGACCCCAGCTTGGCTCAGAAGTTTCTCCAAGGCATTTCCTTTGGTCTTATGCCTCATTTCTCAGCCATTTACCACAATTCACCTAATGAAGGGCCCACACAGTTTATTCATAAATTTTCTATAAACCCTTATTACCCAAGCAGGAAATCTCTTCCCTGAACATTCCTTCCCTAACAGCATTGCGCTCTCTAGGTGCTCTCAACAAATTTGCTTACCTGCCCCCTCCTGATGTTTTGTTACATATCTACAAATGGGCTGAACATGGATATCTGACCCCGCTGCGTCTGTTAGGATATGTACTCCTGGGCCACTGCGCACGTGCAGAATTTATGTCTCTCGCAGATTTCCTCAGTTCCCTACAGACAAATGGCTTTCTGATGGGGAAGCAAAGGGTGGTCTCCATGGTGGTCTCGCGACCCTCCCCCAGCAGTATGTTTCGGGTGCCCAGGGCAGCCGGCAGAGAAGTAAATCACTGTGCAGCAGGGGGTGGGACGGGGAAGACCTGGCTGGTGGCTCCTACCCTGTGCCAAGCTCAGCTGCTAGTCCCAGCTGGGCTGGGAAGGACGAGACTTCCTCTTCCCCTGCACAGCATCTGGGGCCCATGTCAGACCCATCCCCAGATTTCTCCCCCAGCTGTAGGAAGCTCTGCAAACTCCCTCACCCCCTACTTCCTGCACCCATCACTCCTCAGCTGCAGGGGAAGGGATCACTGTGCAGGGAGCTACTTCCCCATCCGCCCAACCCTCATGCATCCAGACCCCCCAGCCGAGCCTCACACCCTCCCCCCACACTCAGAACCCCCTCGATGAGCCCCACTCCCCCTGCACCTGGACTACCCCAATAAGCCACCCTCACCTGGATCCCCACCCCACTGAGCCCCAACCAGCTGCACCTGGATCCCCACCTGACTAAGCCCCACTCCCCCAACATCTGGACCCCCTCTACTGTGCTCCCTACACCCAGACCCCCTACTGAGTTCCATCCCACTCCTGAGCCCCAACCACCTTCACCTGGGCCCCCCTGCAGAGTCCCATTATTCTTGCACCCAGAGCCCTCCAACAAGTCCCTGGGCATCCAGATACCCCCGACCCAGATCCCCCACTGAGCCTCCCACACCCAGATTGCCCCACACAGAACCCTCTCAACCCACACCTGGAGCCCCTCCACACTTGGATCCTGCCTTGCTGAGCTTGCTTGCCCACACCTGGTGCACCTGGCACGGAGGGGCAGGGCCCTGGGGTGTTTCTAGGGCAGGTCGGGTCCTTGCGCTGTGTCAGAGACGGGTAAAGCCTCACCGCTGAGTCTCTGGCACTGGGGGCGGGGGAGCTGCAGTGTGATCTCCCACCTCTGCGCAGCCAGTGGCCTGTGCCCCCCAATGCCACGCTGGAGCCTCCATATTTATTTGACAAACACAATTTGCAGAATTTTAAAATATTTTGGCACAGAATTTTTAGCTTTTTGGTGCAGGAGTAGATATGAAGCCTTGATCGAGAGAAATTAGGTATCTCAGCAACAGGAGAACAAGATACTTTGTCAAAATGTGGCTTGATGTTTTCACGATCGAAGCAGCAACATCCAGAATCACATGTCTGATGTATAAGGCGGCACAGCTTCCCTTTGTTAATCACAGTTGCTGCCCACAGCTAGCAGAAAGTGAACACTACTTCAAAGAAATCCTACGCCAAACTGAAGAGCCGAATATTAGGGAGAAAACCAGATCACTAGGTAAACTTTTCCTTCGCCTCAAAAAAGGTTCATTCTGCGGCAATTTCATTACTGCTGACCCCCTCTGGGTGAGGAGCAAATGAATATTTAATCCACAACAGTCAGAGGGGTAGCCGTGTTAGTCTCGATCTGTAAAAAGCGACAAAGAATCCTGTGGCACCTTATAGACTAACAGACGTATTGGAGCATGAGCTTTCATGGGTGAATACCCGCATCTGACGAAGTGGGGATTCACCCACGAAAGCTTATTCTCCAATACGTCTATTAGTCTATAAGGTCCCACAGGACTCTTTGTCGCTAATCCACAACAGGTACTCAGGAAAGTCTGCATTTCCCCCTTTCCCACTGCCCTTTTACAGCAGCAAAGAGCTTGAAATCCAGTGGTAAGAAAAAGGCAGACAGGTGGAAGTCAACCAAGTTCTGACAACTTCTCCTGGTGCGACAGTGTAAAAGAAAATTCATTCCCTTACCCCCTCCTCCGCCAAACACAAACCAGAAATGAAGAGCAGACCATGTATTGAGAGCATTCTCCCTGAATTTTTTTTTTTTTTTTTTGGAGTATAACAATCATGCAACAAGGCCACCATAACTTTTCAAAGTATTGATAGAAAGATAGAAAGAAATCTGTTTCACTTTCTAGGAGAATCAAATGTGCCCTGGAAATTCTTCTCTCTCAACATGAGATCAATGGGCTATAATTCCACTAAATGAGGAAAGTCCAAAGAACAAGAAGCGATCAACACAGCAGAGACTAGCTGAAGGATGGTGACCTACAATGGGAAGTAAGATTGGGCACACACCCTTTTCATAGAGGTCATCCAGTCCAACTCCCTGCTCAAAGCAGGACCAACACCAAACTAAATCATCCCAGCCAGGGCTTTCAGGGCTTTAAAAACTTCTAAAGATGGAGATTCCACCATCTCCCTAGATAACCATTCCAGTGCTTCACCACCCTCCTAGTGAAATTTTTTTTCCTAATATCCAACCTAAACCTCCCCCACTGCAACTTGAGCCCATTGCTCCTTGTTCTGTCATCTGCCACCACTGAGAATAGCCGAGCTCCATCCTCGTTGGAACCCCCCTTCAGGTAGCTGAAGGCTGCTATCAAATCCCCCCCTCGCTCTTCTCTTTTACAGACTAAATAAGCCCAGTTCCCTCAGCCTCTTCTCATAAGTCATGTGCCGCAGCCCCCTGATCATTTTTGTTGCCCTCCGCTGGACTCTCTCCAATTTGTCCACACCCTTCTTGTAGTGGGGGGCCCAAAACTGGACACGGTACTCCAGATGAGGCCTCACCAATGTCGAATAGAGGGGAATAATCACTTCCCTCGATCTGCTGGCAATGCCCCTACTAATGCAGCCCAATATGCCGTTAGCCTTCTTGGCAACAAGGGCACACTGCTAACTCATATCCAGCTTCTCGTCCACTGTAATCCCCAGATCCTGCTTTTACGATGATGTTTAAAAGAGGCTTCAAAGGTTATTTAATTTAAATGTTTTGCTTGTTTCTCACCTGAAAAATTCAGGTCTTGAGCAAATTAGTTTCAGAGCAGGTCTAGACAACACAGTGATTAACCTGTCATTGGCTGCCAGCATTTTGTCTCTAAGAGTGCTCCTTCAATGGCTACCCCCGTGGACGTGTACCACTGGGAAATTTTAAGGAAAAGGCTTTTCCTACACTACACTGTTTGACTTAAAATTTCCTCAAGATGGAAGCGGTTCTCAAACTTTTTTTGTCAACAGACCCCTTTTCAAATGCAATGTTAATCACGGACTCCCAACTGAGAAACTGATGGACAAAAGGTATTCATGTACTGTTAGTAATGCTTTAAGAAAAAGAGCAGAGTACTTAGACGTCAGAGGGGTGTGCCTGCTTCTCACTGCAGAGTCTATCATTGGTGTGATTGTTTCCATTTGGAGGACCCCCCGTGCAATCTCTAAGGACCCCAGTTTGAGAACCGTTGCGCGAGGGTACACTAAACAATGGCGGCCACTCTGAGTAGTGTAGACAACACAACACAGTGGTGCTGGTGATTCAATAAGCGGTGCTGCCTCCTCTGAATCAGTCAGGCCTCAGTGTGGTGCTCCAGAATGCCACACCACTGCAAGTGCCACCTACAGGGTGAGGCGTGAAACCAAGGTCTTGGCCACTTGTGCATTCCAAGAAGCAAACTGCACATATACTCTCAACTACCCTAAGCGGAGTGTTGTGAAGCTTAAAATAGGGTTTTCTCCAAAATATGATGTACAAATGGTCTTCTCTTAGCAGATCTTCTCCCTGCAGAATCCCATGTGCTGACCTGAATGACAAAAGTAAGTTTTTACTGCTTTTTTCTGCCTGCACAACACACACAGGCAAGAGGGAGAGAACTGCAGAGGCTATCCCAGCTTGTACATCGTCAATACTACTGTTTATTAAGTTCCAACCTACTGAAGGCAATGGAGTTGAGTGGGTATCCCTGAGGTCTGCAGGATGAACACTGAGTAAGTCTCACGCTGGAAGCTAAATTAAGTGAGGTAACAGGAGTGAAAATCCACTGGTGAGATAAATCTGTAAAATCAATCATAGGTCAACTAAAATCACATATGTTGCAGCAACTGCTAAGCTGTCATACCATAGCCACCTGTAAATGCAATGACAAAAAACACCTAGAAAAGCCTCCAATAACAATAGCTGCAATATTCTTTACTAGCCCCACAGAGAACGACTAGTGTTGGTTCGCTAATAATCACAGTCACAGAACACAACTCTAACAGCAAGCACATCAATCGGGAACCAGTTGTAACAATTCTGTGGCCGCCTTGGATATCAATGAGACAAATTTTTCATTTACATCAACGGCTCTATCACAAATATAAACTATTGAATTTGAACAACATCTGAATTTAGCCACCCTGGCTTTTCTTAAAAACCACATGGCTCTTTCACTCATCCTCTTCTCCTTCCCTGCTCTTTTTCATGATAATCCTTCTGTTCTTGCCGAACAAGGACACCGGCCAGTTGTAGGTGCAAAATACTTCTCACTGAAAAATAACCCTGTGCTTTCATTGTCATTTGTGGGAGCCACCTATCATGCATCAGGAAAAGTTCCTTCCCACGTCCTCTCCTTAACCCAGTTCATCTTTCTCCATCAATCCCATCTCCAATATTTTTCCCCACTCCAAGCTAAATTTCCATTAAAAGGACCCCAGAGGGCTTACTTCTGAAGGAGGGATCTCTTAATGACAAGTTCTTCATCCAAGTCAGCTTCATTAGCCATGAAGAGCAACCGCTTTCCTGTGTCATCCACTCCAATGAAGTCACGCTGCTCCACTGAAGTAGAAAATCAAACAACCGTTTTACAGTCTTATCTTAATGGAATCTAGAAACAAGAAGGATTGGTCAAATTGCCCTGGACTTCAAAACACAAACATAAGCAGAGATTAACCCATCAAGCCAAAGAACCTGCATTAATGCTCTACGACATACATTTATTTCATCTTTTCAACCAGGGTAGCCAAAATGCAGCTCATGACGTTCTAAAAATGGCCCCTGAAACCACCCATATCTTTATATGAAGATGCCAACTGTGGAGACAGCAGGTCCCAGCATGCAATACTCCATCTTGATTGAGCTAATGCGTACTTCTCTTCCCTCTTTCTTTACTACAACTTCAATTTGCACTAAAAAGAATCCATGATAATTAATAGCTAATCTGAGCCAGTTCCTCCTCCTCCACCATAAATCACTCTCCTTTTCTCATGTCGCAATTAGCTGGTGAGGAGAGGATTATGGATTTCAGACAAGACTTTGGAACTAGTATCCTGTTTTCATACACGTTTTGTTAGTAATAAACATCTAGGTTACACGCACACACAGCTCCAGACTCCTAATACTTGGATGCCCCAGGACACGTATTGGTTTAAAAAGGGCACCCACCCAAAGGGTGTCTATGATGTCAATTTCTCTCTAGAGTAATGCTACTGAAATCAATGGCAATACACTAGGAGTGAGTCTGGCCTAATGGTCTAGAGTACTTTCTTTTTGAACAGTCTGTCCCAAGCATTGCATACAGTGAGGGCAAAACTCCATTCTCACAAATCTCTATGGATATGGGTCAAACCATCTCTAGAGTAAAGAGCTCAGGAGAGCTGGGGGAAAGCCAGTTGGAAGGTGATTTCACTTTGCAATGAATATGGAATGCAACACAACTCTGGTGGCATCCACAAGCTGTTCCCTTACCCTGAGGCTGAAAGCACAGGAATACCTCAATGGCACAATTCTGACGCAAACTTTTCTTTTTCTTCCCAGAGACGGTATTTTTGGTCAAATACTGGCATATGCTTACCCCTCCCCAATTCCTAAACCTCACACCAACCTTGTGTGAGAAATGAATGCCTTGGGAGAAATAATTTCCTTACAGTCTTCTTTTTTTCCAGCCAAATTGCATTTTAACTCCACTTTTCCTCCTTCACTTTCTTTCTATTTGCATCTTAATAGCTGCTATAGTAACAGCCATCACCAAAATAAGGTCAAAACTATGTAGCTGTTGAAAGCTTCCCCACTGGCAGCCTTTGGGTATGGCTACACTTGCAACTTCAAAGCGCTGCCGCGGGAAGTGCGAGTGTGGTCGCGGCGCCAGTGCTGGGAGAGAGCTCTCCCAGCGCTGCAGGTACCCCACCTCCCCGAGGGGATTAGCTCCCAGCGCTGGGGCACTGTTTACACTGGCGCTTTGCAGCACTGTAACTTGCTGCGCTCAGGGGGGTGCTTTTTCATACCCCTGAGCGAGAAAGTTGCAGCAATGTAAAGCGCCAGTGTAGCCAAGGCCTTTGATCCAAATGGTCAAGCTAGCTCCCTTCAGAAGCTTCCCCTCTCAAATTAATTATATAGCTAAGGAGCACAAAAATAGGCCCTGAACACATAACAATGTGCAAAATTAAGCACAATTAGGATCAAGCTAACCAACTCACAAAATTCTTGAGAGCAGTGGCTCTACTCATTCTAGGCAGTAAATCAAGCTACAAGCCATGGTCCTAATTCTAAGCAGAGATAAACAAATGCCTGCTGCACCTAACCCTTTGAAATCCTTGTCTGCGCCTACATACAGACTAGCGACAGGTTTCTCAATAAGGGCATCCTGCTTCTTAAATTCAAGTCAGGTCCTAAGCCACCGTCTAGTCTACTGTATCTTTATGTCTGTTCAGCAAAGAGCCTGTCTACAATAAAAAACAGAACCATGATTAAAACAGGATTGTGCAACATGGTTGTGGCCAAACAGGTTTTTCTCTTCCCTGCGTGGATAGGGAAAAAAATGGCATAATAAATGTTAGTGAACTGTTTTACCCCTAGGAGAAACCTAGATAAAAATGTGCTTTTCCATGCACAGGCAAGAGAGATGGTTATTTTTGTGCTAAAGACCAGGCAAAATGCATCACCAAACCCTGTACTGAAAAAGGACAGTTCTGAAAGGCACTGACGTTAACAGGCTGGGTGCAGGCAGATAACTAGCTTAATTAGTCCCTGAGGGAAAGGAAGGGGAAAAGGGAGAACGTGCAGGAATGGTAACTTAAAGATGACCCACAAAGGGGAAAAAAAATGGACTTGTACCCTGGTCTGTATTTTGATGTTGGGTAAAGATGGCTTGAAAGATTTTTGTCCCAATAAAAAATAGTTCTACTTGGGGTATGTCTATACTACCCACATTACAGCATGGCCACGGCAGCGCTGTGACATGGGCAGCGTAGTCACACTTTATCGCCGGGGGAGAGCTCTCCCGGCGATGATAAAAAAAACAAAAAACCCCAATGAGTGGTGGTAGCTTTATCGCCGGCAGGACAGCTCCCAATGATAAAGCACTGTCTATACTGGCACTTTTCAGCGCTAAAACGTTTGTCGCTCAGGGGGATGGTTTTTTCACACCCCTGAACGACAAAAGTTTTAGCACTGAAAGTGGCAGTGTAGAGACAGCCTCAGTTAGAAATCCAGGCTCTGTCTACCTTGGGGACTTTGAAGAGTGGAGAAATGATGACATCACAAGAGAGTGAGGCTGAGCAATTCAGGGGAGGAATTGTTAGTCAAATTTCTAAATCTTTGTTTTTAAACAAACCTGTTTAACTCCAATGCCTAATTGACATATGGGGAAAATGTCTTTAAAAATTCAGAACTCCCGCCCCTTTTTGATTTAGGTGAGAGAACTCACATGACACATCCATCATGAGGTCGTTCCACAACCATACCAATGATCCTCAGTGACATTCCTAAGATCTTTAAGGTAAGAAAAATGAGCAGGAAAGAACCACACCCTCACAATCCTTTCAGACTTTCTTTATACATATAAAGACATAAACAATCCTTTGCCTGGGACTGTCTGGGGGAGGACAATGGGTCTGGGACACAGAGCCAGGGATGGGAAGAGACAGGACTGACAGCAGATGCCGGGACAGGTTTAAGGCACATATTTTGGGTCTAGCCTGGATGTTTGAACTTCTCATACTGACAGTCTCAAAAAAATCATGGCAGGCACATTTGGCATGTACGCCTTGGTCTTTGCCTCAATGTCCAGAGATAAGAATATACTGGCTTAGCACCCTAATATTGGGGTTCATTCTTCGTACATTCTCTGCCTATCTGGGCTACTATCACTCCCCAGGGGCCTACTATGTTTACATTGCTTCTTATGACTATGTTCCACAGGTGTTAAGGCCAGAAGGGACCGTTATGATCACTAGCCTGACCTCCTACATAAAAAGCCAAAGAACTTCACCCAGCACTTGCTGCAGTGACCCCATAACTTCTGGTTGAACTACAGCCTACATTTTAAAAAGGCATCAAGGTGCACAAGAATTATTAAAGGAGGTCAGTGTTTTAGCCTCTATAACTAACACCTCTGTTTAAAGCTGACTGTGACACTGCATTCCATAATGCTTTATGGGAATATGACATAACTGGAATAAGTTTTGTGCTGCCTGTGCCATGTAACATATCTCTGTAAAGGTTATAGTCTACTATATCTCTTCATCCTATTTGTACACATATATCATTTTGTACTTGAGGTTAAGAATATTGCCTGTACACCTGCTTGATTTCTAAGTAAGCTTTGTGAGGCATTTGGTCAGCTTCTTTAGGAAGGAATTTGCAAGGTTAAGTACCTGAGCAGGAAGCACTTGGGGAACAATACATCCCGGAATGCTCCAATCCACATAAGAAGTCTTCCCGGAGACATACAAGATACCATGTGGACAGTGGCTTCTGCCTGTAAAGACTGTGAGTCATGCATGGACATGTGACTTGCCCAGGTGATTCCAGAACTCCATCTTGCATAGGAGTGAGGAGGGGGGTCTCCATCCACAAGAGAAAATCTATTTAAACCCCTGGGAGACCCCTCCATTTGGTCTTCAGTTGGCTAAAGAGGGAGCCTCTCCCCACCCCACCCCCACAGGATACTTGAAAGAAACTGGAACAAAGGACAGTAACTACAGGGGGTGTGAGTGATTGCTGGACCCAGGTTAAAAGGAGATTAGTCTGTAAAAGGGAGCATTCTGGAACTGGTGAGGATCTTATCTGTATTCAGTTTGATTAGACAGATTTGCGCAATTTATTTTATTTTGCGTGGTGACTTACTTTGTTCTGTCTGTTACTACTTGGAACCACTTACATCCTACTTTCTGTATTTAATAAATCACTTTTTACTTATTAATTAACTCAGAGTATGTGTTAATACCTGGGGGAGCAAACAACTGTGCATCTCTCTCTATCAGTGTTATAGAGGGCGAACAATTTACAAGTTTACACCCTGCATAAGCTTTATCTGGGTAAAACGGATTTATTTGGGTTTAGACCCCATTGGGAGTTGGCAGCTCCCAGGGGGTTCCTGTGATCCAGCCTGCCACATTGACTACAGTGGCAAATTCATCCTGATTACAGCTACACAGTTTATTTCTAAACTTTTCTCTCCAGCAGAGATATTAAACATCTAGAAAGCAATGAAATGATAGAAAATGGCCCACAGGGAACAACTATCAGCCCGGGGTGATCTGGTAGATCTCTCCCATCTCTGACTTCTACAAATTTGTGAACTGATGACAACATTTATTGTTAGTTTAACAGAGCACCCCAGGACTCAGGGTCCACAGGCAACCTTAACTGTGGCATTCCCTAAGCTCTGAGTGCTTGACTTTGCAACCTAAACAGCATACTTGTAACAGTGTTTTGTAATAATTTTCCAGGGTTTTTAAAAAAAGAGCAAATTGTAAAACAGATTCCATCATGTGGCATCGTGCTGACATCCACATGGCTCATCAGCAGGGTTCCAACCTTTAGATTTACTGAACAGACCAGGGCTGTCCCTACCCATATGCACAGTATGCAGCTGCATAGGGCACCAGGAAATCTGGGGCACCAAATTGCCTGGTACTCTACGCAGCTGCGTGCTGCTCAAGCGTTCAGCCCGATCCCCCAGCCGGCTGAGCCGCCCAGGAAAGCTGCCCCCGCCTCTGCTCCGCCCCACCCCTTCCCCTGAGGACTGCTGCAGAGGTCAGGCTTGCCCTGCACTCGTTACAGCGGTAAGTGGAGCAACCCAACCCCAGCCTGCTCTGCACCGCCGGCTTCCAGCCACGCCGCCGGTGAGTGCTGGGGGGCAGTTCCCCCCTGCCCTCCAAGACCCAAGGCTGGGAGCCAGGGGAGTAGAGCAGAGCAGGCTGGGGCCGGTCACTCCACTTCCTGCTGCCCCGCGAGTGCGAGGTCGGGCCTGCCCTGCAATCACCGGGCGGCAGGAAGTGGAGTGACCTGGCCACAGCCTGCTCCGCTAGTGAGTGCTGGGGGGCAGTTTCCCACTTGACCCCCATACCTGCCCCCGCCCACAGAGGCCTGGGGTCAGCCCCCCACCCCGCCCCACGGAGGCCTGGGGACGTCCCCCTGCCTAGGGCACCAAAATGCCTAGGGACGGCCCTGGAACAGATCTCCACCACATGAGCTAATGGAGTAAAACTGATAGCAACAGTAGGTTGTCATCCTCTAAGTGGACCAGCACTGGAGGGCGATTAGACACACGCTTTGCCAGGGGTTTTCACAGAGATTTGCTGGTAGCAGAGGAATGGTGAGACTTGGGGATCTTGGGTTCTTTTCCAGGCTCTGGAGGGGAGTGTGCTCTAGTGGGCACAGACCCTTCTGCCCATTCCTCTCAAGCTTGACTCTTTCTGCCTCATCCCCTCCAAACCTGTCCCTGCACCACCTAAGTCCTGTCTCTGCCCCATCCGTCGCTCCACGTCCCAGTCCCATTCTCCTCACCTAGCCAGTCCCCGTCTCCTCAGGCTTCTCACCACACTTCTAGGCTCCCCTTCTCTGGCTCTCTGCAGGGGGTGGGACTAGATACCTCCTGAGGTCCCTTCCAACCCTGATAGTCTATGATTCCCTTTGCCCAGCCTTTTTTGACCACTGGGGCAAAACCAGCGTGTCCCCCTGTGCGTATGTCTTAGGGGACAGCCTTTCATTACATGATCACATACTATTTTTTCCACAGGACCCTGGCCTCTCTCAGTGTCCAGGTTGGATGGTGCTCACTTAACGAGCTATTTCAGATTTTGTTCTACCCTCATTGCTCAACGTGCACCATTTTTTAACTTCCGAGTGCTTGCCTGAGAAACTGTAATAACGCCCTTCTAAGGTGGCGTTTTGTGGTCACTCATCCACCCTCGCTTTACAAAGCAGTGTTTCTTTCAGAGGCCTTCGGGGAGGGATGATCCAAGCTTTCATTTCAGTCCTATTCCCTGTCCTTAAATCCTTCAGTCTAAAGCAGTAGCTGAACAAAATAGTTTCAGCTTTTTGTGTCTTCTTTTCAAGTCCCTCCGTCCTGGGGCACACGTTAAGGCCACTTGTTGGCTTGGCCCTTCCATTCTACATTGTTGTTATTCTTTTGTATGACTTTAGTGCCTAGGAGCCAGGACCCCACTGTGCTGGATTTCTAGTTTGCTCAGGTGCACGGAGTCAGGAAGAACACTGTTAATCTACTTACCTGGCTTTTTTTTCCCTTTCTGTCCCGGTACCATTTCTGTGGGTTCATGAACTTTTTTCATCAACATGGAGAGTGTGGCATCATGGGCTCGAAACAGATCCACAACCTCATGTAAAGCAACATCTGTGATCAGATCACAGCTCAGTACCAAGACATCAGTCTGCCAAAACACAGAAGAAAAAATAAACATTTCAAAGACAGACCATACCACATACTTGTCAACTTGGGATACCTTAGCAACAAACAGTCCGTAATGTTTCATGGCCTTCTCATGCGAGAGCCACATTAAGCCACCAGCCAGAGTTGCGGGTGTATGTTTTTACTGGCATGAAGAGGATATCTAGTGGTAAGGTTACTGAATTTGTTACCATTGCCAGCGCACATCCGAAAATGGGACAAAGCTCATGCAACCATCCAGTTTGTCATCCTCTCCTTGCAACCCAAGCAGCAGGATCATGGACACACAGATGAGTTCACAGCCTTCAGTGCTGCCATTAAGTTCTGCAACACTTGCCATGGCTATTTTACGTTAATTAATAATAATGACCTTTCTGGAGTAATCTTAGTAGCTGACTTCCCATCTTGCCTAAACAATTTAAAAATGTATTTAAATGAAGTCACTCTTATTGGAAAATCAAATGCTGGACAAATCTGGCACCTGATTTACTCAGACATCACACCTCAGTTTGCTCACTTTAGAAGTATGCCCTCTAAAAGCCAACATCGTCCTGCAGCAAATTTTAATAAGCAAACGCCTATTACATTTAACTTTGATCTCAAAGGATCCCAAAGTGCTTTGCAAACTATACAAGGGAACCACTTCACTCACCACTAAAGTACAGCCACTTCTGAGGTGAAACATGATCAATTACCCACTATTGCCAATTACAAATACGCATGTCAGACCAGATGCTCTCTTGTTTAGGATCAGCTTCCAATTTCCTATGAGTGGCAGAAAACTAAAACAACTAGTCAGACAGCTATCCTCGCCTCATTTCAATTGCTACTAACACCCCATTTCTAGAGCTTTGCCAACAGCAAAATTAGTGAGTTTGGACTTATTTTTTAATTTTAGTCAATCATTTTGCTCCTAAATGGCGTAATGACAACATTATGTTTCAGGGACACAGTTCTTCTTCCCTCCCTGGTGTTTGTTATTTTCATTTTTTCATCAGTCCATCGTTTACTATGCAAGCTCTATGGCACAGAGACACTGATGTTTTTTGTGAAGCTCCTACCATAGGATACATCGCTGTGATAGGAGTTGAATTACTTCACTCACGATTTCTACTTTAACTGTGAACATCACATCAATTCAAAGAGAAAACATGTGTGCACTTTTTAGTTTGGAACGGATTGCAAGGTAGCCCTTCACCCAATAGTAGAAGATGGGAAAGTCATAACTAGGAATAACTTTGAGGTTTGATATAGTGAAGGGCCTGCAGGGTCTTTCCCCCAAAGTGTTTGGAGATTTTCAGGTGTTTACCCGTAACTTTGGGGAACTCATCATGCGACAGACTGCGACACAGCGACAGCGTTAGCATGCTGCACATGGGAGATGTCTGGTACCTTGCAGGGCCATGCCTATCATTTTTAGTGTAGTATATCTGCACTAATAATTTATTATGATGAAGATTATAGCCACTTAGTTTGAAGGGATAACATCCAGGTTGGAAGTCTAACGGGTCTAAATTGTGACCTACCTCTCTCCATCTAATGTTGCTTATCAAAATCCATATTTTATATGGAGGTTTTGCCTAGGAGAAATGCTATGATTATCTCATCTGAAAACCAAACCAAACAATCCAATGCCAGCTGCCCACCACTCAAGAGCAACTCTATATCAGCAAACCAATATGCACAAATAATGGGAGAAAAATCTGGTGAAGAAGATTTCAGCCTGCAGCTTTATGACTGCAAAGAGTGAGACATGCAATGAATGTCTTTCAGAGTATGTAACATTCAGTCTTTTCAAGCTGTAAAACTTCCAGCTATTTGATTTTCTGCAAGAGCATAAATTTAGTCACAATACTTTCAAAGAAGGGCAAAGATTTGGCAAGGGCATTTGAAAACAGACCAACTTTTCTTCTTCTACCTAATTTTGTAGAGGGAAAGGATCGCTGTTTAAATCTAAATGCATTCACTCCAACGGTGAATAAAGAGACAGATCAGATATATCGTAAGGAACGACTATCTTGACTTGTAAAACAAATCTCATAATTATTTAACATTTTACTAAGTGCTTTAATCTGTCATTGGAATAAACTGCCAACAAGCCTTTCGTAATTGTGAACAGGCCCCTGGGTTTTTCCCCCCTCTCACTTTAGGACGAGCTTTTGCAAAGACTGAATGCAAGACCCCTGAGGAGCGCTGGGGAACAGAACCACCAAATGTCTGGTTGCCATCTGTTCTACCCATTTACTCTCCCAATATGTAAATAAACGTCAGTGAGCACAGGGACCAGTGAAACACACAGCTGCTCTGTAAAGCCCACATTTCTGCCTCTCCTCCTGATGAGCAGAGCGCTGGCCTCAGAAGCATGCTGAGAATACACCGTGAAAGGCTCTTTGGGGACTCGACAGCCTCCCCTTTGAAACACCACTCCTCCCATAAATAAAGCCCTCACTGTCTAATGGATGCATTTTTTTCCAGCGTTGAGCCCATGAAAGAATAAACTAATGGCTGAATGAAAAAATAAACTCTACTAGCACCCTAGTAGAAGTGCGTGTTTTTCTTTACTTTCTTAAGGCTGGTGCAGTAGAAAGAAAACAAATGGTTAAGCTTGTATTTGTTCAAATATGTACTCCATATACGTGCTCTAAGTACAGTGCATTGTCCTGACAAAGCATCGATATATAGGAGACATACTGCAGGCACACATGTGCAGTCACATCCCCTTAGCACTCGAATTAATGAATTATGCCAACACTGAACAAACATCAAAATCTTTACATAATTAAATGCAACACTGATTACATCAACCCCAAACTATTATACAAACACGATAAGCAACAACATGAACTGGTTAAAAAAAAAACCCAGCATATGCCATACTTAATAAGCACACACCCTGCAAGCTCAGTTGCCACAAGGGAAAGAAGAAAAAAAACCAAAAATCTTCTTATTCATTATTCAGACTGGGTGGATAAAAGAGGAGGTGAGGATAGCCCAGACAGGGATGATGGTCCAGTGGTTGGAGTGGTAGCCAGGGACTCAGGAGACCCTGGCTCCACCAGAAATCTCCTGTGTAACTTTGGGTAAGTTATTCAGGGCTTGTCTACACCGTGCCTTCATCTGTGCCAGCAGGAGGGGTAAATTCAGTGCACACATGCAGGCGTGCATTAAACTGGCTTGTGTGGATGCTGCTGTTGTATATTAAAAGCTCCCTGGTGTACATTAATCTAGTCCTGTTTCAAAACACGACTACATTAACGCACATTAAGGAACTTTCTAGTGTGTGCCAGCGGGGTCCACGTGGACTAGTTAGTGAGCGAGATGCTGATGCACATTAGAATTTACATCCCTGCAGGGGCGCATTAAGGTACCGTGTAGACAAATCCTTTGTTTCTTAACTGTACTTCCCCACAATGCATTATAACTGTGACGTATCCAGGTACTACAGGGGCCGTGTAAGTAACCTCCTTCTTCTGTGTGGCTTAATGACAGCAGTGTTAAATGTCCAAGTCTAGGTTGGCGATCCAATTGATTGCTTGAGGTGATGTGGAGCGGATGGCAGAGATGCCATCAGGATATGATCGTTTGGGACACTGTTAACGAGGTGTTCCATAGTTAAGTCCCTTTCCACAGATGCAAATAAGATTGTGTCTCAGCTGCAATTTATGGAGGAGGTAGGTGGACCTGTCATGTGATGTGTAGATGCAGTTCAAAGTGGACCATATTTTTCACGGGGGAGAAAAGCCACTGGTTTCTTCAGTTACATCCTTGATCAGCAATTTGTTCAGGACGTGAATCCTTCCACTTCGCTTGCCATTGATCTTTGGGGGAAACCCAAAGTTGTCAAGCTCTTGCACTGCAAGCCAAAAAGGTTTTCTGAATTTGAGTCAGACTCTTGGTATATTATATTATGTGGATCTTCATGTATTGAAAATCCTTGTTCCCTTGAATACAATGGAACTCCCAAAGGATTCTCATGGTAAGTAAATCCCATGCAGTCATAACAATGTCATCAGCATAGATAAATTTCTGTGATGATGTTCAGGGAAGGTCGCTGGTGTAAGTACTTACCAGGATTGGTGCAAGGACTGATCCCTGTGGTAGGCCATTATTGAGCATATATGGCCTGCTGACCTGGTCACCAAGGAAAATGCAAAACAATTTTCCGAACTCTTGGGATGAATTTTATTATTGCATTGCATGGGATCATTTTGATGGCTTTCAAGAGAAGGGCATTCGTTCCTGCTTACAGTGTCCTAGGTGGCAGATAAGTATAAGAAAGCTGCCCCAGTCTTAAGTTTTCACTGGAATCCCACCTTGATGCATGTTTTTAAAAGGCGAATACTTGGTCGGTGCAGCAGCAGCCTAGTCGGAAACCCAATTATTCATTCAGCAACATTGCTTCTACAAGTGGCATAATTCTTGCCGGTAATATTACGTAAGTATTTAAGATGTATTTATCCATCACACCATACCACACCAGGCATCAACAGGAGGACAGAATGCAATCCAAAACATCAAGATATTCATGGAAGTTTTGATACCATGGTGACAGGCACCATTAAAAAAAAAAAAAAAAAACCTACAGAAGACATATTGCCAAGAACTGCCCACCATGGGATGCCTACACAATGACGAAAATAAGTCCCCAAAAGATCATCTTAAGATTTCAACACGAGATTGACTTAAAAATAGAAAACACATTTTGAACTGGAATTAATTCACAATATAGAGCAAAGGAGGTATACAACGACTATATAGTATTGTATCCCAGCGTAAATCAAAAAGCTTGGATTTGCTCACACCCCGTATACAATGGACACCATTAAAACCTCAATGTCCCACTCAGCAGTGATTGAAGTATCTCTCCTGCTCTAATAGTAGGATGATATCAAGGTAACCACAGACAACTGGCAATGAATGTTGAGTTTTTAAATAGCATCCATTATAGTTTTTCTATCAAGTAAAGTTACAGAAAAAGGGCTGGACCTTTGTAGACTAAAAACAGCCACCTAAATACCAGTCCAAAAAATCAGAAAACATATGCTACAAGGAAAATCTCTAATTCAGACAAGATCAGCATTGAGAGAAAAAGAACAAATTTCAGTAGATTAACATACAATTTAAATTAACACATAACCACTAGAGGGAATAAACAGTTTCTAAGGGAACTAAAGAAAGACGTGGTAAATACAAAAAAAAAATTATGGTAATGCAATATTACAGTTGAGATGTTACAGGAACAAAAGGCAGGAAGTTGAAAGGTTTCGTTTCTACAGCAAGCACAACTCAAATTATTTGCACAAATGAAATATTTTGCATTACTTTATATAGCATTCATACCTTAATATAGTATAACCCAAATGGGGCCACGTTACAGTTACTGTTGGAATCAGGACTCTGATGTTCCTTACTTTTGGGAAGGCAATGTCTCAACCATATGTTGCATTATCATCAGATTATGTATCAAGTGTCCCTGTAACTCTAAAAATGGAGGAAAGAGAACAGTTCTCCTGTGGGCAACTGCTTGGATTAAGCAACTGCCTCCATAGGAACTGCATTACCCACCATGGCTTACATTAAGAATCTAATTGCATCCAAGGAGGTAGTAGAACCTGCTGCCCCCTCAGTCTCTAAAGAGCCCCTCCAGTTACCACATCCGTGACCTTTTTAGGGTATTTGAGGCTCTTTGGCTGCTGCTGTAAGTGCAGAAGGGAATCTGTATGTCACCTTCTGCTTTGATTTTTCAGAATCTGTAGGATTTTGTTAGTTACTGAAACGCCCACCTTTGGTGGGGAATTCCCACTGCTACTCAATGGCAGCATTTAGCACCAAGCCAAGATTTCCTATCTAGCAATGAAACAAAAATAAAATAAAAAATGTTCACCTGCTGTGCACTTAGCCTCCCGCGCTAGGGTTTACTGGCAGTCTAGCGCGTTGGCCACTCTTGGGAGATAGTCTCAAGCCGGTCAGGAGGGTAAATGCTGTGCAAGCTCAGCTCTTTCTCATGAGGCCCCAGAGCTTGGGCTCTCGCCTGAACCTGACCATCTGCACGGCATCTTACAGCCCCATAGCCCGAGCCCTGAGAGCCCGAGTCAGCTGATCCGAGCCAGCCGTGGGTGTTTACTTGCTCAGTAGATGTACAGGTCTGTCACATCTTGTGCGCATTTAACATGAACAATTTCAGCTTGACGCGGTTGGCAACCCGCCCCCCCCCCAAAAAAAGAGGAAAAACAACAATTTGAATACTGTACCTGTAGTGCGGGCGATTCCGCCCACCATTACACTCAATGTCATTTTGACTATACGCGGTTTTTGCTTTACACGCTGACTGCGGAATGTCACCCCAGCATAAGATGCAACAGACCTGTACCCTGAATCAGAAAACTGTTCTCCTTCAGCAGGCAGGGGATGAAGACTTAAGAAGAGTCTGATCCCCTTTAAAAAAAAAAAAGCTATAGATTCTTCTGGAAAAAGAGGAAGAAATAGGGAAAGTATCAGGCGCCAGGGCAGGCCCCTGAACTCCCAGGTGGGGTGAAGCTATCTTGAGGCAATGTAAACACTTTCACCTACATAACCTGTTAGTTTCACTGCCTGGCCTCTGCCAGTGAGCTGAAGGAAAGCCACCAAGGGCTTGGGAGGAGACCCAACTCGTATCCTTTAGTACAGATCATCCTGCCCACCACCTCAGGAGGGATCTCACAAGGCAAACACTGTTCTATCTTATCTCAATGTCTCAAGAACAGCCATGCAAAATTCCAATTTTTTAAAGTTCACATAGGCTCAGAATAGGAATGAGCTGTTTCAGTCCAGAGTTTATTACCAAAATTGACATCTGGGATGGAAAAAGTAACTTTAAAAAACCCCTAAGTACCTGAAAACAGGAGCTTAAGGATGAGCATATCGAGTTCATGCACGTATTAGGAATGCTCTCAAAACAGAACTTCAGTGTAGTGACGTTGTTATTAAAATGTGAGAAACAGCCACAAGATTTGAAGTCTGGAAAACATGCCTTACAATACATTTGTTTCTCTGCTCTTGACAAATGCAACCTTGCCCCACTTATATCCATTCAGAATGGTGCTGCAAAGATCATTTTCCTATGACCAAGTAAATCCTTTCTTGGCATCCCTTCGCTGGCTAATCCTTCTCTATGCATCAAACGTAAGTGACTCGTCTTCATTTTCAAGGCCCTTCACAACCTATCACGCTCCTGAGCATCTTTCACTACTTAGATGTTGATTCCTGCCTCACCACTGGGCTGAGACCATAGCCTGTCATCCTGTCTCATTGGGTCCTTGTACAAATATAAGAATGGCCACACTGGGCCATACCATAGGTCCATCCAGCCCAGTATCCGAGGTCACCTAAATGGTTGCACTGGCCCTGCATGCACTGCTCCAGACTAGGGACCGAGTGGCTAGGCAGCAGTTCTGCAGAAAAGGACCTAGGGGTTACGGTGGACGAGAAGCTGGATATAAGTCAACAGTGTGCCCTTTTTGCCAACTTTGGACTGTACAAGTAGGGGCATTGCCAGCAGATCAAGGGACGTGATCATTCCCCTCTATCTGGCATTGGTGAGGCCTCATCTGGAGTACTGTGTCCAGTTTTGGGCCCCACACTACAAGAAGGATGTGGAAACATTGGAAAGAGTCCAGCAGAGGGCAACAACAATTATTAGGGGGCTGAAGCACATGACTTATGAGGAGAGGCTGATGGAACTGGGATTATTTAGTCTGCAGAAGAGAAGACTGAGGCGGGATTTGATAGCTCCTTTCAAGTAGTTGAAAGGAGGTTCCAAAGAGGATGGATCTAGACAGTTCTCAGTGGTACCAGGTGGCAGAACAAGGAGCAATGGTCTCAAGTTGCAGTGGGGGAGGTTTAGGTTGGATATTAGGAAACATTATTTCACTAGGAGGGTGGTGAAGCCCTGGAATGGGTTACCTAGGAAGGTGGTGGAATCTCCTTTCTGAGAGGTTTTTAAGGTCAGGCTTGACAAAGCCCTGGCTGGGATGATTTAATTGGGGATTGGTCCTGCTTTGAGCAGGGGGTTGGACTAGTTACCTCTTGAGGTCCCTTCCAACCCTGATAGTCTATGATTCTATGATAAGGTCAAGATGCAGTGGCTAGAAACTGAAGCCAGCAAAGTTCAAACTGGAAATAAGACAAATATTTAAGAGTGAGGATAAACAACTAATGGAACAAGTTATCAAAAGATGTGGTAGATTCTCCATCACTTGGAGTCCTTAAGGCAAGATGAGATGTTTTTCTGAAAGATACTGTCTAGCACAATCACAAGGTGTTGGGCTAAATGCAAGAATCACTAGGTGAAATTGACTAGTCTGTATCATGCAGGTCAAACCAGATGATCATAATGGTTCCTTCTGACCCTCAAATCTATGAATATAAAGCAGCAGCAGCATGCAAGATTAAAAGACACATACGTAACAGAAGCAGCAAAGAATCCTGTGGCACCTTATAGACTAACAGACGTTTTGCAGCATGAGCTTTCGTGGGTGAATACCCACTTCTTCAGATGCAAGTCTTGCATCTGAAGAAGTGGGTATTCACCCACGAAAGCTCATGCTGCAAAACGTCTGTTAGTCTATAAGGTGCCACAGGATTCTTTGCTGCTTCTACAGAACCAGACTAACACGGCTACCCCTCTGATACTTGATACGTAACAGAGGCCTCTGAGGTCATTTCTTCAATCATTATCAGTTTGATTCTAAAACTAAATATGCTGCTTTTGGGGGATGCAGGGGAGAAGGAATATGTTTATCTCCCAGATCAAACCCTCAAAGAAGCCACTGTGCAAAGAACAATTTCAGCTTTGCTTTGACAAACAGAAATACCATGGCCTCGTCAGTTCCACATTATATTCTAGGCCGAATGAATCACTGAGACCTTGAAACGTACTCAACTGTATGGGGCTTTCAGGATTTCCTCCTTTGAACTGAAAGCTATATCTTCCTCCAGAACTGTTCGTGGTGACATGACTGGCCTTACAGGAATAAAGAGAACTGCCACAAAGATAAATCAAAATTATGAGTGCTCAACTACCTATGTAATCCAATCCATTGTTCTGCTGTATCCACACCATCCTCTCTCTGAATATTCCTAAACCAGTCTGTTCTCCAGGTCAGCTGTCCAATTTTTCAGGGACTCACAGTCCGCAATGTTCGTTATTTAATAACCTGTTCATTATTAAATAAGGCTTTGAGATCTTCATTGTTTTCTCCAACATCATGTGGGTTTCCAGAGTCCTCAGATTTCTTGTCTATTACTGAGGCCTAAATGACAGAAGAGTGCATGAATTTCTTCAGACAAATCTGGCACTTGGTGATGTGTCATTCCTCCAGTGTTTGGCCGAGTAAAAACAAATGCAGAAATATCTAGGTCTCGCGCAGACACACAGCTGAATTCTTGGGCAGCAATTTCAGTTACCCTCAACAGGGCCTTCAACAAGGTAGAAGACCATGGAAAAAGGGCAATAAGTAAACGGCATCCTCAATCTCATACTGTTGAGATCACATCTTTCCCCATCACCACCATTTAACTACAGCTGGTAACAGCACCAAATTGCAAATTCAGAAAGAAGGAGAATCCTTTTTGGAGGATCATTAGGAGGACGTGTGTTCGTTTTGTTGTTACCTACTCCCCCATTCACTTTTCAACAAACTGGGACTACCTAAACATAAGGTTAACATGTACTTTCCCATTACATTGTTTTTATTTTCCTCAGTTTAACTCTTAGATCTCAATTCTTCTGTTTATTTGTGTCTATTTAGTGCTTATAAAAAATGCCACTCTACATGACAACTGGGATTGGTGGACAGAGCCCAGCAAAGCAACAAAAGCCTTCACCCCCAGGGAAGGAATTGGCCACAGAACCCAGAAATCAATCATTTACAGGGAACAAAAAAATGAACAATCAGGGACAGTTGAAGGTCAAAATATTTTAAAAAATGAAAGAACTGAATGGAGACACCAAGCAGAGAAACCTGGACAATGACCACTGCTCCGAGGTGGCATCGCAGGAGTCCATGGACACTACCCAGTGGAAGTTCCAGACCGCCAGTCTCACAGAACCAAGTTCTCTATTTTTCTTGATAATAGGAACAGCATAGACAATTCTCTCATCCCAGATACGGCCTCAAACCTGACCTGAAGGGCCCAAATCTAGGGTGAGAGAGTAGTTAGGTCTCCAAGGCTCATTCAACCCTTGGCCTCTCCACTGAGATGGCGAAGAAGGTTGTCAATTACTGGCACTAGTGTCTGAGATATTGATACGTTTGTGTAAGAACACAAGAACAGCCATACTGGGTCAGACCAAAGGTCCATCTAGCCCAGTATCCTGTCTTCCGACCAGGGCTTTGGAGTGGATCCCGGAGCTGGAGCATGGAGCAGCTCCGGAGCAGTGGAGCTGCAGGTTTTTGCCTGGAGCTGGAGTGAAGCCAGAGCACAACTCCAAAGCCCTGCTTCCGAAAGTGGCCAATACCAGGTGCCCCAGAGGGAATGAGCAGAACAGGTAATCATCAAGTGATCCATCCCCGTCGCCCATTTCCAGCTTCTTGCAAACAGAGGCTAGGGACACCATCTCTGCCCATCCTGGCTTATAGCCACTGAACTAAACTGTGTAGATTCTTAACTAAGATTGTATAGATTTTTACACCTTCATAACAGCAGAGCATCTGCTGGGAACGAGGTCACCAAACTCATTTCATACAAGCCTCTGAATATGCATCAAATTCAACAACTTCTGATTACTACAAATATGAATTTGAACTAGCAACCTAGAAGTGAAACATTCTGTATTCCATTATCAACCCCCAAGCCATACAGTCCTTTCATCTCAATTCCCTTAAAACACTTGGTCTGGATACCTCTATGAAAGCTGGATATAAACATTTTTATAGAGGAGTTCCAAATGAGATTTATTCAGATTAATTTTTACTTAAGACTTTTTATTTTTAAAATATTCCCATTTCACTCATATTAATTCTTCCTCAAACACACATTGCAATAAAATATTTATGCAAAAGTTGTGATTTATTTTAAATGAGGAAAACATGAGCTGATTGCAAAAGGCTTTACTAATAAAGAGGAAAACTATTTTAACTTCTGCTGTTTATGCCATTAAATGAAAACTACAATGGGAACACACAAAGCCTGCACTGCTCTGGAATAAAATCATTATTGTTCAGGATCACTTTAGCAAAGCGATTTTAATTATACACTTTTGTAAAAAGTCCAATACTTTTGCAATTCAAATATCATCTTGTTTGTTGAACTCACATGGAAATGTATACGAGTGTCTAGATGGGAAAACTGTAAGAGCGCGAGAAGTCGTCATCATTATTCACAGCTCAGCAGGTTAAAATCAATTGCCTTGTGCAAGCTTCTAATGTTTTGTTACTAATCCACAGTAAACAGGCAGCAAAATAAGTAGCCATATCATTTTAAAGCTGTGCAACTTTGGCTTTTTTTTGGTTTTGAGGTTTTGTTTTTTTTAAGTTTGGAAAGACAATTTAACTCTGGAAATGTGCCAGAGAGAACACAATTAGAGGGAGCCCTGTATATAGCCACCAAACAGGTACAGCAAGGACAACAGCACTGCAGGCTTCCCCCCCACAGCATCACCAGCCTGCTTCAGAGGCCCATGGAGCAGGGACAGGGGGCAAGAGCTGTCTGTCAGGATCTGTACTTCACGACCAAGACTGTCAGCTGCAGTGACTGTGGTTTGGGGATGTCCACTATCCATTAGGAACTGGCCAATGACATACAACCCACAATTCGGTTCACCTAAGCCATCCAACAGCCATCAAACGGTAGTAACTCTTAGTCACTTCTACCTTGGCTGGATGTGACGCTGAGACAGAGGTGAAACACTGCACATCCATTGCCAACCCCTTGAGCCATCTAGTTCTGCTGTGCAGCATGTTAACGTCATGTGAAAAGCAGAACAGTATCTTTGGAGTCATCAGAACAGAGGGGTGAGACAGGGCTTTTTTTATTTGCATTTTGTATTTGCTGTCAGCCATGCTGAAGAGACTGGTGAAATGCTTTTAACTGAGCTAAACGTTCTGTTAATCTATTTCAAAATTAAGTGCTGCTTAGAAAGAGATCCTGGTTGTCTCCCTATAGATGAATTTCACTCTTTTTTTATTTCCACTGACAGTACAAAAATCTCTCTCTGTATATTACGGGGATTCAAGTTTTTCTTTCCACGGTCACCAAATGTTGCTCAACTGTACAAGGAGGATTCAAATTCCCCCTTCCAGCCGTTACAGTGAGCTTACTTACATCATGTGTTTGGAAAGGAGATTTTTCAACAAAGGAAGTGAAGCGCTTAGCCATGCTGTCCAAGACTATACGGATCAGTGACCTTCAGCAGCATACAGACCACCGTGACATCACAATTTCCACAACATGGCTCAAAAAGATGCACATACCAGGAGAATCTGGAGTTTCAATCTTTGTTTATTTGTTTGAGGAGGGAATTTTCTCTCCTTAATGGCCGGCCTTTATTACAATTTTTGGAAATTTTATTTTAGAAACTGGGAAAACCAGGTGGACCACCTGAGATGGAACATTTCATATGCAAGCACTTACCGGTGATAGTAGCAGAAGGCATGCTGATTAGTTCACAGTATATTAGTCAGGGCTTCCATTAACACAACTAAGGGCTCATCAAGGAAGGAAAATGTGAAATCATTTTATTGCTATTACTCTCCTGGAATGCCACATTTTAACAGCTGGCCTGAGTATAGTTGGGTGACACAAGGGAGAGGAAAGCTTAATACAAGATTAAAAAATATGGACTTAGTGAAGACAAATGTTTAACACAGGTATACCCACCCTCCCTCCGCCCAAAACCCAGATTTCATTACCTAACCAGGTTTCTCAACCTGCCACCTAGTGGGCTCCAGCCTGAGAGGGTGGCACCAGACAGCAGCTGCATGGGGCTGATGAAACCTGGCATCAAAACAAGGTGGCCAAAAATTAAAGAAGCCCAAGTTTAAAAAGAACTCATTTTTAAATTACACTCTCAAAAAGAAAAGCCGATCACAGAAAGTTTTGAAGCAGTTTTGATAAATGATATAAGCAGCTCAAAGGATTAACCCAGAGGACGTGATCACATCAAGTGCCTGCCAGAACACTACAGTCAAACACAGCATCATGATTTTGGTGTTGGTGAATTACCCAACAGAGAGGCTAAAATTTTACCTTTGCTTAGCCCTTGCTTTGGAAGAGCCACAATTTAGAAGATTCTTCCTCCCCAGTTATGATTAAAAAAAATAAAAAAACCTTTCAAAACTTATTTTTTCTATGTGTAGTACATTAAAAGTACCTCCAAGAGCTAAACACGACGTTATCCTTTATAGCTTTTAATTAGTGTTGTTAAACTGCTTTTTTGTTGCAAAAAAATGAGAGGCAATTCAGAGAAGCCCAACACAAAAAGGGCTGTGGAGAGATTGACGTGTAAGAAAATTAAACAGGAGGTAAATATGTATAGCTTAGCTAAATGGCAACTAAGTGAGAAAATAACCATCTACCAGCAGCTGTACAAGGGAACATAACTAGGAGTGACGGGACAAAATCAACAGAAAGAAAATTTAAGCTGAATATTAGAAAAAAAAAAACATCTTAACCACAAGAACTAGTAGACTGTGGAACAGTCCCTACAGGGAAGTGGTGGAAACGCCTGTTGGCGGACGCTGAAACTACACCAAACAAAGCACTGGGAAATGTATTGGATGGAGTTAACCTACCTAGCCCCTATGGATGGATTAGATGACCTAATAGCAGGGCTTGAAAAACCATTCACTCACACCAGCTGAGTGGGAAGCCTGCTCTGTTGAAAAGGGATGTATATCAACTACTTCCAAATCTAAGCTTTCTGAGCATGTTAATAGAGATCACAAGAAATTAAAAGCCAGTCTAGTTCTTATGCTTGTGAAGGTAACAATGTAAACATGAACCACCAGTAAACCAATGCAGTACTATCCTCCTGAGTCTGCAGCACACACCACCAGCATCTTTCCTGCTGCTAAGACCCTTGCCAAGTAGCAGGCATGAAACTGACAGGACTGATCCGTTTCACAGCTGCTATTCAGATTCATGTTAATTTCATACTCCAGAAGCTGCTGGCTTGGTAAAACATCTTGGGCAGCAACACAGGTAGGCACTAGAAACAGATACCGGCTAGAAGTAAAAAAAACAAAACAAAAACAACCAGAGGCTGGGGAAGGTCTAATGGACACCTCCTCCTGGGTGACTCCAGCAGCAGACAACAAGCACCAGAGGTAGAGAAGAAACAGAAAGCACCTTCCTCTTTCTAGCAGCTACAAGAGTGCAAAGTTCCAAATTTATAAGACCAAGTTCAGCATCTTCTTAATTCCAGGTATCTGGTGTCAGGACAGCCAGGCACTTTTCCTGGACCTCACACACAAAGCTCTTTTCTCATCTCTCCCCACTCATCTTATGTAATTACCTCTGAATTAGGAGATGTCTTAAATGTTTCAAGATCCGCCTAATAGGTCTTCTCCATCCCTAACTCTATAACCATGCTATTTTCCCCCACGCTAACTTTGTAGAGCGAATCTTCTTGTTGCTGTTCTTTAAAACTTTAAATGATTCTACTACCACCAGTAATTGAGATTACATAATTTAGGTGCAATAAACAAATAAAGTTACTGGGCCGTGATCTTACAAATGTTGACACATAAGCACCGTTACTCCTATGAATAATTCCAGAGAAATCAAAGTTGTAAATTCCAAGAAAGATTCCAGTGATCTAGATTCTGATAAAGATGTCAATCACTGTGTACAAGTCCCTTCTACTTAGCCACACATGGCTATCGTTTCTGAAAGTCATATTGCTACTTATGAGTCAGCTATTGTTTTGAAATACTAATAGATTTGCTTGCCTGACCAATATTAAGGACTTCCATTAATTATTCCAAAGCTGAAAATATGATGCTGTGAGTCACTGAGGACCTCCTGCAAGGTGCTGATACTTTCCGCTCCCATGGCCACTTAACAACCAGAGTCAGGCTCTACAGTCTTACTGTAAGACAATTTCTATTATAAACCTGGTTTTGATCCAACTCTAACTCAAATTAAAAATTCTCAAACCTGACCTATAATGCATGCTTCATTTTACTCCAGAGAATTTGGGGAAAGTTGGTTCATTTTTGGTCTGCTCACAAGTCAAATAGATTGGCCTAGTCCATGCTTACTTAAATTATTTTCACATTTATCCCCAATGAAAACCAGGACTTTGGATGACTTAACTTTTTTAGAGTGCCTATTCTTTGGAAGTTTAGTTATTTTTCCACTAACAAAGTCTACAGGCATCCTGGCAAAGCAAATGCCACCTGCTTCATATATCCAGAGAGCAGAGAAGATAGACACACACACAGATATTCCAGAGTCCAGTGGTTATAGCACTGACCTGGTAGGTGAAGATAAAGGGTTCAGCCTCTCTGGTCCAATCACGGTTTAATTACTCACGCAAAGAGGAACAGCTTTGAGAGGAGAGATTGAGGCAGGCCCCACATCAGACTCTCCCATAGCTCAGTGGTTAGTACACCCTAACCCTCTTCTGCCCCACTCAGGCAGAAGAAAGTGAATCTTTGCCTCCCGCATCCCAGACAAGTGCTCTCTGCACTGGTCTAAAGGTATACGGTGGGCCCCCACCACCTCATCCCAATTTTGTGCAGTGAGGCAGGGGTCTAACTCATTCCTGCAAGAACCTACTTGGGCATGATCACTGGCAGAGGAAGGGGCCTCCCTGCCACCTGGACTTAGGCACCCAGAGTAGTGGATCACTTTCCTCCCCCACCATGTACTGTACAGGTAGCTGAGGCGCCTACCTCAGGCTTTGTGGATCACAAAGCTGTTCCTGTAATTTTCTAGAGGCCTAAAAGTTAGTCCTCCTGACGCTGAGCGTTGCAATGCCCAAGTTCCTTCGTGGATCCGGGCCTTATGGTCTAATTTAAGGAAAGATGTGACAAGTGGATGCAATCAATCAGAAGGAGGGTGGGTAACAGTGATAGGAAAACATGGTTACATACACTGTGCACCATCTACATCAAGAAGAAAATTTCAATGACACCTTCTGGCTACCTGCCTATGGTATGGAAAACTCTAGTAGGTAGATATAGCAGAAGTTGTCTTAGTTATTTAAACTACTGAATTTTCACTCCTAGTCTTTATAGACACTCAAATTTCTGAAAACACACAGGACTATATAGCAAGAGCTAATCAGAAGAATGGAATATTAACGTACTGTACAAGATAAATAGCATGTTGTGGCTGCTTCTGACTTCACTGCAGTATAACTGGAGGCCAAATACACAACTGCTTTATTTCTCTCCTGCAGAATCCAGCAAAGCCACTTGTTTGTGACTAAACAGTTAAACTACGTTATTCAATGCAGGATGTTGTTCCCTTACTTTATGCAGCGTTTTCAGTGCTGCCAACAAAACAATGTGGATGAGATCCACAGGAGTTTCATTTTGTTGTATGTATCCATCTACGTTTTGTACACTGCAGGGTCTGAAGTTTTCTACTCCACTGGTGATGCAACTATCAAAACACCACAGAAAGTACTGGAGTCTTCCATAAATAACAGCAGAGGACTACACTGCTGCAACATTATATTTGCACATTTAAGAGAAAAAAGAAAATAAGTCAAGAAATGCAAAATTTAAAACTTGCACACTATTAACTCAGTCAAGAGGCTTTATGTTTTATAAATATACTGTTTAATACACTATAAAAATACCATCAACTTGAAATCTAGTCAATTTTCTAAAACCTGAGTTAAAATTAGTTTCTGATATGATAACTGCCTGAGTCCTCTTTCAGACTTTTTAGTTTTATAATCACACTTTTTTATTTTACAAAAAAATTTCTCTCTGCGCTGTTTCTGTGTGAAAGATACATACATATCAAGGAAACTGACTGATTATATACAGACAGCAATGAAATTGACCAAACACACAGACAAAATTTTATATTTTTTCAGTATACTTGGAATATTTGACATCTTAAAACCCCAGTCATGCAAACTGCTCGCTCCTTGCAGGCACCACCCCTAGACCTACATGCAACCCTGCTGAATTCAGCCACGTTCTGCACAGGGTACACTGCATGGCAGCCATGAAGGACTGGGTTGTTAGATGTTACTTGTAACAATCAGTACAAAGTTTTCAGACAGAAATAAAATCCTTAAGGGTCACTTTACAAGGAAGGCTTAAGAAATACAAGAATAGCAGCACTACATATGTGCAACCTAGCCAGGTTAACTTTTGTATTTCAGAACCTGGTGATTTGAAATGTGTGATCTTAATGTCACATTAACATCAATGTTCTGCACTTAATTAATGTCAGCATTAACAATCCCAATTCAAGTTTGAAGTTCAAATGATTTGTAGCAGATTCTACTGCATGGGCTCAGAAATGATTCTTCAATTACTTATCAAATTTAGACAGAAAGTCACACTCCCGCTAAACCAAGGTTTCCTTTTGCGCCACTTTTAAGTGCTCATTAAACCACGGTGTCTTGAGGGCTTGCAGCTCTGTTTGGTACAGCATTTCAGTAGTTTCCAACAAAAAAGCAACTTCAGCAACAATCTCTGATCTTGTGTATTGTAGTTATCCACCTTGAACGAGCTGGCATCTCACCCATGGAAGAGAGGAAGGAGGATCTTGTGGTGAAGGCATTGGTCTAGGATTTTAGAGATTGGGGTTCAATTATCCGCTCTGCCACAGACTGCCTGTTTGATGTTGGGCACTTGAGTTCATTTTTCTGTGCCACGGTTCTCCACCCGCAAAGTGGCAATACCACTCCCCTACTTCACAGGAGTGTTGTGAAGATAAACCTGTTACTGGTTGTCAGGTGTTCAAATACCGGTGTTAAACACCACAGAAGGTCTTGAAAATAAATTAATTATAGACTCATAGAAGAAGGTTGAGGGGGGATATGATTGCTCTTTATAAATATATCAGAGGGATAAATATTAGGGAGGGAGAGGAATTATTTAAGCTTAGTATCAACGTGGACACAAGAACAAATGGATATAAACTGGACACTAGGCAGTTTAGACTTGAAATTAGACGAAGGTTTCTAACTATTAAAGGAGTGAAGTTCTGGAACAGCCTTCCAAGGGGAGTAATGGGGGCGAAAGACATATCTGGCTTTAAGACTAAGCTTGATAAGTTTATGGAGGGGATGGGATGATGGGGTAGCCTAATTTTGGCAATTAATCTTTGATTATCAGCAGGTAAGTATGCCCAGTGGTCTGTGATGGGATATTAGATGGGTGGGATCTGAGTTACTACAGAGAATTCTTTCCTGGGTGTTGGCTGATGAGTCTTGCCCACACGCTCAGGGTTTAACTGACCGCCATATTTGGGGTTGAGAAGGAATTTTCCTCCAGGGCAGATTGGCAGAGGCCCTGGAGGTTTTTCGCCTTCCTCTGCAGCATGGGGCATGGGTCACTTGCTGGAGGATTCTCTGCAGCTTGAGGTTTTCAAACCACAATTTGAGGACTTCAATAACTCAGACGTAGGTTAGGGGTTTGTTATAGAAATGGATGGGTGAGATTGTGTGGCCTGTGTTCTGAAGGAGCTAATTTAGGCAAAGAGAGGGCAGATCCAGATGTCTTTACCTAGGAACTCAAAGCCTAGAATTCATGGGATTAAGTTATCAGCATTGTCCATTAACTCCCAAATACAGATGTTTAAGGATAAGAGCCTTACTAAGGAAGAGCTGCCGCAGGAAGAATTTACTATATTGACAAGACGCACATCGTGGGGGCTGGTGATTGAATCATTATGAAACACGAGATGTTGGCTGAGTGGTAGAGCTTACTGGATAGACTGGTGTTCCAATCCAGCACAAACACCGACATTCGGAGTCAACTCTCAAAGCAGACATGCCTGACAGATAAAGGCAGAGGGTGCAAAGCAGGTGAAATGGAGACTGAGGAGATTTTGTACAAGTTTGCTTTGCTCTCATTCATTTCAATAAATGGGGGACAGAGCCCGAAATGAGTGGAACCAGCTGCTTGCTGCTCTCACCTGTGAGAGTTTGTCTTGTGTTTGAATAATCAAGGCTAATACTGTAACAAGGGATAGAGGAAAGATGGTCCAGTGGTTAGGGCTAGGGAGACAGGTTCAATTCCTCTGTGCCCTTGGGCAGGTCATTTAGTGTCTCTATGCACTTCAGTTCCCCATCTGTGAAATGGGGATGATCGTACTTCACAGGGCTGTTGTAAAAACAAATGCATTCAAGATCGTGAGGCACTCAAATACCACAGTGATAGAGGCCAGGTAAGTATGAGAAAGGAGAAAGTCTTTTTCCTACAGCACTTACAGGCTCTGCAGATCTGAGCTCTTCTGATATCAGTGTACAAAGTTTCTGAAGTCAAATCTTGGCAGACTCATCTAGCCTTTGCAGAACCAAACTGTTTACTTTAACCATGGTTGCAATAGCTGAGCTTCCACTATATTGCAGTGTGCTGAGACAGCGAGTCATAACAGCGCGACATCCCTGCATAGGAGAACATACAGAACAACTAGATCATGTGTATTTCATGATTTCCAGTGGTCTAATACCTATTCATAACTTACTGAGGTTTGCGCTCATGTGTTGAACTGGCCTGAGGGTTATTTCTCACTGTATTGTATAATCTTGGCTTTACTCTCCCTCACCTGCACTAAATACAGACAAATTGTCTAGAGTGTTACCTCATTTTTAGTGTGTTAAATAGACTTGTTCTTCTGGGGGGGGGGTGTAATTAACTCAATTTGTGACAAATAAAAATGTCAACAACCAGTACAGACTTCTCACCAGTTTTTGGCAGTGGCTGTGATAAGGCTGCCAGCAAACTGTGGCCACAAGCATCAACTGTTTCAGCACGGAAACTTCAGATTCTCCAACCAGATCCTCTCCTGTTATACCTGAGCTCTACTAGACAGACTCGGCAAATGTTCAGCTTCCTCGACTGTGCAGTTCTCTCACCTATACCAGACAGGAGATGACGTATCCCGTAAGAGGTATACCAATTGTATGCATTAACCAGTGGAATGGCTCCAAAATACACACCATGCAGCAATCTGCTTAAGAATTCAGTGTCAAATTATTTGCAATGAGAGGGCACTATTTCCTTCTTTGCTGGGCAAACAAAGATGGGGAGCAGAGGGAACTGCAGGTGGCTGCCAATACATTCACATACCGCAAACTTTTACTACAGCAAAGCCTCACACTGATTCCAACACTCACCCTCAATTCCTCTCCGGGCCTTCTTTAGTCTCTTTGCAAAATATACTTCCACGAAGCAGTATGTCCTTTTCTACGCCTCTCTTTACCCTTCACCCTCTTCACTGCTGTCTCCCTAAGTCTCCAAAAGAGAGGTGCGAGGATGGCCAAAAAGAGGGATGTAGGGATAGTCCCAGCCAGCCAATACAACTGATGAAGCAGGACTACTGCTTCATTACCGCATTCACACGTGGGTCAGATTACCACCCAAACAGCTCCAAACTGTGACTTGCACTTCAGTGCTCTTTGTACCACAGCTCTGCCCATTGGAGTTATTTTGTATACTCATCCTACGAATCACCTTTCCCAAATTACTCCCATTGTGTGTATCCAGAGTGTAGGTTTGCCCTGTAGGGTACGTCTACACAGCAAAGAAAAACTCCTGGCTGGCCCATGACAGGCTGCGGGGGGGGCAGCATTTGTGTGTAAATTTCCAGGCTTGGGCTAAAGCCCAGGCTCTCAGACCTCAGGGTCTACATAGCAATGAAACAGCCCCACAGCCCGAGCCGGCCGGCATGGGCCAGCCTCAAGTTTTTCTTTGCTGTGTAAATATACCCAAAGAGTCTCATCTTGTCTTTGTGGGTGTCTGCACCTAGAAAGGAAAAGTCTCTGCTTATACTTGGGTTTCTTTTTTCCAATACCATATTTGAAGAGAAAAAAACAGATACTTGAAATCTTAACTGGTCCACTGGCATTCTATTGGAACCAAAAAGAGCATTTAATGCCATGAGTTGACAAGGGAATTAAAGAAACGGGCGTGGGGGGGTGAGTAGAGAGAGAGAGAGAGAAACAACCAAACACGTTAAAACATTAAGCATCTGACTTCAATCCACAAAACCAAATTCAATATTAAGGCAGAAATTATCTCCCTAACCTACACAGTGTGCCTAGGTATTGGAGAGAGCTTATATATACTGAAATAAGTAGACATAACAGACAATTTCGAACCTATCTCAGAACTTCCTTACTACTGTCGTTTTAAATTAAATTCATTTGCATGCCAATTTGTATTATAGGCCCCAACCAAAATCATAGCCCCGTTGTTCTGCGCGTTGTATAGCACACAGTGGAGATAGTCATATCATTACACAGTAGAATTCCTAAAGAACTGCTAAGATTTTAAATCACACGTGAAAGAAAAATCTTAAAGGAGACATCCTTTAGCCAAGATAAAAGAGTTGTACCTTAATTTTCTGATGAATATGCCTTAGTGAGTCTGCAGTACCCATGTCTGCATCATCGGGGATACACACTATATCTAATTTCATCTTTGTGTCTAGGTTTAGCAGCTTCTGGACTTCTTTGGTTGTAACCACAATGACCTCTGTAGTAGAAAAGAAGAGAAGGGTAAGGGGAAAACAACAAGGCAACAAATATTAATGTATTCATCTATCCAACGCACAGGACACACACACACACACTTTCAGACTTTCTCCAACTTCCACTGTGCTTTATGAATGGATTTAGTCCTTTAACAGAGTTCTTCAAATCCAAAAAAACGAGTTCCAGATTAATAAATTTCACAGAACTAGAGGATTAAGTTTTTGACTGACATGAAAGTAATCTCTTGTACATTTTTTTTTTATCATGAGACACATATTATGGAATTGAGAGGGCAGCAGGGAACATTTCCTGGTACTGTTAGCAAGCGATTTACCGTATATACTCGTTCATTAGCCCGTTCATTTATAAGCCAACCACCCAAGATGGTTAGGTAAAAATAGCAAAAACTGTATGACCCTTTCATAAACCGACCCTGTCTTTCAGGGGTTGGCAAACTTTGGCTCCCGGCCCATCAGGGTAAGCCACTGGCGGGTTGGGACATTTTGTTTACTTGGAGCGTTTACTTGAGGGGCTCCATACCTGCAGACGCTCCAAGTAACAAAATGTGCCGACTCACCAGCAGCTTACCCTGACAGGCCAGGAGCCAAAGTTTTCCAACCCTTGCTATATTTTAAAAGCTGGCATCACAAGAAACACTCAAAAGTTTTGCTTGAATTATTTTAATGTAATCTAACGAAAACCCTGTTGTTGTTATAATACAGAATTCATGAGCAGTGGCGCAATTATTGTTTGCTTCTGCATATTCAACAACTTTAAGTTTGAACGCTGCATCATAAGCAGACCTTTTTCTTTTGATTTCACTGTTGTTCATTTTAAATACTAGTATGAAAATAGATTATTGTAGTTATAGATTTTGTAGGACTTTATATAGGAATGTCACCTGCTTTATCACTAATTATTATTGTTCTTTGTTTATTTCAAAGCAGCCCTGTAGATTAGCATGTCCGTAGGGATAACAGGCAATTTCAGTCTGAACAGAGATTCCATCGATCCTGCACGTTATATTTTCATATTGGCTCGAGACTTATGAGGTCCATTTCAAGCCAATCTAGTCCACTAAACAAAGCCTTTGCAACTTTAAAAGGCTGCACTATTGACATCAATAAATGGGTCAGCAAACTTTGGCTCCCGGCCTGTCAGGGTAAGCCGTTGGCAGGACATTTTGTTTACTTGGAGCATCTGCAGGCATGGAGCCCCTCAGCTCCCTGTGGCCGCGGTTCACTGTTCCCCGCAGCTCCCGTTGGCTGGGAACGGCGAACTGTGGCCACAGGCAGCTGAGGGACTCCATGCCTGCAGACGCTCCAGGTAAACAAAACAACAATGTATTAGATATTCAATGCAATGATTCCATAGAGTCTAAAATCATCAAATTTTGGTGTAGACCCATTTATAAACTGACCACCGCTCTCTGATGTGTCACTTTTTTACCAAAAACATTCGGCTTACGAATGAGTATATACGGTATTTAAACTACATGTCTGATAATGTCTCTGACACCTTGAATATCCCTGTCTTGGTGCTCCTAAGGATCAGTAATTTTAGCAATGAGGGATACAGAGTTAACTTTCTTCCCCTACCTCTCAACTTGCACAGTTCACTCTAGAGAAACACCAAATATGCTATTGGAGACAATAGTTAAATCAACTCTCCTAGCGCCTGCCTGAGAGGTAAATGGAATAGTTTGACCTAGTACAACACAGCTGGGTTCAATCTAGATAGGAAAGACAGAAAGGACATGGGGGGGATGGAGTGGTATGTGGGAGCATTAACAATGCCACGGAGATACAGAGGGAAAATGAAGACTATGATGGTAAAGTACTTCAGGTAAGGGAACAAACATTATAAACAAAACATCAACCGCAACAGGCATTTACTACTGACACCCAGAAACGAAGGACAGAGTGAAAAGCAAAACTTCTTGAAATTAGTCTTGAAGTAGATAAAACAAAATACTGTACGCCTGGGGACTTTCCCAAGACTTACGATAGGTAACAAACAACCAGACATGCACCAGAAATGTCCCCAAGTTACAAAAGAATGATCCAGTATGAAAAGAATCTAACCAAAGAAGCCATCCTGGATTGACTAATGAGACAGAGGAAATAAATGAACACATGAGGACAATAGGGCAGTTTGGTACCACTGACTAAGAGCTACTTTTCAAAGTTGATTTATTTTGTTTACTAGAATTATAAAGCCAGAGTATGAAGGGAGCACGGGATTGCAACTGATTTTATGTAAAGCAGTTGCTACAGTGTCCCACAAAAAATATATATATAAAAAAATAAAAAAAATCTCAGAATCAAACGAAACTGCCTTGGATTCAAAACTAGCTAAAGGACCTAAAGAAAGGAAAATGATAAATGGCAATGTCTTGAGTTGGGGTGAAAACAGCCAGTGTTTTAGTACATCCAGTCTTATTTGACATTTTTATTAATTGTCTGATTAGGGGAAGACATCAAGTTACTGAAATTCATATACTGAGACCCGTGAACACTGGCAAGAATAGAACAGTGATATAAAAAGACCTAAACAGGTTGGAAATGTTAAAAAAAAAATTAATACAGAATTCAAGTATGAGAATATAATTAAGGTTAAGATTTTGTCATGGTTATTTTTAGTAAAAGTCACAGACAGGTCACGGGCAATAAACAAAATCTGACAGACGCTAAGACCTGTCTGTGACTTTTGCTGCTGTGGCTCCGTGGTTTCCCCCAGAGGGGGCTGTGGGGTTCTCCCTCTGCCTGTGTCAGCTAGGAGCTGCAGCAGGGCCCCCGCTCCACCCACGGCAGCTGGGAGCTGCAGGGTGACCGTATTTCCCAAAGAGAACATGGGACACCCCCAGCCGCTCACCCAAGGTGTGTCCCCCCACGTGAGGCTGTCGCCCGTCGCTGAAACCTTGCAGGGGGCCCCCTGTCACTGGAACCTTGCCCAGAGTCAGGCAGCACTTGGGGCTGAAGCACAGAATGTCACAAAGGTTCCATGACTTCTGTGATGTAGCCTTAAGTATAATTAATGCCAGACAACATGGTTTTATAGAAAAAAGGTCTAATCAAACAAACCTGATTTCATTTTTTTATTAAAATACAAGTTCAGTTGATAAAGGGGATGCTTCTAGTGGAGTTCCGCAATCATCAGTCCTATCAGGCCTAACACTATGTAACATTTTTATCGATGATCTCAAAGTAAATACAAAATCACTGCTCATAAAATTTGTTGCTAACACAACCATTGGCAGAGTGGTAAATAATGAGGAGGATAAGGCAGTCACACAAAGCAATCTGGACTCCTCAGTAACCTGGGCCCACCTAAATAAAATTCCTTTTATTACACCCAAATGCAAAGGCATACAACGAGGAACATAGAATGCAGGCCATACTGACAGACTGGGGAACTGTATCCTGGAAAGCGATGACTCTGGAAAGGATTTAGGGGTCATAGCCCATAAATAACTCAACAGAGCTCCCAAGGCAATGCTGTGGCAAAACGGGCTAATGCAACCCTTGGACGTATAAACAGGGGAGTAATGAGGAGGAATAGAGAGGTGATTTTACCTCTAACTAGAGCACTGATAAGACAGATGCTAGATTCGAGTCAATTCCACCATACACACACAACTTGACAAAAACACTTTTCCATTGACAATAAAAGACATTTACAGCTAGCTAGGCAAAGTAAGACAAATGCTGCTTGAGAACTTATAAGAGTTTGATTTAAGATATTTACTTTGTATATTTTGACATGTGATGTTGACAATTTGTTTTTTTAACAGTTATAAAACTAACTTTTTGAATCTCAATGTCTACTGGATTCTTTGCTGCTTTTACTGTCATTAAGTAATTATTGTCTGGCCCCCCAATAATTTCTCACAACTGTTTAAATTTAAATTGATAATTACAGTTTAAAACCCATAATTTTACAGAACTGTAAACATTAAAATAAAAATCTAAATTATCGTTACAGATAAACATCCATATTATCCATGAAAATTATAAGTTATAAAAAAAATAAACACTGAATTTCTGTCAAGCCTGTGTATCATGTAGAGAACTACCCTGCACTGACAGCAAAATGGATAAATTAACCTATGGGTTAGCAACTGGCAATCTCTCACCTTCAAATCCGATTCGCTCTAACAAATTTAATGGGTACCAGATTAAAGGTTTGTTGCCTACTGGCAGGAGGGGCTTCGGGATGCTGGAAGTTAGGTCCATCATTCGGGATCCCCCACCAGCCGCCATCACCACTGCTTGAAACTCCATCTTTACAAACTGCAACTGCAAACATAGGGTGATTTTAGCACCATAGAATAAAGCTTTCAAACCCTCCTCATAATCACCCAAATGATACCAGAACATTTCAGTTCAAAGCCCCCCACTTGGGGAAACTATTCATTCCCCAATACCAAATCAGCCATTCTTCTTTGGCAGATTTCAGACAATAGTTTTCTGATGCTTGAACATTAACAAGTTAAACAACACACAAACATGTAATGAAACCTCAAATACCACCAAATGCTGAGATCTTCAGCGTATGGAGAGTCAAGAACGGTTTAGGCCTGTATGTGTTCAAGAATTCAGCATACCAGTTTCTGCCTGACATGAACATATTATGTAAAGGAGCAGGGCTGCTACCACATGTAGAGACCCACAGCAGCAACAAGTGCTGTGTTAAAAGCAACAGTGCCATGGTTACCCCATAACAGTGGGCCAGCAGCACTGGATGGGCTGACAACCCATCCTCTGACGCTATCCCAACACAACAGACTCTGAGCACCTGGCGTGCCGCAGAGATGCCATTCCTGGCCGCTCCAGTCACTGTGTTTATCAGCTACCAACGCGGCTCGTGGCACTGCCTGTGTCAGAAGTGCCACCTCCTGTCAGGGCAGCTCGCCCCTGCAACGGAGCCCTCGCCACCCCCCAACACAGGTCCCCGGGGCCTACCCAGGGCAATTCTCACAGTGTTGGGGTCGCCGGCGAGGTTGGCACTGCCAAGGATGGCAACTGTTACACCCCCGTCCCCAGGCCGGGACCAGCCCCTTGCAGCATGAGCAGAGCTGGTCCTGTCCAGGGGTGATAACTGCGCCCCTTCCCCCGCCGCAGCCAGGGGAGCCCGGCCCCGCCCGGGGATGGGAACCGCCCCCCCCCACAGCCAGGGGAGCCCGGCCCTGCCCGGGGATGGGAGCCCGGCCCCCCCCCCGCAACCAGGGGAGCCCGGCCCTGCCCGGGGATGGGAACCGCCCCCCCCCGCAGCCAGGGGAGCCCGGCCCTGCCCGCAGCCAGGGGGGCCCTGCCCGCAGCCAGGGGAGCCCGGCCCGGCCCGGCCCTGCCCGGGGATGGGGATGGGGATGGGGATGGGGATGGGGCTGGGCACCGCCCCCCCCCCCGCCCCGCCCCGCCCCGCAGCCAGGGGAGGCCGCCCCTGCCCGGGGATGGGAACCGCAGCCAGGGGAGGCCGCCCCTGCCCGGGGATGGGAACCGCCCCCCCCCCGCAGCCAGGGGAGCCCGGCCCTGCCCGGGGATGGGAACCGGCCCTGCCCGGGGATGGGAACCGGCCCCACCCCCGCAGCCAGGGGAGCCCGGCCCTGCCCGACCCTCCGGCGGGGGATTAGGCCGGGGAAAAGCGGCTCCTCTGCCCCACGGCGGCCGCTCCGCCCCTCCGTTACCTCAGGCGCCGCCTCTACCGGCTTCTCCTACCCTCGCACTGACAGGACAGCAATGGCGGCACCGGCAGCTACTGCGCCTGCGCTGCGGTTACCCAACGAGCGCCGAGAGAATCGATAGGTGGCCGGAAACTACGGGGGGAAGGTGGGGGTGAGCGCCGAGCTATAGATCCCCCAGGAGAGACGGCAGCAAGGACAGAGGAGGAGCACAGAGTCATCGATCCCCAGGAGCCTGCTGCAGGGTGCAGGCCTAGAGAGGGAGGAGGCCCTGGAGTGCAGACAGGGGGGAGCAGCAGGGGAGCTCCCTGGCTGGGGGCAGAAGGGGCTCATCCTGCCAGCCCCCTCCAGTGGTTGGGCAGGGACGCACATGCTGCAATAAATGGGGGCTTTCAGGCAGCTGTGGCCCCTGCAGAGCTACTCAGCTGGCTATCAGCACCCGGCTACTGCAGGGAGGGGCCACGCCTGGGTGACCCCATTTCCAGTTGGGGGGGGGCTTCCTTGGCAGCTCCATTTCCTACGGTGTCAGAAGCAGCATGGGCAGCCCATGCGTTCAAGCCTCAGGCCGCAAGTGATCCTGAGATCGGCCTAGCCCTCCAGAGATTTGAGGGGTTCTTTCTTTGCCTGCTGGTTCCTGAGCTCTAAGGTCACACGTGGCTCCCATTTTGGAGCTTTTCTCCCCACGGAGGAGCGCCAGAAGCTTGTCTACATTTTAAATGGAAGTTGAGAGTCTCACACAATTCCAGACGCTGGGGCTTTAAGAAACCACCAAATACCATGATAGACAGAAGCACATGGTCAAAACATGCTGGCGGCATTGTTACCTCAACAGCACCATGTGTGTATTTCTCGGCGTGGAGAATATCCCCCCCCCCCCGCGTAAATGTTATGATTGAATTTGTCAGGAAACACTGAACAAGTGTTGTTAACATCCTCATTCGCTGAACTTTAGTCTTTGCTCCAAGCACCATTCATCACTCTCAGCGCTTGTTCCACGGGGCACCTGTTGTCTGGTAAACACCTGATATTATAGGGACAGTTCTGATATTTGGGGCTATTAGGACCCACCCCCCTCCTGCTTATTCACATTTGCAATCTGGTCACCCTACTCCCCAACTGTTGTTATTTTTGTTATTACCAAATTCCTATTTGATAAGTTGCATGTGGTATTGGAAATATTTCATGATCAGACAGGGCTCTGTTTCCAATTTGAGCTAAACCGCTGAATATGGACCCCAGATCTCTTTCCTGGCATTTGAACCCCACTTTCCTTCCAAGGCACTCCATTTAAGAAGCATCTGCACTGCTGGATCAATAGAAACTATTTGCACAGATGAATAATATTTTCAAGTCCAACCCAGTAGGGTTCTGGGAAAGCGCCAGGGCTTCCTGACAACAGCTAAAATTATTATAACTGTCTTAATTTCTCCCAGAAGAGGCATTGTTGCAGCCAGTCAGAGACCTCACTGATGCTTGGAAGGCTATCTCAGGACCACCAACCAAGCCCACAGGTTACCTTCTGAACTTAGCAAAGCAGACAACCACTGCTTGCTGTAGCAGCCAGAAACCCTTGCTGACTCCAAATTCAAATCCAAGGAACAGGTTTATTTCAGCATAGGTACAGAATGCCACTCCCCAGGGATCAATTGGGGCTAACAGGCCAAACAAAGGCTATACATAAAGGCAAAAGCTTCATCTCAGCACACTCTTTTTATACCCAAGAGGACACCCTACTTTTATCAACACCCCCTCCTCTGATTCGTTGCCTAATAGTTATGGCCATAAAATTCCACACTACACACTAGATTATATAACACGTTATCTACTTGTAAGGTAATAATTGGAGATATACCAATCTCCTAGAACTGGAAGGGACCTTGAAAGGTCATCGAGTCCAGCCCCCTGCCTTCACTAGCAGGACCAATTTTTGCCCCAGCTCCCTAAGTGGCCTCCTCAAGGATTGAACTCACAACCCTGGGTTTAGTAGGCCAATGCTCAAACCACTGAGCTATCCCTTCCCCTGATGTGCTGTACCTCAGGGGAACATCATACACTCCCATGTTCATCCTTATAAAATGATTGTGTGGTATCCAGTGCAAAGTTTGTCATGTTGGGTGTCTTTGGAAGGCTCATGATGCACTGAGCATGGTTGTTATAGTGATGTTATAGTAATTGTTGTTACAATGTTATAGTAATGTTACAGGTTATAATTTCATGTATATAGTTATGAGGCTGAAAATGTGTCTTCATGGTTTAAAATAAGCCCAAGCAAAAACTCTACAAGAGCAGAGAGGCAGTTCACACCTCATCAGGGCATGTGTGGGACAAACCCAGACCAGCCTCACAGGAACAAAGGACGCTGGACTAGGCAGCAAGGAAAGGATCAATTGGACTCTTGAGTGACTCACCCCCCTTCCTTTGGTCAGTCTGGGACTGCGATGAGGTGATGCTCCCCTGACTCTGAAGGGGGTGGGGGGCAAAGCTAAGAGGGAAGAAGGAACATGATAAAGGGGAGAGACATTTGCCAGGCTCTTCCTCTCTCTTTCACCTCCATCTACAGACACCACCACCAAGCGACTGAAGTGCTGCTCAAAGGGGAGAGCCTGGCTGAAGAGCCACCAGCCCGCCTGTGGTGAGAAGCATCTAAGTTTGTAAGGGCACTGAAAGGGTTAAGATCAGCTTAGAATGCGTTTTGCTTTTATTTCATTTTCCCCTTTCGATGACCCAAATGGCAGCACTTTGGCCTCCGGCGCTGCTCAGAGAAGGGAGCTGCTTATACAACCAAACCCAAGTTAAATTCTGGAGAGCAAAATGTAAGCTGGTGCACGGGGGTCAGCGTGAAAATACGGCAGCACACCCCAGAGCAGAGCAGCCCCGGGGCTGCAGGCGCAAGCAGCTGCTCTGCTCTGAGCAGGGCCTGGCCAGCGGCAGAACCCTCCGACCCTGAGTCGGGGCATTTTCCACGAGAGGAGAATGGGTCCTTCTCTCCCAGCCGGGGGGGCAAGACGCTAGAATTGGATCCCAGGTCTCCCATGCACTGCCTGGTGCTCATGCATTGCCTCTGAGCAGACATGAGATCCCTGGATCCTCCATGGAGAGTGACAGCCCACTGGACTCTGGGAAAGCAGGTCACCGGCAGAGCCAGACCTGGAACCCAGGTCTCCTAAGTCCCGGACCAGTGCCTGAGCCTGGACTGCCCTGCTTCCCAAAGGGCAGCACGATTAGACCCAGTTCCAGGGGCAGGACTTGTACTGCTTGATGGGAGTGCACAGGCCGCCTGGCCCAGAGCAAAGCAGAATGATCACACTGCTGCTGTGCAATACTAATGCATAGAGCTCCATGGGCTGAGCCAGCAGCGGTAGGTATGGGGAGCCGGTGGGGGAATCTATGCTCAGCCGCTTTGCAGGGCACTCTCTGGCGGGCAGCTGGGAGCAGTTTCACGTTAAGACAAAGGCACCATGGGGTGCTGCATTCCCATCCCGAGCCACCCTTGCCGATAATGCACTGGGACATCTCCTCAGAGGGCTGAGCACAGACCCAAAGGAGCCAACGCCCGTCTTGATAAGCGACCCGCCCAAAGCCCCTTGTAAGCAACTGATGAGTGGATAAGGCCTCTCCGGCCAGGGTGCAACGTGATCTTCCTTGACTGAAACACCAGCCAGCAGAGCAGCCCCAGGGCCGCAAGCTGGCTTCGCTGGTAAACTCCACCTCCATGGCTGCACTCGGGACTTCACAGCAAGAACTCAGAGCTCCCTACTGCAAAAGCCTCTACCACTTCAACTGAAGGGGAATCTCTATTAGCAGTGAAGGGCCTGGGACACACAGGGAAACAGATCTGATTCCATCCAGCAGAGGGCAGCACTGCACAGTCACACCAGCCTGCTGAGTCCACTGTGTAGATACACCATGCCAGGTGTGCTGCTTGCTCCAGGGTGTTGGAGTCAAGCTGAAGCAAGCGAGCACCCAGCAGGAGCAGGCTGGATTCTTCACCCATGCAAGCTCACAAGAGCTCCTTGCCCTCTACTGTCTTCCCTGCTCCCTGGCTCAGTCACTCAGCACCCTCTAGTGCTCAGGTAGGTATTGCATGCACAGGACTCACTCCGTGCTAGTCAGACAGCAGTGGCTAGCACAGAGGGTCTTGGCCAACAAAAGACAGGGGTAGAACAAGCCCGGATGGGGAATCAGACAAGCCACACAACTGGTTTTCAGTATAAAATTGGTTATTTGACAAAATGAAATGTTTCCTGCAAAGCGCCTGCTTTCTGCAGGAAATTTCAATGTATTAAAGCCCAAACATTTGACAGTAGCAGGCTTTGGGCCACGCAATACTTCCGCTTGGCTACGCTGCTATGGAGCCTCATGGAATTAATCGTAGTCCAGTTTCTCCTTGTCCCCTTTCTCGTCTCTGGGCCAGGCTCCCCAGCCAAACTACATCTCCCAGGATGCATACTGGCCATGGACTCCCAGGATGCAACTGCCATACTTTACCATGACGGAAGTCCATGGTGCATCATGGGAGATTGAGTTCAACCAAGGAGACCAACCTATGGAGGAGAACAGGAGAATGAGGCACTCAAACTATAGCTCCCATGATGCACTGCAGCAGCATTTCCAAATACAGATATTTGCAGGCTTTTGACTTTCTGGTGAAAACTAAAAAATAGGTAGAAATTTTCAACAAAACCTTTTTGAAATCAAAAATTTCCATGGGAGGGGGGGAAAACCAAGACCATTTTCCAACCAGCTGTACTTGCCAAAGTGTCTGTATCAGTGCTGCCCCCTAGGGGATGGGACAACAACTGCTCACCTGTGCACCTTAGCCTGTATAGTGCTAACCCTGATTCCACCCTAGGGTGGGAAGGGGCTGGTTCCTGTAAGTAGGATGCTACAGGTTCAATCCCTGTGTCTCCACACAGTTCTGAGTGGCAGCTGCCAGCAACCCTAGGGGAGCAATGATTTGTTAGAAGAGTCATTTTTTCCATCCCCCTTTGGCGGCCCAGCCCCTATGGCTCCGTTCAGTGCAGGAGGCGGGGGCACCCCAGCCACGCCAGAGAAGAGAGCGGTCCCAGACCGTGCTGCCGTTCTCCTGACCCGGAGAGTCCTTTGTGCCCATTAACTCACCGAGTGTATGGGAGAGCGAGAGGCCTCTCTACAATGGGCTAATCCCCCGGCCGGCCCCCTTCCTCCTCATTAGGGGCTGCGGTGGGATCAATGGGGGTTTCTCCTCTCACCAACATGCCTTTTTTTTCTGAGGGGAAACAACTTCCGATGTAGCCAGGAAACCCCACCCCCACTCCCCCGCACCTCCGCTATTAGCTGCTGGTTTGTTTGGGTGCCATTCATTACCGGCCCTGCCGCTCAGACATCCCGTTTAGCAGCCCCCTTTTCCCTAGAACGCCACAAAGAGCAAAGGCGAATGAGCGGCTGGCGAAGGGAGCCTGGCCTTCTGAGTGGCTGGCAGGGGCCCCAGGCCTGCCCTCTGCCCTGGGTTCCAGCCCAGGGACCCTGTAACCGGCAGCCAAGTCTACACAGTCCCTACAATGCCTCTGGGATTGACCCTTCCTCTAGGGCTAGAACCCGGGAGCTCATTCCCCTCCTGGGTTCTCCCCCGGGCTCTGCTCCCGAAGGGTGCCCAGAGCCTCAGGCAGGCATCGCTGTGTTGGTTACACTGAGGACAAAGGGCCAGACACTCAGTGTGGGTGTTTTTAAATGGAAGGGGGGTGTGGACACACACTGCTCTGTGTGTCCCCGAGCAGCGGCTCAGATCTCTGGTAGTGCTTTGAGAGCGGAGCTGGCTGGAGCCGTTTGAGACACTAGCTGAGCCCCCCAGATCCAAGCAGGGCCCAGGTGGCCCATCCAGCCAAGGAGCAGCCACTGAAAGGACTGTGCTGGCTGTTTGTCACCGGTGTGCCTGCGCTCTGGCGGACGGTGGGTGCTCTGGGTGTGCGGAGGGCGGGAGGCAGACAGGGCGAAGATTCATGCCCAAGGTTTTGTTAATCACCGTCTCGCTCCTCCCCGCCCCCCCCCCCCAGGATGGCTGTGGGGGAAATGCAGCTCGGCGCGGCTGAGTCACCTGGCTGGTTGGGGCCTGCCCTCAGACACGCGTGGTTCTTAGCTGCCATAAATCATCCCCCCAGCGGCCGCCCGTGCACAAAGGGGCCCATTGAGACACGAGGGGAGGGGGGTGGTGGTTGTTTGTGTGAAATCCGAAGAATGGCAGCTCTCTCGCTGATTACCGGGGGGCCTGATACCCACGTCTGGTGCATGAAACCCGCTGCCCTGTCTACCAGCCGTCCCCGAACCGGGGCAAGGCTCCGACATGCCACGACGGGCACTGGGGCGCGGAACCACGATCACGCCTCCCATCAATCTTGCTAGGCCCTGTCTCCAGCCACCAATTTCTTTATGAATCTCCCACTTGGGGAGCAGCGCAGGTTCTGGTTGGAGTCACATGAAAAACGTAACTAACATCAAACCGGGCTTGGAAATCAGACGGGCTTTACGCAGCTTGCTCTGGGCAGGGCACGGCCGCTCTGACGCAACACACGGCAACAAGACTGCAAAACCAGAATGTGGTGTCCAAGTGAAAGTGCGGGGACGGGGGTAGTTCAGGAGGAGAGAGGAATTCCCAGGTCACCGCGTCTGCGACCGTTGGCCGTCACGTCTCGTGACCATTCCCGCTGTCTGAGGAAATCACACACCTTGTCATGGGGGTTGGGGAACCACACGCTACCTGCAACTCAGCCAAAGAGGCGGCCTTGGCAGGCAGCCGGTGGGTGTGCGAGATAAATAGCCCCAGGTGAAGCAAATCACCACACCAGCAAGATGAAGAGGACACACGGAGGCTGCTTTTCCCTTTGAAGAAGATGATGCTAAGAAAGGAGAGAAATGCCACGTGGGGAAGCCCAGGCATTTGCGCAGCGCTGGGGCTAGGACCCGCCCCCCAGCAGTGGGCATGGCAAAAAGTAAAGGAGGACAGTTTCACCTTCACTCTGCCCCCTTGTGCATACGCCTTCAAACCGGGCACTCTGTAGCGAGAGAGATGGTGTTAAATCCAGCAGTGCAAACTGGTAGGAAGAGCAGTAGACTTGGGTCACCTGGGGCAAGTCCCTTCCCCCTCTCTCCAGGCCTCAGTTTCCTTCCCACCCTCCGCCTACCTTGTCAGAGCTTCTCTCTCGCTCTGGGTTTGTCCAGCGCCTGGCGCAAAGGGGGAGCTGATATTGGCTGGGGGTTCAGCTGTACTGCGATATCAGATGTGCAGTGGGACCGTGGCAGGGAAAAGCCCCGTGTGCTGGGACCGTGTGTGTAGCAGCTGGATTGACTGAGCTGGAAGTGCCCGTAGTCTGAGGACACGAAGGCTGTGAGGTTCAGAGGAGATTGACCATACACATACACGCACACACGCTAACGAGAAGGCACATGCAATGCGCCTGTGTCTCTAGGAAGCCCCAGCTGGCGTAGGATTTAGGACCAGCAAAGGCCTGGGGCCCCCAGCCCATGTCCCTCAGGTCTCTGACATGCTGCTGAACAGTTCCAGCTCCTTCCAGTAGAGGGCACTGGTACCAGGTACACACTAGGCAGCTCATCGCTGTACTGTGGCAGGTGGTTCGCCCCTCGTCCTGAAGGGGGTGCCAGAGAGCCCAGCAGCGTGGCGCCAGACTCTGCTTCCAACGGCCCTGGTTACTGACCGGTCCAGACCGGGCATAGAGCCCGCCCAGGGTCGCAACTCACTGCTAGCACATGGGGCTGCGTGTGAGCGAGGTGGGGGTGCAGGGGGGGACAGACAGATTGTTCTTCTTGGGTTGTTGGTGAGTGGGGGTGGGGGAATGGGTTGTTACTGTAGGGCTGCTGGTGAGTGCAGAGGCTGGGTGTTGTCAGGTTGTTGGTGAGCATGGGGAGGGTGTTACGGCTGGTTTGTTGGTGAGCCCGCTGGGTCTGGTTGTTGTCAGGCTGTTGGTGAGTGTGCAATGGGCGGCGTGTTGGTTAGTGCTGGGGCAGGTGTTCAGTTGTTGGTGAACACGGGGCAGGTGTTGTCAGGCTGTTGGTGAGCACGGGGGTGGGTGGTGTTGTCAGGCTGTTGGTGAGTGCGGGGGCAAATGTTGTTGGGCTGTTGGTGAGTGCGGGGGCAAATGTTGTTGTCAGGCTGTTGGTGAGTGTGGGGGCAAATGTTGTTGTCGGGCTGTTGGTGATCGTATGGAGTGGGTGTTGTTGGTGAGCACAGGGGCAGAAGTTGTTGTTGGGCTGTTGATGAGCTCAGGTGCAGGTGCTGTTGTTTGGCTGCTGGTGACTGTAGGGGCCAGGGGTTGTGGATGAACACAGGGGCAGGGGGTTTGTTGGGCTGTTGGTGAGCGTGGGGGTGGGTGTTGTTGGTGGGCTGTTGATGAGCACAGGGGCTGATGATGTCGTCGGGCTGTTGGTGATCATAGGGAGTGGGTGTTGTTGGTCAGCACAGGGGCAGAGGTTGTTGGGCTGTTGGTCAGCGCAGGGGCAGATGTTGTCAGGCTGTTGGTGAGCACAGGGGTAGGTGTTGTCATCCGGCTGTTGGTGATCGTAGGGAGCGGGTGTTGTTGGTCAGCACAGAGGCAGAGGTTGTTGGGCTGTTGGTCAGCGCAGGGGCAGATGTTGTCAGGCTGTTGGTGAGCACGGGGGCAGGTGTTGTCATCCGGCTGTTGGTGATCGTAGGGAGCGGGTGTTGTTGGTGAGCACAGGGGCAGAGGTTGTTGGGCTGTTGATGAGCTCAGGTGCGGGTGCTGTTGTCTGGCTGCTGGTGACTGTAGGGGGCAGGGGTTGTGGATGAACACAGAGGCAGGGGGTTTGTTGGGCTGTTGGTGAGCAAGGGGGTGGGTGTTGAGTTGTTGGTGAGCACAGGGCTGGCTCTAGTGTGTTTAGGATACTGACCCAGCCGGTGTTGCTGGGGAAGCCGGGGCCTTTCATAGATCAGAAAAACCCACAGGCCTGACCCCCCTCAGCACCAGGGCTGTACCCCAGAACCCTCCAGCCGTGCTGCCTGCGGTGCTGGCTCTCTGGCCGCACCACGTGGTGCTGGTTTGGGCTGGCAGGGACCATCCCCCCTCCTGACCCCGGGGCTGCATTTCTGCAGCCCAGCTGCACCCTGCCACTCGCCCAGGCTGGCTGCGGCGCTGGTTCCCCAGGGCCCAGGGCTGGGTCTCCCCTCATGCTCTGCCTCCCTCCCTCCTCCATCAGCTGCAGGCCAGGCCTGACCCGGCCGGACTTTGATCTCCCTGGGGGAGCGGAGCAGCCGCGGGTCTGTGTGTGGTCCGAGCAGGGCCCCTGTCCCTGGGAGCTAACAGTGCTGGGGCGTGGCGGGGACAGGCCCACACCCACCCTGCCAGCATCCTCCCCCTGTCCCTCAGGGGCTGGGGACTCTGCTCGGGCAGCCTGGCCTCCAGACCCTCCCTTTAACCCTCCTTGTGCTGCACCATAACCCCGACCAACCTCCGCTCTATCCAGGGGGCTGGCAGTTCTCCACTCCCACCCCCTCCACCCGACCCAAGCTGCCCCACTGATGCCAGCCTGGCCCGGCCATGCCCACAGAGCGCTGCAAAATATCCCCTCCCTGCCACCCCCCTGCATACCCATCCTGCCTTCTCCTGCCCCAGCTGGGCCCACTGCCCCGGGGGGGGGGGTAATAACTCAGTCACAGCCAGGGCTATAGGAGGGGGCTCCCCCGGCTGAGGCGATTCCTGGCAGAAGATGTGGGGCAGGGCCCTGCATCCTGGCACTGGGGAGCTGTGCACATGCTGTGGGCAGCGCCGGTGACGCATTCACTGTCCAGGGCGCCCCCTCATGGCAAGAGCCGGCGCTGCGGCACATCTGCCTCTTTCTGCCCTCTGGGCCCCCATGGCCCAGACCTGGGCCCCCCTGGACAGGTCACAGCATGATCCATCCCTTCCCGGGAATCAATGCCCCGCCCAGCAGCCTCCCACCCAGGGCTAGTCACCCCCGTCTCCCTAGGGTGACCAGACAGCAAGCGTGACAAATCAGGACGGGGCTGGGGGGTAATAGGAGCCTATATAAGATAAAGACCCCAAAAGTGGGACTGTCGCTGTAAAATCAGGACATCTGGTCACCCGACGTCTCCCGCCCCGGTAAGGCCCCTCAGCAATCCCAGCCTCCCTTCAGTGGAGCGGGTTCCTGCTTCCTCCCCGGTGCCCCCCAGACACTGAACCTGCTCAGGGAGCTGAGTCTCTCTTGCTTCTCCTCAGCTGCTGCTCCTCTGCCAGGACGCCAGCCCCCGAGGGCTGCACCCCTTTGCCACGGCCCATCACAGCAGCTAGCTCCGCTCCTGGGGCTTTGCAGGGTCCCCCTGGCCCCGGCCCTGTGCCAGAGCCGAGTTGTTAGGGTGGATCCAGCTGCCCTGCAGGAACATGGCCCTAATCCTCCCCAGCTGGGTCTGCTAACGAGCAGTTCCCAGTCGGCTAATTGAGCCCTCAAGCCCATTAACCCTTCCGCTGCTGGTGCAGGTGGACACCCCCCCCCCCGCCTCTTTCCGTTTCTCAGGCAGGCTCCCCAGCAGGGGCAGAGGGCAGCCCATTCGCCCCGTTGGTGCCCCATAGTGCCGCGGAGACGCACACGCCCTGCTCTCTCAGGGGGACTTCACTTTTGTTCCTTCTTGGTGCCATTTTCCCTTCATCAGACCCAAAAGTCGCCTGGCCTGAGAGCCTGCGGTTGCCGCGGAAACATAACCAAAGCCCCTCAGCGCTGGCCCCAGTCCGAAGGGTTAAGTACCAGGGTCCCTGGCACATGATCCCCAGCCCCCCATTTCAGGGCCAGGACCTGTCCCGGGGGAGCGCAGGGTGGCAGGCTGCTCTGGCTCCCGCGGGGCGCCTCCCAGGAAGGCTGTCGGGCAGCACCGCCTTTGCCGCCCGGCACACACAACGCTCCGCTCAGCTCGAGCTGAGTTTACTGCCAGTGCTGCCAAAGCAGGAGACGGGCCCTGGGGTAGGGCCGATCCACCCGCGACAGGACTACTCACCCTGGGGCTGCCATCCCCTAGGCCTGCTGGGCCGCAGAGCCCATTCCTGGCCAGGGCACGGTGCCACCCCTCCCCATGCCCCAAGGCCGGGTGCAGCTTCACCCCATCGCGTCCTGAGAGGCCCACTAGGCCGAGGGCATCGCTTGTTCTCCCTCAGATATGGGCCATTGGAGCACACGCCGCTGGGGGAGGGGTGCCAGGATTGGGCCCTGCACCCGGCCCATGTGGCACTCCAGCCACTGACCGTCCCAGCAGATGCTGCCCCATAACCCAGCTGCCCAGGCCTGCTCCTGTAGGGCTTTGGGTGCCAGCGTTTCACCCCCCAGAGCCATGCTGTGGAGCCGGGGTTCCTACCAGCTGGCTTAGGGCCCACCCAGAGCTCCGCAGGCGAGAGGCTCCCAGGGCAGCCCTAGAAATGGGCCGCGGTCACCTACGGGCAGGAGGGGTGCAGGGGGAGGGCCCCTCGCCTTTCCACTGCCACAGCCCAATCTCAGGCCCAGCTTGTCACCTCGCCTCCGCTGCGGCCGAGCCAGGTAGCCCCAGAACACCACGGCTGGGTGCGCTCACAGGCCTTGTGACCCCATGGAAAGCGGCTCGTGGCATTAGCCGGGTTACTGGACGGGCTTGGGGGCCATCTACAACACCCCCCCCCAACAATGTTCTGACTGGGTGCCCCCTGCCAGCTCTCCCTTTCCCTGGAGAGGAACAAGCTGCTCCCAGTCGCCTCCTCAGAAGAGCTGGAATATTGTCACTGATCTGCTCCATGCGGGTTCCCAGCACAGGGCCCTGCAGCATTCCTGGGCCGTGACGCTCCCCCAGCGCCACTCAGTACTATGCCCAGAGGTGGTGCCATCAGCACCTTAAAAGCAGAGAGACAAGGCCCTGGCCCAGGGAGCTCCCTGTGGGATCAGACAACACAGCAAGGGAGCGTAAGAGGGGGTGAGTACGAGGGTAATACCGGGGAAAGTCAGGCGCTGCAGGTATTGTTAGGGCATCTTGGATGATTGATGGTTTATTGCTACAACATGCAATAAGGAAGTGACATTAACTGGAGTGCCCAAATTGGTCCTTTCTTTTAAGGGTTAGTCACTGTTAAATACAATCCTGCTGGTACTGTTATTCAGGACGGTGTTAGCAGCTGCTGTCAAGCATGGCTTTAAGCTGTAGATCAATTACAGACCTGGTGTACGAGCCACCTTTCAATTAAGCTAAATGCAAGGAGCAATTAAATGCCCCTTTGTGTAGTGATAGCTGAAACAACAGGAAGTCACCGCCCATGGCAACAGGCCACCAGGCTGGGCCAATCAGCTGCTAAGCCATATGGGCCAAGATGTTTCCTTAGGATTCATTGCAAATGCAGGGGCTTCGGGTTTGATTGGTTGCAGCTGTGCATGAGATGCAGCAGTCCAACAGGATTGCATCAAAGAAATACCTGACCCAGCATCGATTTTTCCTGCTAACGGAAACAACGCAGCAAGAGCACAAACACTGGCTAACTGCTTGGGCCAAAAAAGGGCAACAGCACCACAGCAGCATGGGACCTTGCACACCGGGGGCGGGGGGAGGTGAACTAGGAGGGCCCAATCCTGCCATTCTTATTCATGTGACTGCTGAAGTATGGGAGGGGCACACGCGGGATCCAGGGCTGCAGGCTCGTGCTTTAGCCTGGACAATAATACTTTGCCCTTCGCGACAGCCTTTCACCCAGGGATCTCCATCAGCTAAGCCTCACGGCAGCCCCCAACCCCCACTGGTTCTGCACTGCAGCCACCTCTGGGGCAGAACGCAGCAGCTGTTTCCCAGCCATCCTGCAAACACTGCAGGAGAGTTTAGAAGAGAACGTTAAAGCTCATGCGACGCAGCGGCCAGACGCTCAGCCCCGCTCCCAGAAGGAGCCCGTGTGGGCCAAAGCCCTGCACCCTTGCAGCGCGCTCTGGGCCCGCGTTGTGCCGGTGCAGCCTGGGGTGGCGCCCTGCTCCCAGCCAGGAATGGCACCGGGCTGACGGGGCACAGCCGCTCCTGGTCAGCCATGCTAGAGGCCCGGCAGGGGCAGCGCGCTGATCCAAGCCGCCTGGTTCCATTGGGGACTAAGGATCTGACCCACCCCGCGCCCCACACCCTGCTGGAAACAGCGCCAGGAACAGGGGGAAGCTTTGCACTCCCATGGGCATGAGGGGCCTGACCCTGAAGCCCGCAGCAGCCTGGGGAATGACCCCCCCCGGGGCACACACAATATGGAAGATGCAGCAGCTCTTTAATGGGAGCCGCTGACCCAGGTAGAAATGGGGCTGGACTCCATGGGGGGGGCATCGAGGTGCCAGCTTCACAGCGTGCGCCTCTTCCCTGTGCCCTTCCGCTCCCTACATACGGTGCCCGGTCCGGAGCAGCTCCTAGCTCGGACTGGTCATGCTGCCCCTCGGCCCGAGCCAGGAACGGGGAGCCGAGAGGCCAGCACCCTCCACTGGGCTGGGTACAGCTCAGCAGCACATGGATCTCAGCGCTAACCGACGGGCACTGGGAGGAAGGAATCATCGTCCTGCCGGGTGCGCGGTCAGGCCCCGATTGCAGGGAGCGGGCGGGTGGAAGGGGACGCCCGAACGGAAACCTCAGCCGCTGTCTGCCAGGCAGGGGCGGCTCTAGCCGTTTTGCCGCCCCAAGCACGGAGGGGCCGCTGGTCCCGTGGCTTCGGCAGACCTCCCGCAAGTCCACCGAAGCCGCGGGACCAGCGGACCCTCCGCAGGCAAGCCGCCGCAGCACCCTGCCTGCCGCCCTAGCGGCGACCGGTAGGGCGCCCCCCGCAGCTGGCCGCCCCAGGCATGCGCTTGGAGCGCTGGTGCCTGGAGCCGCCCCTGCTGCCAGGGAGCTGCAGCGGGCTGGGAACTCTCTGGGCACGACAGGCCATTACTCACCTCGGCACAGGCAGCCCTGTTCTCACCACCAACCCCGCCCCTCCCCGCGGCCCCTGTGCCAGCAGAGCTGCCTCCCTGGGATCCAGCGACGACGTGGGTGGGCCGCTGGGGTTTGCGAGGGCTGGTGTCCCAGGGAGAGCAGGCCAGGCCTCCCCGCTGCGGGCAGGGAGCAGGGCTCTCAGCGGGGAGAATCGCCCGGGCTGGACTCTGGCACGGGGCGGGTTCTGCACTGGGATTCCAGCCAGAAGGAGCTGTTGCTGGGGGGAGCCAGCTGGGCCTAACCTGGCTGCAGCATTTGATTCGACTCACGTTCCTGCTCGCGGCCGCTCCAGGGGATGTGCGGTGCCCCCAGTTGGCGCTCAGGCAGGGGCGGGAGCTCACAGAGCAGCTGCTAACCCTCCTCGGTCCCTGGCTGCTCAAACTGCCACCCCGCAGTAGGCAGAGGTGGGGGAAGCAGGCGAGAGCCGGACCTGCTGGGCACAGACCGACCCTGGCCAGCCCCTTGTCTGCCCTGCTTTTCCCGGCTGACTCAAGTAAGCAGCTGCCAGGATGAAGCAGCGAATCTCCGGCCTTCCAGGGGAGGGGTCTAGCCCTGGTCTGCCCCGATTAGTGAACATTTAACTCAAACACACAGCACACAGGTGGGAGGAAAGATTTCCTTGTTAAAGATCCAGCAGCGCCTGCCCCTTCTTCCCCAGGGGGTGAGGGCAGCTCCCCAGGCCGCGGTCCCATGGGCCCCTTCCAGGCACAGCGAGGGTCTGCCAGGCCAGGACTGCGAGGAGGCTGCGCCCTGGGGCGAGCGAGGGGGTGGGCACTCGCAGGGCACCTGGGATGTGCCATGCTCCTCCGGGCCAGCCATGCCCAGTGCTGGGGGCATGGAGACAGCACCCCGAGGTGGCCTGGCAGTGGGTGGGGTACCCTGTGCCACCCCAGCCTCAAGAGCGCCGAGTGCCCCACACAGGCCTGGACCCAGCTCCCCGGCACCAGCCCCATTAGAAGAGGAAACCAGGGCAGAGCCAAGGAAAGACGCAGCAGAGCACGAGGGACGGGGGCCCCAGGGTGGTGCTGGCTCGAGGGGCTCCAGGACTCGCACTCCCCGGAGGAGGGGGGGAGCAGCCGATGGCACAGTGGCCCCCCCGGGCAGAGGGGGGAGGACACCTTCCGAGACAGTCCCACAGAGGCCTCGCCTGCAGCTCAGGCCTGGTCACTGCTTCCCGGCCAGGGAGTGGATCTGACACCCCCCCGCCCCCCCGGGACTTCGGCATGTGCCTAAAGTGACACCTGGTGGCCACAGGGTGCACTTCAGGACTGGCAGGTTGTTAAACTGGGGAGGGGGTGGGACGGGGGGTTAGGAGGCCTGGGGGCCCCATGGAGGAGGAGGAGGGTGAGGAGAGAGCCACCCTCCATGGGAACTGCACCCCATGACTCCCTGCTGTGAGGTGCAGCTGAGCTGGGGGCCAGGGCCAGTGGCCCTGGGGGGCGATCCTCACCCCACCATGAGCTGCGGCAGGATGGAGCCTGGGAAACAAACGGGCTGCGCAGATTCCAGGGCAGCCCATCTGGGAAGAGCCGCTGGCTCCAATCACCCGCTGTTCTCGCTGAGCCGGGTGGGGTGCGTGCGGGGGGTGGATGATTGGATCTTGGCACTTGGAGCCTGCCTGGATCCTCCTGTTGTTTTGGTTCTGCGGCAGACACTCCTTCACTTCCTGTCCTAAACCAGGCAGCGGTGGTGCTGGGCGGCTGCGACAGAGCTGCCAGGCTCCACCCCAGAGGTGGCTGCATTGCAGGGGTGGGTGGAGCAACTGGCCTTGTGAGCGAAAGGTCTAAGCTTGCAGCACATGCCCAGGGGCTCCCAGCTAGTCGCTGTTAGCCGGGACAGGCTCCATTCCTGCATTCGGTCGGGCTCCAGCTCAGGTCTGTCTCTGCCGCTTTGAAAGCCAAGGACCCGGAGACCCCCGCTGGTTCTGGCCCGCGCCCCGGGGAGCCAGGCCGAGACCTGGGTGTTTATTGAATACACAGGTTTTTCGGGGGCGAGGGAAGGGGGCCAGGTGTGACTGGGGGAGGGGGAAGGGGAGGGGGAGGGGCAAGGGGCCAGCATGGCCCCACGGCGGCGTCACTCCTCCCATGGGCTCATGTCCGTGTCAATGGCCACGCAGTTGTAGGCTGCGTACCGCAGCTTCTCCTCACACACCTTGGCGCTGGAAAAGAAGAGCCGCTGTCACTGCCCTGCGGGATGCCGGGGCCAGCTAGGCACTGCCCAAGCCATAGCTTAAGGCTCAGGATCTCCCCACAGGAGGGTAGCCTCCTCAGCCTCACGGGACTCCTGGGGAAACTGAGGCACAGAGGGGGCGGGGCCCCACCAGCAAGCGGCAGAGCCGGGGATGGAACCCAGCTTGTGACACGCCCAGGCTCACGCGTCAGCCCCGGGACCAGCTGACACGACACCTCCCCGCCCCGGGGCCAGGGCGCCGAAACACGGGGGCAGCCGGGCAAAGCGGCTCTTTGTGGTGCGACTCACGTGGCATAGTTGGGGAGGTAGAGGGAGCTGGAGCAGGTGGAGGATTCGGGCAGCGCGTCCGTCGTCTCAGAGCTGGAGAAGAGAGGACAAGCAGGTCAGACCTGACCGGGGGGAGAGCCCCTGGGACAGTGACGCCAGCACCCCGGCAGGGCCTTCCCTGGGGACACTCACCCCAGCTTGTCCGGGTAGATGCAGATCCGAGCTGGGAGGCGGCTCCGGCCACTGACAAACCTCAGGAAACGGCTGCGATCCTCTGTGGGGAGAGACCAGCTGTCAGCCGCTCCCAGCCTGGGAGGGAGCCCGCCGGGCGAGCCTAGGTGCCCGAGCCCCATGCCCCATGCCCAGCTGGGGACTCAGCTTCGTGCCCCCGGCAGGCAGGGAGTCCCCCGGCTCCAACGGGGAGCTGGGAATTGCTGCCGGCGGCTGAGAGACGGGCCCCGGACTGAGGGCCCTGCTTGGGGAAGGCCGAGTGAATCGTACGGGCAGGTGGGAGACCCGGAGCCTCTGGGATCCGGCAGGAGTCAGGGCTGGGCCGCGCCGGCTGCTCACCGTTGGTGAAGTTGCCGAGTGCCTCCCAGAAGTACTGGACCCTGGTGTCCGACGGCAGTAAATCCTCAAACCGAGCTGGGGGAGGCACAGACAGAACTGGTTAGAAACACAGCGGCCAGCTCCTGCCAGATCAGGGCTGCCCCCTGCCGGGACACTGCAACTGCCCCCGGGGGCGAGCCCCCCCCGTGTCCCCACCACATGAGCGCGCAGATCCGGGGCGCACGGGGCTGTGCATTTACAAACCGCACTGGGGCTCAGACACCAGGGCACGTGGTGGGTGCCAGGTCACAGCCAGCGCCTGGGTCCTGCAGACGGTTTCCCAGCAGCCCCTGCACTTACTGAGCTTCTTCAGGGCATCCACCGTCACCTCGGGGTCCCCGCACACCTTCTTCTCCAGCTCCTGCCAGGTGAGCAGGTCGAGGACAGCCTGGGGGACCACCTTGAGCAAGCCGGCCTGCATGGCAGCGATCTGCAGAGTGGATGAGGTTAGAGCCAAGGCGGGGAGCGCTGAGTCCCAGCGACGAGACGGTGCAGCAAGCGCTCTGGCCGCGCCGGGAGAAGGGAATGGAGCCCTGGGAGACTAAGGGACTCGCCTGTCGCAGACACAGGAGGGCCAGGCGCTCAGCAGGACTCCACAAAGGGCTGGCTCTTAGCACAGCCAGTGAGACCAGCCCGCGATGATTTTGGGGATACACATTCACGGACAGAACCCCCATGCTTCAGGGCACAAGTCACCTCTAGGAGGCAAGGGACAGGAAGGAACATGCTCTGGGGGCCGAGTCCCACTGCGACCCCAGCCCGCCTTACCTGCTCCTTGCTCTCCTCCAGCCTGGCCTTCTGCACCAGGCGGATGAATTCCTTGCGGTCCTCGTAGCGCACCACGGTTCTGCCGCCGTTTGGGATCAGCTCCACCATTTGCTGGTCGCTGAGCACCGTGGTGTAGGTCAGCTCCTGCCCAAACTTGAACTCGAAGGTCTCCTTGTCCATCACCTCCATCACCTCCAGGAGCTTCACCTGGGTGGCCGGGCGAGAGCACTCGCTGGAGAGAGATGCCACGGACCTCCCGGGCAGCCCCACCCTGCCCCCCAGGGGCTATGCCGGGAGGGCCGAAGCAGGGCCCAAGTGCCTGCAGCACGGGAGAGCTCAGCATGCCGGGACTGGTCATCTCCATGGGCTGCACAGTCCCTTTGGCCCAAGCCGGAGCACTGCATGCTGGGACCGGCAGTGTCCATAGGCTGAACCGGCCACCTGTGCCAAGCTGGAGCACTGCATGCTGGGACCGGCAGTGTCCATAGGCTGAACCGGCCACCTGTGCCAAGCCGGAGTATTGCATGCTGGGACCGGCAGTGTCCATAGGCTGAACCGGCCACCTGTGCCAAGCCGGAGTATTGCATGCTGGGACCGGCAGTGTCCACAGGCTGTACCGGCCACCTGTGCCAAGCCGGAGCACTGCATGCTGGGACCGGCAGTGTCCACAGGCTGTACCGGCCACTTGTGCCAAGCCGGAGCACTGCACGCTGGGACCGGCAGTGTCCATAGGCTGAACCGGCCACTTGTGCCAAGCCGGAGCACTGCACGCTGGGACCGGCAGTGTCCACAGGCTGTACCGGCCACTTGTGCCAAGCCGGAGCACTGCACGCTGGGACCGGCAGTGTCCATAGGCTGAACCGGCCACTTGTGCCAAGCCGGAGCACTGCACGCTGGGACCGGCAGTGTCCACAGGCTGTACCGGCCACTTGTGCCAAGCCGGAGCACTGCACGCTGGGACCGGCAGTGTCCATAGGCTGTACCGGCCACTTGTGCCAAGCCGGAGCACTGCACGCTGGGACCGGCAGTGTCCATAGGCTGTACCGGCCACTTGTGCCAAGCCGGAGCACTGCACGCTGGGACCGGCAGTGTCCATAGGCTGTACCGGCCACTTGTGCCAAGCCGGAGCACTGCACGCTGGGACCGGCAGTGTCCATAGGCTGTACCGGCCACTTGTGCCAAGCCGGAGCACTGCACGCTGGGACCGGCAGTGTCCATAGGCTGTACCGGCCACTTGTGCCAAGCCGGAGCACTGCACGCTGGGACCGGCAGTGTCCATAGGCTGAACCGGCCACTTGTGCCAAGCCGGAACACTGCACGCTGGGACCGGCAGTGTCCATAGGCTGAACCGGCCACTTGTGCCAAGCCGGAGCACTGCATGCTGGGACCGGCAGTGTCCATAGGCTGAACCGGCCACTTGTGCCAAGCCGGAGCACTGCATGCTGGGACATGCAGTGTCCATAGGCTGAACCGGCCACTTGTGCCAAGCCGGAGCACTGCATGCTGGGACCGGCAGTGTCCATAGGCTGAACCGGCCACTTGTGCCAAGCCGGAGCACTGCATGCTGGGACCGGCAGTCTCCATAGGCTGAACCAGCCACTTGTGCCAAGCCGGAGCACTGCATGCTGGGACTGGCAGTCTCCACGGCTGCATCTGTGTATTGAGATGAAGGGGTTGGAGCTGCACTACAGAGCCTGGGGGGGATCTGAGCTCCTGTTTCTTTAGCCCCACCACAGGACGGCCAAACACAACCAGCCCCCAGTCACCGAGTGCCGCCTGCACTGTGCCCGAGCTGTCCGGCATGTCCCCTCCCCCGCCCCGCCTTCTGCTCACCAGCACGGAGTCCACGGCCGGGAAGTCCTTGCTCCAGCTGACCTCCTCCCCGGTCAGCTGTTTCCACACGAAGCCAGGCAGAGCCAGGACCTGCAGCGGGGAAGAGACGCGTGGCTGGGATCGCGGGCGCAGGGACACCTCACCAGCTGCACCCCGGCGCCCCAGAAAGGCAGACGTGGCAGCAGCGCCGGCCAACCATCAGCGACACCTCCCAGCTAGTCCCGCCCCCCATGACACTTGCCCAAGGGGGGAGATTTTAGGGCCCCCTTGGACGGAGGGACACATGGACCTACCGAGGGCTCGGGGCTGCTGCTCCCAGGCTTTGAGCAATAGCCCCACGAATGCCAGGGCAGAGCCGAGCAGGGGAGGAGCCTGCGAACGCTGCACCGGTTTCTATTTACTGCTGAAGTGTCACTGAAATGCCTTGGTTCTCCCAAGCTCCCGGCTTCTCTAGCAGGGTCCCCCTGCCCCAGGTGTGCTGGGGACGCAGACTGCACGGGGGGGATCAGGGCTTTGCCAGGGCCCCTCTACAGCCTGGGGACCCCCGGGCTCTGCTTGGCTCAGGCCAAGGGGCAGGGGTTTGGGGGAGCAGGTCCCAGGCACCACGCCGAGAGGGGGCAGGACTCACCAGGAACTCCTTGCCTCTCAGAGCCGCGCCCATGATCTGACCGATCCACTCGTACTTGGCAAACTCCTTGCAGGCCGGGTTCGGGACGTACATGTCCCTGGCCTCCCCAGTGCCGTTACCCTGCAATGGAGACGCGCTCAGGGCTCCCTGCCAGTCCTGCGGTGCCAGGAGCAGGGGACGGCCCAGCACCCCGAGCCAGGGCACAGCGGGGGCACAACACGCTCCCCAGCACCCCCTGCTGGCTGCCGGAAGGACCAGGGCTGACAGGCTGCAGAGGGGGCTCCTCCGAGATCCCATCACTGTCCACGCTGCCCCTCCCCCAGCAGACTCCATGGACCCCGGTGGAGGTGGGAAGCCCGGCAGTGGCACCCACATGGGAAGGGCAGTTTGGGGGCTCAGCCGTGGCCAGATGGGCAGCCCAGGAAGGAAGAGGGCACAGTGCCCAGGCCGGTGGGGGACATACCCCGTAACACTGCGTTAAGGACCCCAGCAAAATTCCTAGTGACGGACGAGCACCCCAGCCACGTGCCCAAAAGGGAGGGCGCTTCTCCCAACCGCCAGGGCCTGCCCGATGGGCGCGGGCTCCTGCTCCCCCCAGCCAGGAGCAATGCTGCCCATCCCTCCCTCCCTCCCCGCGACAGGACTCGGGGGGACTCCCGCTGCCAGCATGGGGCAGGACGGGCCCGGCCCCCAGCCCCTCGGTACCTGGTTGGACGTGCGGACGAAGAAAGGCAGCGGCACGGGGCTCTCTGCCGAGCTAGGACACAGCTCCTCAGACATGTCCGCCAGGCTGTCCCGGAACCCGCCTCCTGCAGCCCGGAGACACCGCCCCCCGTTAGCGCCACGAGCCCTGAGCCCCGGCCGCTGGCTGACAGCCGGCTGCGCCTCCCCCGCCCCTGCCGAGCGGCCCCCGCGGCTCTGCCCACTGCCTTTAAAGCACCCTACGAGAAGCGACCCCCAGCCCCGGCCGCTTGCCCTGCCCCATCCTGATCCTGGGGGAGGGCCCAGAGGGAAGCACTGAGTGGGGGCAGCTTGTAAACACCCCCCCCACACACTGCACACACGACAGGTGCCCTGGTCCCGACGAGAGCCCGGCTGAGCTGCCGCGAGGCCGGAGCCAGGGCCGAAGGCTGCAGGGTAACGGGACCGTGCCGCCCTCCCCAGCTGCCCCGCCCCAGAGTGCCTGGCGGGGAGGGGCCCGGGCCCAGGGACGTACCTTGATCGATGATGCCCTCGGCGATGAACTTACACTCCCACCACTGGTCGTAGCGCAGCGGCCACCTGCGGGGAGCCAAGGCGGCAGCTCAGACAGCAGGTCACTCCTGGGAATTCGGAGCTCACAAGAGGGGCCAGCCGGGCCCCTCTGGGCCATGGCAGCCCCCAGGATGGGTGCCCTGTGCCCCGCCTCAGAGGGACCCCTCGGGAGGCCGTTGGCTCCTCGGCCTCTCCGATGACACAGGGCCCAGTGGCCCTTCCCCTACGAATGGGGCTCACATCTCCTCCCCCCGGGAGCATGCAGCCACGGCCCCCCTCAGCCCCGGCAGGGCCCCCATACCTGTAATCCAGGGGCTTCTCGTACTTGTCGGAAGGTTTAAGGCCCTCGTGCACCTAGAGCAGACAGACACGAATGAGACTCAGCCGCCGGCCAGCCATGGAGCTCCCGCAGGAAGCCGCAGGGCCCCGGCACTGGTACCCAGGAGGCAGGGCAGTGATGGGGACCCGGGGAGGCTAAGTGACCTGCCCATGGTCATGCAGGGAGTCAGTGGCAGAGCAGGGAACCGACCCCAGATCTCCCATATCCCAGGCTAGTGCCTGACCCACCGGGTCCCTTCTTCCCTCCAGCAGCAGGGCGGGCCGAGGGGGAGGCAGGAGGCTCCGAGGGGCACGTTGTGCCCCGCTGGGAGCTGAGCAGCCATCGGCGTGAAAGGCGACAGCGGCCAGAAAGCCAGGCAGTTGCAGCAAAGGGAACCGCAGCCAGAGGGACAGATCCCGCTCGCGCCAGAGGGACAGACAGACAGCAGCGTCTCTCTGCCTGCCCCTTAGCACTCCAAGGCCAAGCCCCAGCCCATTCCCCATGTGCCCTTAGCCCCTCCCACTCCCATGGTTCCTCCCCATCCCCGTCCTGTGTCTCCTCCACCCACCATGCTGCCCCTGCGCCGGGCCCCTCTCCCCAGTGACCCTGCCCTCTCCACACCGTGACTCCGTCGGGCGCGCCTGCGCCATGCTGGGTGCGCAGGGCCAGCGGCACGGTACCTGGGTGAAGACGGCGTTCTTGCAGCCGGGGTCCAGGGCGGGGTTGTCGCGGTGCTCCATGGCCAGGCGCCGGTTGATGTAGAGCCGCGGCATGAAGTTGGGCTTGCTGGTCTCCGAGTCCTTGAGACACTGGGCGATCAGCGCCTTGCGCCGCTTGGAGAGCGGCAGGAACTGCTTGATGTGCTGGCACGGGCGAGGCGGGGCCGGGGTTAGAGAGACCGCTGCCCTGCCCCCTCCCAGGGCCCCCCATCTCATCCGGCTATATGCGCCCCCCCGAAGGCACATCTGGCCCCTGGCCTGCCCGCAGCACGGCCGGTTCAGCCTGCTCAGCCCTTCTCCCCGACCGGGCCTCGGCTCCCTGCAGCGCCCCCGACATTCCCACCTCTCCGCCCCCTCCTGGGCCCTGGGGCAGTCTGGAGTCCTTGGCAGAGGGGCTGCGCCAGGAGAGAGGGGAGCCCCCGCTGCCGCTCACCTTGAGCCAGCTGAAGGTGCCGACCGTGTGGTCCCAGGCCGGGACGAGGTGGTGCAGGACGCTGTCCAGGAGCTTGATAAACCTAGGAGAGCAACGGGGGCCGCTCGAGACACAGGGCAAGGCCTGGGCCACGCGAATCGGCCCCAGCCAGGCCACCGCAAAGCCAGGGGCTGCTCCTGGCACAACGTCCCGGGACACGGCACCAAGGGGGCTCGGCAGCGCTCCAGGGTCTGGTCCCCTGGTTGCTGGGCTGACCCCGACGCCCCACTATGGCTGGCACTAGGGGGCGCTGTGCTGCAGGCAGCGGGGAGTGGGCTCAGTAGGGGGCGCTGTGCTACTGGAAGCAGCATCGTTTGGATGAAGAGCAGCAGGTCAGGGCCCTGACCACACGTGATGAGAAGGAAGCTGTGAGATCTCGCAGGCAGGGCCGGATCCAGGGGTTTTGCCGCCCCAAGCAGCCAAAAAACCCAAAAACCCAGCCGCGATCGCCACCTGCGGCAATTCAGCGGGAGGCCCTTCGCCAAATTGCCACCCCTCCGGCGTGGCCGCCCCAAGCACCTGCTTGCTAAGCTGGGGCCTGGAGCCGGCCCTGCTCACAGGAGAAGGGGAGTGACCCCCGGTGTCCGGACCAGACCCCATTCTGCCTCCCCAGATCCCCCTGGATACGGGCTCCCTGTCCCGGCCTGCTGCGAGCGGCGCCAGGCAGAGCAGTGCGTCACCCGCCTTCTGCCCCCGGGCTCGGGGCTGCGTCCTCACTGGCCAAGCAAGCGAGCCCTGCAGGTGCGTTCTGCTCAGCGCCCCCTGCTGGTGTCCCCGGGCAGTACCTCTGAATGACCATGGCCCGCCGGTACAGCAGGTCGGGGTCCGTCCCTTCCAGGCGGGGGTAGCGCACCAGGCTGGCCTGCTGGAACACGTCCGCGCTCAGCCCCAGCTCCCGCTGCCGGGACGACTTGATCTTGATCCCTCGGAGGCGGACGTCGATCCCCTCATCTGCTGAGAAAGAGCCTGGCTGAACCGGTGGGGCCAGGAGCGCCCTGGCCGCAGCCAGCGCGATCCGGTAACGCCCGGCGTGGGGGTGATGGAGCCGCAGCCACCAGAGATGGACAGACCCTGGGGGCGCCCACCCCCCATCCTCTGGGAGGCTATTTCCCCATCAAAGGGACCCAGGAGACTGCATCCAGCATGGGGCAGGTTTAGAACCAGAGACAGGACCAACAGGAGAGGGCGGGGCCCTCAATGGGGGAGCGGGAGGCTCCTCGGAAGCGCAGCCCGCCCCTGTCGTGCAGGCTTTTATCCCCACCCACCTCTGCACTCCACGATGCGGATCTCGATGATGGGCAGGTGCGTTGTCATGTCTTCAAGCACACACACGTCCCCGATGTAGCTCCTGGAACGACAGTGCAGAGGGGGGTTCAGAACCGCCCGTCCCCCCCAGCCAGCGTCCATTCACCCGGGGCCGGGGAGGGGGCGCTGCCTAGTGAGAAGAGGTGAGGGGAGCTAGAACCTGGAGGTTTGTCTCCCAGCCCCGCAACTGACTGACCATATGACCCTGGTCACGTCACTCAGCCTCCCTGTGCCTTGGTTCCATGGAGCCAAGACGTTAGCACCACTGGGTCTGCAAAGTGCCCAGAGATCCCCCGGAGAGCACAGCGCTACCGTCCAACCTCTCAGGGATGGGTGGGGAGTCCACACGTGGGCACCGACGGGCAGCCGCGCTGGGCCCTGGAGGGAAGGCTGGGTGTGTCCGAGAGGCGGGTAGGGGGCAGCAGCCAGCCCATGGCAGATTTCCCCAAGCTGGAGCCCTCGGCTGGTCCCTCGCAGGGGGAGTAGCTGGATCGCTGAGCTCATGCTCAGGCTGCGGCTCTGGGCTCAGCGTTATGGCCCTGCGGTTTACCCCATGCCAGCCCGTCCCCCTGTCCTGCCGGAGAACACCCCCTGCACGCACCACAGCCACTAACCAGGACCGCTCCGCTCCAGGCCGAGGGGGGGGGACCCGAGGCTCTTGTGCAGATCTTCCATGGGGAACTGCAGCTCGGCAACATGTGGGGGACTTGTTATTTGCAACATGACCAGCCCCCACCCCCACTGCTAACCCCTCGGGCTGGAGTCACCGGTTGCTGGGCTGGGCGGCCAGGCTAAGGCGGAGGGTGCTGTGACCCCCAGCGTTCAGTCCTGCAGCCGGCCAGGAGAGCCCCCAGGCAGGACACGGCTATCGGGCTGGGGATTTCATCAGCCACCCGCCGATTTCTAATCCACTCCCATAACCGGCGCCTGCGGAGACAGCAGAGCCCTCGCCAGGATCTGTGCCACGCGTCTCAATGCCACCCGGGCATTAATGCTCACCATGGACACAGCCCAGAGGGGGAAACTGAGGCACAGAGCGGCAAGCTCCTTTCCCCAGGCACCAGCTGGAGTCTCTGTCAGTAGAATTCCGGGGCCCCGGGCCTGTGCTCAGACCACTAGCGCCCCCCTCCCCCCCCGCCGTCCTGTCTCCCTGCCCCACTCACTCATCGATGCCCACGTCGCTCAGCTTCTTCAGACTGTCGCCCTCCCCACCGTACACCGCGATCCTCTTGGGCATGAAGTTCTCGTCCGTTGCATCCACTGTCAGCAAGAGCTTCCTGGAGCGGAGGGGACAGAGCGACAGCTGGGCTCCCTGGCACCGAGCCCAGCGGCTCCCCGGCACCGAGCCCAGCGGTTCCCCGGCACCGAGCCCAGCGGCTCCCCGGCACCGAGCCCCGCAGCCCAGCGGCTCCCCGGCACCGAGCCCAGCGGTTCCCTGGCACCGAGCCCAGCGGCTCCCCGGCACCGAGCCCCGCAGCCCAGCGGCTCCCCGGCACCGAGCCCCGCAGCCCAGCGGCTCCCCGGCACCGAGCCCCGCAGCCCAGCGGCTCCCCGGCACCGAGCCCAGTGGCTCCCCGGCACCGAGCGGCTCCCCGGCACCGAGCCCCGCAGCCCAGCGGCTCCCCGGCACCGAGCGGCTCCCCGGCACCGAGCCCCGCAGCCCAGCGGCTCCCCGGCACCGAGCGGCTCCCCGGCACCGAGCCCCGCAGCCCAGCGGCTCCCCGGCACCGAGCCCCGCAGCCCAGCGGCTCCCCGGCACCGAGCGGCTCCCCGGCACCGAGCCCCGCAGCCCAGTGGCTCCCCGGCACCGAGCGGCTCCCCGGCACCGAGCCCCTGCAGCCCAGCGGCTCCCCGGCACCGAGCAGCTCCCTGGCACTGAGCCCCACAGCCCAGTGGCACCCCGGCACCGAGCCCCCGCAGCCCAATGGCTCCCCGGCACCGAGCCCCTGCAGCCCAGTGGCTCCCCGGCACCGAGCGGCTCCCTGGCACTGAGCCCCGCAGCCCAATGGCTCCCCGGCACCGAGCCCCGCAGCCCAATGGCTCCCTGGCACCGAGCCCCTGTAGCCCAGCGGCTCCCCGGCACCGAGCCCCGCAGCCCAATGGCTCCCCGGCACCGAGCCCCGCAGCCCAGCGGCTCCCCGGCACCGAGCCCCCGCAGCCCAGCGGCTCCCCGGCACCGAGCCCCCGCAGCCCAATGGCTCCCTGGCACTGAGCCCCGCAGCCCAATGGCTCCCTGGCACCGAGCCCCTGTAGCCCAGCGGCTCCCCGGCACCGAGCCCCGCAGCCCAGCGGCTCCCCGGCACCGAGCCCCCGCAGCCCAATGGCTCCCTGGCACCGAGCCCCCGCAGCCCAGCCAGAGCCGGGGAGCCCAAGACTCACACAGACCAGGGGTCCCCCTGAAGCCCAGTGGGATGCAGCCTGGGGACCTCCTTGCCTACCAGCTCCCGCCCCGGTGAGAGTGGAGGGGTGGGGGTACGGGCCACTTGGTCCCACCTGGGTGATGCTGATCACGGGGGTGAGCCGCCCGCCTGAGCGTGGCCACCCCACAAACCGGGCCCCCTGGGCTGACATGCCCCCCGCACGGCGGAGAGGGAAGCGGCCGGTTCTCACCTGACGATGGTGCCTTTCTTCATGGTGAGCCGCACCCAGTGCTGGCCCTGGGAGCCGTCGCTCTCCCAGTAGGTGTCCGCGTTGCCGTCCGTCAGACACGACACGTTGAAGTCTTCCTGGAAGGGGGCGGGGGAGTGAGGGAGGGGTCAGACGGAGGGAGCCCAGATCCTGGGCACCACAGGGGTCCAATGCTGGCATGGGGGCTGGGTGGGGGTCGACCAGGGCACCGTGCCCGGGGCTGATGCCAAACTCTCAGACCGGGCCAGCAGCCGAGCCCAGAGCAGAGTCCTTTGGTCTTGGGGTCCCTTCTGGGCCCCCTGCAGCTGGAGGAGACCTGAACGCTTCCCCACCCCCACTCAGGGACTCGGCCGTCCCCCTCCCTGCTCCGGGAGCTCCCTTTGGAGCCAGATCCTCACCCCTCGGCAGGGGGCAGGTCTCCCGCCCGGCTGGCAGCCCTGGAGAGACGAGACCACTGGCCAACGCGCCCCGAGTCCCTGCGCAGTGCAGAGCGGCTGGGCCGTACCGTGTAGGACGAGACGTCGATGCTCTCCACATACTGCTTCACGCTGCCCAGGTTCTCGTCCTCCTTCCCCAGGTGATCGTACAAGAAATGCACCAGGTCCTCGTCGCACTCGTAACTCCATGTCGGGGGCACGAACCTGCCGGCACATGCGGGGTTAACGGCCCAGGGACGGGTTGCACTGACCGGAGCCCCCGCGTCCCGGTGAGCTGGACGGGGCGCCCCACAGCGCCCACGCCATCCCCCAGCTCTGCCGCGCACTGTCTGAGGGACCCCACCCAGCCAGGACAGCCCCGGGACGTCTCGCTACCGGAGCTTCTGCACCGCCGCCTCGTCCTGCTCCATGGTTCTGGGTTTGGCGCCGAGCCGCAGGGAGTACGTCAGATCCACCACCTGCTCCCACCTGAAACAAGGCAAAGGGCGGCGGGTAAGGGAAGGCTGGGAGAGGAAAGCCGGACCAGTCACTGGGGCACTAGCCCGGGACAGGGACGGGGCAAATCCCTGCTCTGCCACAGACCTTCTGGGCACAAATCTCTGTGTGTCTGTCCCCATCTGCCAGCCGGGGGGGGGGGGCGGGAGGGGCTCGGACACCACTGGGGCGGGGCGGGGGGGGGGGCGGGAGGGGCTCGGAGAAGCCAGCCAGCTCCCCTGCTGATCAAGAGCAAAGATCAGCCTCTGGTTAACCCCACTGCCTCCCCCAGGGGAAACTGACTGATTTTTTAAAGCCACCGTTATTTCTCCTGTGGCTGGGTCAGCGGGTCAGAGCTGGGCCCAGGTCTGGGGCCCAAAGACCGGAGCTCTGGCAGGGGCTCGGTGGGCTCCGTTAGCGCCTCTGGGCAGTAAAGTCACCCCGGAGCGCAGCAGCAGCCTGCCCCGGGGCCTGTTCCAGTGGCTGGCCCCAGAGAGGAGCGATGTGGCCGGCCTGGCCTGGCGAGGCCAGCGACGGAGATTCCTGCCTCTGGCAGCGCTGCCCACACACAGGGCTCCTGGGGACGGGGAGGGGGGTGGCAGGCTCAGGCGGTCACTGCATCGGACACACGCGGCCCTGGGGAGCCAGGATCAGCACTGCCCAGCCCTCCTCAAGCAGCCACACGGAGACACAAGCTGGCGGCGCCCGGCCCAAGCCCGACTCCCCCAGAGCCTTGTCCCCAGACCTGATCACGGGTTTATAATCGACCCCGAACAGCTGCTGCTGCCTCTGGATTCTGTCGGTGGACTCGACCGGGACCAGCCGGTCCCCTCCCTCGGCATGTTTGCACACCAGGATCCAGCCTTCCTCCAGCTCACAGCTGCCTTTGTACTCCTCCAGCTGCTCCTGCCAAGAAAGTGCGGCGCGTCAAGGAGCCCTTCGCCCGGCTTCACACGGCGCCCGCAGCCCTGGCTCCTGTGTCCTGGTTTTACGGCTCCTGTGCCCACCACCGAGTCAGAGATCTCCAGGCCAACTGGGACGTGCGATCACCTGCGTCACCCAGACAACCCCCCCTGCTCCCCGCACCCGGCCCATCCCTTCTGGGGCAGCCAGGGCCAGTCTGTTCCCGACCGTGATGGCGACTCCACCGCACCACTTGGTCCGTTCACCCGCCCGGTAAAACGAGCCCTTTCCTGGTCTGAATCCGCCTGGCTTCAGCTTCCAGCTACTGGATCCGGGTCTGCTGTCGGGCTACAGCCAAGAGCCCTCGGCTAGCAGAGCCCTGCTCCCTCGGAGGCACTGAGTGCAGCCATGTGGCTGGCAAACTGTGCCCCCACCCCACAGATCCCCTCAGTTCTGCCCCACGCCCCCTGCTGCTCACAGGCCTTAGAAGGTTCGGGGACTCCCCTCCACCACAACCCCCAAGCCTGAGGATACCCACCAATGTCCCCACCGCACCCGCCAGCTACCTGATGAGCCTGACCAGGCTCAGAGGGTGGTTGGGGGGCCCTCCTCAGTGGAGAGACAGTTGCCCTGTGATTGTCTCCTCTGCCCCTTGGCAGGGGGACACTGGATGCACACAGGGGCTGTCCCTGGGCTGTGGGCCTCCTGAGAACCCCAGCAAGCCAGGCGCCCTTCGGGCTTTTTTTGCTAGCCAGGAAATAAAAAGAAAAAGCTGGAAGCCTGGTGGAGCCGTGTCTGAAAGCTGTACGTCCTAATGCCCGAACCCCTGCTCCGGTTCCCTCCAACTCCCGCACAAACGCTCCACTTCAGCCCCAGAGCTACCTGCGAACGCCAAGGCTGGTGCATTTTAAAGAATGGGGAAAAATTAGGATATAATGGAAACTATAACTGTGGAGCAACTCCGTGCCAGGAACCCCGAGACCATCTCCTGGACCTGGAATTCACCAAAGCCTTTAGGAGAAACACTCACAAATATCCTCCCTCCCTCCCTCCCAAGGGACGGTGAGCAGCGATCACACCCCCGGGCCCAGACGACACTCTCCCAGAGGTCTCATCTGCTCTAGCGTGGCAAAGGACGCGGGTACCATGGGCACGGTCTGCGGCAGAGCTGGCCCCTGAGTGTAACACTGGGCGGTAGCCCACGGCCCCTGTGTGTTCCCGTGGGAGATTCGCAGGTGATGGCAGAAGTTAGAGGGGTCTACAGAGGCAGGGGAATCTCTTCCTTGCAACTGCTCCCTGCCCGTTTAGGGCCCAGCTGAGGCCCAAGAAAATCAACCTCAGCCAAACGGCATCACGAACTGGCGGCCGAAGGCTGCATGATCGGGGTCTGCCCTGGATTCGAGCTGTTTGCATGCAGCACACGCTCTGTGCACACAGGACACGGCGTGAACGTTGCCTGGAGAAAGGGTATCTAGGAGCCAGCGAGCACTGCCGCCCGACTGGCAGACGTCCCCCTCTGTCCCGTTGCTGAGTGAGGCAGTCAGAGGTGTCGACTCCTAGCAAAGATCGGGGGGCTGCAGTGAAGGGGGCCCGGACGGCAGGAAAGCACCACCTATGCGAAAACACCGGTGCAAGGAGCAGCCGTGTCCCTCGGGCGTAACACTCGGGGTTACTCCGGAAGAGCCAGCTGGTGCCACTCTCCCTCGGGCTCAGGGGCCAGCGTGCCCGGACGCCAGAGCTAAGGAGAAAGGGCTGTTTGGAGCCGTAAAGCAGATTCTAAAGGATTGGCAACAGCGTGATTTGTGGGTAAGATCTGATGTGTATATTGACCTGGGTCTGGGACTTGGTCCTTTGGGATTGAGAGAACCTTTTTCTTTTACTGGGGTGTTGGTTTTCATAACCATTCATCCCCAGGACGAGTGCACTGGTGGTGATACTGGGAGACTGGAGTGTCTAAGGAAATTGCTTGTGTGACTTGTGGCTAGCCAGTGGGGTGAAACCAAAGTCCTTTTTGTCTGGCTGGTTTGGTTTGCCTTAGAGGTGGAAAAACCCCAGCCTAGGGCTGTGACTGCCCTGTTTGAGCAATTGGTCCTGAATTGGCACCTCAGTTGGGTCCCGCCAGAACCGCCTCGTCACAGGCGGTTACCAAGGAGACAGGGCCAAACTCACCCCGGCTGGCAGACAGGCCTGGGATGGGGAGGGGTCCAAGCTTAGGGGTGTCCAGATCAGGGCACGGCCAGGAAATCCGGATCCAGGGGATCACCCCGTCAGCCCCGGGGTCTGGCTCTGGGCCCAGCTCTGAGGCAGTTGCTGCCCATGGGAAGGGGGGGTCTCAGGGCTGCGTTCCCCGACCTTCAACCTTTTAATTAGCTCCAAAGCCCGGTGACTTTGGCCTCACACATCAAACCAGGAAGTCCCTGTCTGAGTAAAGTCCCACTGCTGGCGCCAGGGCAGGCTGGTAGCACAACAGGGCGAGAACAATAACAAAGCCCAAATCCAAATGCCCCCGATCTGAGGGGCACAGACCCCAGCTTTGGGATCTGCCCTCTGCCTGCCCCACAATGGAAACACTGCAGAGCCCCTCCCCCGCAACACTCCTTACAACCAATGGCCTGAAACTGCGGCCCTCTGCGCCCACATTGTAACCATAGCGATTCAGAGCCCTGGACACAGCCTTGGCCTGCCCCGGCTCCTGCTCCGAAAGCGCCGGGCCTGGGGGGGCTGGCAGTGGCTTAGACACCATGGGGATGAGCAGTGTAGACACACAGAATGGATCCTGCACAGACCAGTGGGAGTCCCCGTGTCTGTCCGTCTCTCCCCGGGTCCATCCGTGTGTCTGTCCGTCTCTTCCATCTGCCTCCCTGTTTGTCCACCTGTCTCTTACTGTGTCCATCCATCTCTCATCTCTGTGTGTCTGTCCGCCCGTCGCTCCCCGTGTCCATCTGTGTCCGCCTGTTTCTCCCATCTGCCTGTGAGTTTGTCCACCTGTCTCTTACTGTGTCAGTCCGTCTCCCATCTATGTGTGTCTGTCCACCCGTTGCTCCCATCTCTGTGTCCGCCTGTCTCTCCCCGTGACAGTCCATCTGTGCCCGTCTCTCCCTATGTCCGTGTCTGCCTGTCTGTCCCCGTCTCTGTCCATCTCTGTGTCCGCCTGTCTGTCCCCGAGTCTGTCCATCTGTGCCCGTCTCTCCCTATGTCCGTGTCCGCCTGTCTCTCCCCGTGTCTGTCCATCTGTGCCCGTCTCTCCCTATGTCCGTCTCCGCCTGTCTCTCCCGGTGTCTGTCCAGCTCTGTGTCCGCCTGTCTCTCCCCGAGTCTGTCCATCTGTGCCCGTCTCTCCCGGTGTCTGTCTCCGCCTGTCTCTCCCGGTGTCTGTCCAGCTCTGTGTCTCTCTGTGCCCGTCTCTCCCGGTGTCCGTCTCCGCCTGTCTCTCCCCGTGTCTGTCCATCTGTGCCCGTCTCTCCCTATGTCCGTCTCCGCCTGTCTGTCCATCTCTGTCTCCACCTGTCTCTCCCCGTGTCTGTCTCTCTGTGCCCGTCTCTCCCGGTGTCCGTCTCCGCCTGTCTCTCCCGGTGTCTGTCCAGCTCTGTGTCTCTCCCCGTGCGGGCCCGTCGCTCCCATGTGTCCCGCCCCGGCCGGTACCTGGCTCAGCTTCACCCACAGCCCCTGGCTGTTGCAATACTCCTCGCCGGTGGCCCGCACGCACGTGCCCTTGCGCAGCTCGATGGCGACCTTCTTGCTGCCGCGGGCCGGGCTCTCGCTGACGCTGAGCAGGGAGCGGCCCGAGCCGGCGGCGGCGGCGGGGTCCCGGCACAGCTTGTAGCACACCCGGCGCGGCACGTAGCAGAGCGCGGCGGGCAGGGGCCGGGCGCGGCCGAAGCAGCCCACGCACTCGGCCAGGCAGCGGATCCGGCCCAGCAGCTGGTGCGGGGTGTCCGCGGGGGAGCTCATCCTGCCTGGCCCGGCCCGGCTCGGCTCGGCCCGGTCCCTCCTGCCGCAGCCAGGCCTGGCCCCGCCCCGCGCGTCACCGCTGCGCTGGGGGCGGCCACATGCGCCCTGCGCGGGAGCGCAGCCTGCGCTGGGCGTCCTGCGTGGGGCAGCTGGGGACTGGCGGGGAGCAGGGCGCGCGCGCGCGGGGGGTACGTGTGGCCGCCCCCCCCCAGCTCGGGGGTTCCCCCGAATCGTCTAATGTCTGTGCCAGTCGCGGCCCACGGGGGCAGGTGGGGCTCTGGCAGCAGGGCCCCGGATTACGCGAGGGGGGCCGCTAGGGACCGGGCTAGGGGGTTTAGGGGAGCGCTGGGGGCAGGGTTTGGGGGGGCGCTTGGGACCGGGCTGGGGGTTTAGGGGAGCGCTGGGGGCAGGGTTTGGGGGGGGGCCGCTGGCGTTGCCGAGTTGGGATTTAACTCCCAGCTCACGGGGTCTCAGGCTGGAATTGGGGCGAACCAGGGAGAGTTTCAGTGAACCAGCCCGAGCCTTCATCCAAGTAGGGGGCGAGCCCCTCGGCTGCCTTCCCGGGGATCCCCTGGCGGGGGGGGGGGAGATTTGGTTTAAAAAAAGGGAAAGCTCAGATGTTTGGCCAAACAGATCGAGTTTCTCCCCCCCCTGAGGAGCTCCCTGGGCTGAGTGATTTATCTGTGCGGGGGGCATGGAGATGGAGAGGAATGCTCCCTCCCCAACCTGGTGGGAGGAAATCCTAAAGCAGTCAGGCCCACTATGGGCTCAATGCCCCCGCCCTGGCTGAGACCCCACACACTCACTTCTCCGCCCCGCACTGGGAGGGGGAGTTATCACCCTTGCCCCCCTTCCAGGGCTGTTTCCCTTTTCTGAATGCGCCTCTACACCTGGCTTTACGGTAGATGGCCTAGCGCGCAGGCAGAGGCAGCGGCGGGGTCTTTCAGGCACCCAGTGGGGCAGCTACAGCACAACCCGGAAGTGAAGGGCAAGGAGCCCGCCCACAGGTGGGCGTGGCCTGAGCAAGATGGCGGCGCCCGTGGGCCCCTCGGGGGGGCGTGACTCCGCGTTGGTGGGAGGGGGCAGCGGAGCCGCCAGCAGCAGAGCCCGGGCGGCGGGAGCAGGAGAATGGAGGGGAACAGCCCGCTCCGGTGAGTAGCGGGGCCGGGGTCAGAGGGCAGGGGTCAGAGGTCATAGGGCAAGGAGCCCGCGGGCAGGCCCCCTTGACGGGCTCCCCCGGCCCCTGGCCCGGGGGCTGGTCCCGCCGCGCCCGGCCCGGCCCGGGGGCAGCGTCTCCTCCGCCGATCGCTGGAGCGAGTCCCAGCGCGGGTCCCTGCGGGGTCACCCGCCTCCCCCCCGCCGGCCGCACGCGAGACGGGCCCGAACACCCGGCTCGGGCTGTGAGAGGCGCCGCGGGGCCGGGCCGGGCCGTGTCTCCCCGCCTGGCGGCGGTTCGGGGTCCGGAGCAGCGCGCCGCCCGCCCGCGAAGCTCTGTCCGCACCGCTGCCTTGTGCTGCTAAAGCTGCGGCTGCTGCCGCCCCTGAGCGACAGAGGGGAGGTTGCAGTGGGGGAGGTTTAGGTTGGATAGTAGGAAACACTATTTCACTAGTAGGGTGGTGAAGCACTGGAATGGGTTCCCTAGGGAGGTGGTGGAATCTCCTTCCTGAGAGGTGTTTAAGGTCAGGGTTGACAAAGCCCTGGCTGGGAGGATTTAGTTGGGTTTGGTCCTGCTTTGAGCAGGGGGTTGGACTAGATCCCTCCTGAGGTCCCTTCCAACCCTGATCGTCTATGATTCTATGACAGAAACGGGCAGTGTGGCCGGAGCCTGACATAGGCCCGGTCTCTGTGTTCAGCGCTGCAGTGACACCTCTGGACCCGTACAGCTGCGCTGCTGCAGCACCTCTGTGCCCACAGGAGCCAGCTCTCCCGGCAGCATCGCAAAACCACCACAGGGTTTGAGAGAACTGGATAAATCATGGAGGTTAAGTCCATAAATGGCTATTAGCCAGGATGGGTGAGGAATGGTGTCCCTAGCCTCTGTTTGTCAGAGGATGGAAATGGATGGCAGGAGAGAGATCACCTGTTAGGTTCACTCCCTCTGGGGCACCTGGCATTGGCCACTGTCAGGAGACAGATACTGGCCTGGAGGGACCCTTGGTCTGACCCAGTACAGCCGCTCTTATGTTCTGTGTGGTCGGATGAAGCTCTCCCACTTCCATAGCACTGTGCACAAGCACTCGTGTCACTGTAACTTATGTTGCTCAGGAGGCGGTTTATTCACAGCCCTGAGCAACATAAGTTACATTCACATGGGCTGCAGCATAGACATGGGTTTACCCTTCCTCTCAGTTGTCACTTCACATTCATCAACAAGGTGTTAATTTACCTAACACTCCATGACAGTGAGACAATCAACTTTGTGCTTTTTCTGTCTCGTCTACATTAAAGTCCTATATCAGTATAACAAAAAATCCATCCCCGATTGACAGTTATACTGGTGTAATTCCCTGCTGTATGCAGCACTAGATCAGCAGGAGAGCTGCTCCCACCAATATAGCTACTGCCCCTCCTGGAGGTGGATTAATTACACCAACAGGCGAGCTCTCTCCTGTCGGCTTAGCGTCTTCATTAAAGCACTACAGCACCGCTGATGCAGTGGTTTCGGTGTAGACTTGCCCTAATTTAGGACAATATTGAAACTTTAAAGGGCCACCCATTTAAAGTTACATGGGCCTTTTTGATAAGCATGTGCTTGCAACTAACACTTGATCAGTATTAATGAAAGACGAGAGAACAGAGCTGTCTGAAGAATGGAAGTTCGGTTTTGGGAAGAATTGAGAGATTTGGTCAGAATGAAAATAAATTATAATGTAAATTTCAACTTTGTTACTTGTTGTAATACATAATACACGATCCATGTTTCTATATGCCGTTGCGACATTGGGGGAATTGCTTTCAGTTTTCACCTGAAGTCAAATTCTGGTAAGATTGGCAGATTTTTGCAACGTGTTTTGATTTTTGACAGAACTGTATCTTCCAATGGAATATGCTTCCATTGACGTTCCTTTGGCTTGACTAGAGAATCTCTCTTGGTTTTGCATTTGCCAGCACTTTATGTATAGCTAATTGTGCTGAGTTTCCCTGCCTGTGTAAACCTTTCACACAGCAGTAGAGAGGGGAAAACTCCCTTAGACTGAAGAAAGTTATTGGCAGTGGGAACTCGGGGACAGGTGCAGTAGCTGAAGTTACAGGACTCTACATTAACCAGGTTGTAAATTGGCAGTTACGCTTGCAGACTTACTCTGTGTACTGTGGTCACACTTAGCAGCTGCAGTCAGGAACAGGACCCAGTTGTGTTAGGTGGTCCCAAACCCATAGGAGACTCTGCCCGGATAAGCTGAGGCTTCCACCGTCAGTTGTAGATTTAGGGAGTCAAGTTTCTGCCCAGGCAGCTCACTGTGCCCTATAAGTCACTGATGTATTTTTTCAAAAATATACTGTATAAAACTGAAGCCAACCCAGAAACCCCGATTCCTCAGCGGCACAGACTGTACTTTAACTACAAGGTTGTGATGGCAGGTCTGCCCCCACATGCTGCTGCGTGGGCCGGGTTTGCGAGATCCTATCTTCACTCCATGTGCAACCTAGTCAGGGGGCCCAGTTTCCACATGGCCAGCCCCTGCCTCGCTTCCCGCCTAGTTCACATGGAGTGTGGTTGGGTCCGGTAGCTGTAGCATATAGGGGCCTTCAGCCCATGTGATGCGATGCCAAGCTAAGGTCTGCCCCTTCCGCCAGTCTTTGGAAGCTGGCCAGGTGGCAAGAGAAAATGCTTCCCCTCTGTGCCGTTCCCCAGACTGTAGGGGGTTACAGCTCTACTGTCCTAGGCCTAACCAACTCCCAGGCCTGCACAGCGGAGATACAGACTTAACTCCACTCAGCTGGTGGTAAGTCCACATCAGAGCCCACTGTCCCCAGAATCTCCCCAGAGCAGCTGCTGCCTCTGCTGTCTGCCACTGATAACTTACTCAGCGCTGTCTCTTTGTGGTGCTCCCTGACCGCACGTTGTCTGTGCAAGTGATGGCTGGGCAGGCGGAGCCGGGAGAACAGGGAGGTGCCCTCGGCAGCCCGCTCCCACCTCCGGCTGGCTTTGTCCTGCGCGATGTGCAGCTAGAACAGAACAGGGCAGTGATGACAAATGCGACCGTGCTCTCAGCCAGTTACAACGTTTCATCTGGGATTATCTGTTACCACCCCCGAAGAGCAGCTTCATGCCTCCAGAAGGCAGCGGATTCCCACCGCAGCCACCAGCCCTTGGGGCTCTTTAATGGAGCAGAGGGAAGCCACCCACAGTCCTCCTGGCCTGGGAGGAAAACCAGCTACCGCAGCCTGTGGGGAGGGAGCTGTGCTGTGGCCAACACCTTAAACCTGAGTCCTGCCAGGCTCGGGGGGGCACTTGTGTAGGGCAGTGACCCTGGTGTTTTGGGCACCTTTCCCCGGTCAGTGAGCTGTGGGGAGTGCCAGGGCCCGGGCGAGCTCGTGCTGAGCGTACTTGCCTGCTTCCGCAGTCACTGTGTGGCTGGGACTTCGTGGCTTTGCAGCCGGTATCACAGTGAGCCAGGGAGTCGTGAGGGTGAGGCATGGGACTGGAACCCAGGAGATCCAGGCAGGTCTCCATCACTCTGCCCCCACTTCCTCCTTGTCCCGTAAAGACCGTTACTGGCGCGCTCCTCGCTGGGTAGCGTAGGGCACTTGGAGCTCTGGGGCTGGTGGGGAGCTGGGATTCGAGGGGGCGAGAGGCAGGGACTGCTAAATCCTAGCCCGCTGTTGTGCCTGAGTAGACTAGCCAGATACTATGTCACTGACCTTCCCGGCCTGGGGAATGGCCAGTTCCCTTCCCTGCTACGCCCCGGCCAGGACCACTCTGCCCAATGTGTTGGAGAGCGTTCGCCTCCTCCCTGCTGCCATCCCAGCCATTAGCCAGCAGGGAGGGACCTGCCTGAACCCTGGAGCGCAGAGGGCTCCCCTCCCTCAAGGAAGCCGTCGTCCCAGCGAGGTGCTGCTGCCTAGCCCCTAGCAGCCTGGAGAAGCAGGACCAGCAGCCAGGGCTGACAGAGGAGGGTCTGATTCTCCTGTGGGTCAGGGACTCTCTCTCTCCCCTGGAGCCTGGGCTTGCATGAGCAGGGAGCAGACGGGAAACCTGCCCTGGGTGCAGAGTGGCCTGTGTCAGCCTCCTCCTGGCAAGGGGCCGACAGCCCCCTGGAAAGGAAGAGCCAGGCTGGGGGCTGCACACAAACCCCCCAGGGGAGTAATTCAGTGTGAGGAGGGGGCCTGCAGGGGCTTCACGCTGGGCAGCAGAATGAGGAGGTGCAGGGACCCTGTCCTGGGCTGCTGGCAAGTTACACTTGGCGTCTGCGTGTTCCCAAAGCGCTGAGTAAATCTCTCCTGCCCCCCGGCACAAGGCAAGTGTGGGCTGGGGGACCTGCTTGCCGGGCTGGCCTCAGCCTCTCTTTAATCTCCACCCAGAAAGAGGAACCAACGACAAGGCAACAGGCCTGTTCCTCACCTACACTGCAGAGCCGCCAGCAGCTCCTTTCTCTGCCTGGGGGGCAGGGGCACAGGCCTGGCTCACCCCCTCCCAACCTCCTGCAGCAGCTCCAGGGAAACACACTGCTAGGCTCCCTCCTGGGGCCGGATCCTTCCTTTATAAGCACCAGCTGGGACTCAGCCCCCATCACAGCTGCTGTTCAGCTAGGGCTGCTGATTCCCAGCACCTGCCTGCTGGGCTGCTCCCTGGGCCTTAAAGGGGCAGACCGCCTTGTTACAGCAAATATCAGTCCCATTTTACTGGGGGGGAAACCGAGGCACGGGGGCAGAGATGGCCAAACGCACCAGTTCGCAGCCCCGATGCAGCGCGTGGGCCCGTGCAGCTAACGCCTCAGACTGCAGCGTGTCAGAAGGCCAGCTCCTGTGATCTCCCTTTGCTCCTGCGGGGGGCTGGGCTCTGCAGCTCTCTGGGGGCAGTGATCTCCTGCCCCCACCCTGCTCCTAGGGGATTGCTCTCAGTGATGCTGGGTCTGCTCATAGCCTGCTCCCCCTTCCCCCCCTTGCTTTAGGCCCCAAGACTTCCCTGCGTTGAAGAATGACACGTTCCTTCGAGCGGCGAGAGGGGAGGAGACGGAGTACACTCCGGTCTGGTGCATGAGGCAGGCCGGCCGCTACCTCCCAGGTGAGTGGCAAGGCACAGGGTCCAGGCAGGGCTCGTCTCCTGGTTGGAGCGGGAGTGCCTGCCCCCCACTCCCCTGGCTGGCTGGCTCTAGCTGGGCATCGCTCCAGGAGCAGGGGGGCAGATGGAGGAAGAGACTCAGCTTAGAGTGATGGGCGGAGGTCAGGGTAGCTGAGGGTGCTGCTGGGACCTCTTTGCCAGGTCCCCCTTTGCCCTCCTGGCATGGGGGGCTCAGGGATGCCCTCCCCAGGGCCTCACCCAGCTGATCTGTTTGCAGAGTTCCGGGAGACTCGAGCTGCCCAGGACTTCTTCGCCACCTGCCGAAGCCCGAAGATGTGCTGCGAACTGACCCTGCAGGTGAGCAGCTGCCCAGCGCCTGGGCTGATGTTCTCCCCAGGACGGGCTTTCCTTCACTGCCGCAGAAGCCCTGAGAGCTCCCCTGGGGGCTGTCGCAGCACTGATTGGGTGTCCCCACCCCAGCCCACCAGAGGGAGGCGCTGTCGTCCTGCCCAGGGTCCTTCCACTCACCCCGGGCTGAGACACACGTGTGACAGCTTGGGGGCTAAGCACCCTCCTGTCAGGCTGCAGACCCGGCCCTGATGGAGAGCCCACGTGTGCCCTTAGCCTGTGAGCTCATCAGGGCCGGGGCCTGCTGGACTGGGCAAGATCTGGACGACCTTGTAAACTGGAGTCATAGAAATGGGATGCAGTTTAATAGTGCAAAGTGCAAGGTCCGGCACTTAGGGACTGACCAGAAGAATTTTTGCTCTAAGGTGAGGATGTGTCAGTTGGAAATGACGGGAGGAGAAAGACCTGGGTGTATTGGGCTGTGACCTGGGTCCCAGTGGGGGCCAGCTGTGGTCACTCAATGAGGGTGAACAGCAAAGAATGGGGCAGACAATCCCCACAGAGCGGGTGGATGTTCCAATACTTAGATTCACCAACCAGCACAAAACAGCTCCTGTATTACCTCACTGGTTACTCACAGTTCCCTTAAAGCATCCAGCCTCAGGCCTCCAGCCAGTACCCATGGCAAATATGAACATTTCTGCAAATCTTATTTCATCATGTAAAAGAAAAGGTTCCACCAATCCCAAAGGATCGGACACATCACCTCCCAGCTTATTGAATATTCCAGATCTTACCCAACTACACGCTACAGCCAATTCTTATTAACTACACTAAAATGTGTTAAAAAAACGAGAGAGAGAGGCTGGTTAAAAGATCAGTATACGTACAGACCTGAGTTCAGTCCGTTGAGGTGCAGATTCACAGCAGAGAGGGTGAGCTTCGTAGCTGCAAAGAGTTTTATTTTAGAAATAGTTCATAGTTTATAGTCCAGTGTCCCAATCTCATATTCAGGGCATCCCAGCATAACTGGGACATCCGTCTTGCGACTCAAACTTCCCCTGATGAAGCCTAAGCAGATCTGAGCTGACAGAATCAGGACCCAAGGATCTTTTATACAATTTCATGTCCTCTTTGAGGGGTTGGGATTCCCTTGGGGAACAAGAGGTAATCAGGATGACTTGGAAGGAGGTCCACCACCCTAAGGCCATTTGCTTGGTCCTCCCCCATTCACAGGACATTTCAAAGAGAGATGAATCTGGAGAGATCATGTAAATGAATTGTAAACAGAGTATCGGAATACAGCATCCACAGGGACTGCTGATTACATTGTCATATGTAAATACACAAACATTCTCCCCCCACCTGTCTTCTGTGGGGTATTTATTGTGCAGGATATTTAACCCTTTCTAGCCATGCGTCACATGGTCATTCACAGTTTGACTATGAGCCACCAATGTGATGCGGCCGTGAAAAGCCTCATGCAGTCCTGGGTGCATCAGTCGAGGTGTTTCCAGTAGAGACAGAGCAGTGTTACTACCATTGTACAAGGCACTGGTGAGACCTCACCTGGAATACTGGGTGCGGATCTGGTCTCCCACGTGTAAGAAAGATGAATTCAAACTGGAACAGGTGCAGAGAAGGGCTACTAGGACGATCCGAGGAAAGAACCTCCCTTGAGAGCTTGGCTGGTTGAACCTAACCAAACGCAGGCTGAGGGGAGAGCTGATCGCTCTCTCTAAATACACCAGAGGGATAAATACCAGCGAGGGAGACGAGTTATTTAAGTTAGCACCAGTGTGGACACAAGAACCAATGGCTATAAACTGGCCATCAACAAGTTTAGGCTTGAAATTAGATGAAGGTTTTTTAACCATCAAAGGAGTGAAGTTCTGGAACAGCCTCCCAAGGGGAGCAGTGGGGGGAAGAAACCTAACTGGCTTCAAGACTGAGCTTGATAAGTTTATGGAGGGGATGGTATGATGACACTTTCTACAATGGCATGTCACCGATCTGGCAATGCTAGCAGCAAATATCTGCAATGGCTGGTGATGGGACGCTAGATGGGGAGTGCTCGGTGTTACTACAGAGAATTCTTTCCCAGGTGTCTGGCTGCTGGGTCTTGCCCACACGCTCAGGGTCTAACTGATCACCATATTTGGGGTCAGGAAGGAATTTTTCCCCAGGTCAGATTGGCAGAGGCCCGGAGGGGAGGCGGGGGTTGCCTTCCTCTGCAGCATGGGGTCACTTGCAGGTTTAAACCAGTGTAAATGGTGGAGTCTCCGTAACTTGAAGTCTTTAAACCCTGATTTGAGGATGTCAGTAATGCAGCCAGAGAGCAGGAGTGGGTGGGTGGGTGAGGTTCTGTGGCCTGCAATGTGCAGCAGGTCAGACTAGAGGATCACAATGGTCCCTGAGCTCCGTGCGTGTCCGGCGCTGACTCTGGCTCTGTTCCCTGCAGCCGCTAAGGCGATTTCCCCTGGATGCTGCCATCATCTTCTCCGACATCTTGGTGGTGCCCCAGGTAAGGGAGGCGAAGGTCTGCATTGCTGCCCCCGGGCTGGGGGGCCGGATCCCCTTGGGGGCTGGGGGGCGCCCGCTCCTTCACCCGTCCCGTGTTCTCCTCCAAGGCGCTGGGCATGGAGGTGGTGATGGTGCCCGGCAAAGGCCCCACTTTCCCGGAGCCCCTCAAGGAGGTGGAGGACCTGCTGAAGCTGCGGCAGAAGGTGGACGTGTCGGAGGAGCTGGGCTACGTCTTCCAGGCCATCACGCTGACCCGGCACAGCCTGGAGGGCAGAGTGCCCCTGATCGGCTTCTCCGGGGCGCCGGTAAGAACCGCCCCGGCCCTCCCCTCGGGGGTGTGGGAAGCCAAGCGTGCAGCTCCACCGGGCTCCGGCTGCCTTCGGGGGGTCGTGCTGGAGCCGCGTGTTCTCTGGAGGAAGCCCCAGGGCTGCAGCCGCTGATCAGCCTGGGGAGCACAAGGGGCTGACTGGCTCCTGAGCCACAGGGACGGGGCGGACGCCGGACGAAATGACCCTGCCTTTAGCGTGGGGGGCGTTCGCTCAGAGGCAGATCCAGCTGGGACCCCCCACTTCCGTGCCAGCCCCCGTGTGCCCAGACGGTGCCTCCTGCGTCTGGGGCCAGCCCTCGTGCGAGGGGCGACTGGCTGTCGCGGTGCGGGAGAGGCCCAGCCAGGCCCCCAGTGGGTCCGGGAGCCTCCGGGGTGTTGTGGGGCCGGCTGGACCCACTCGCTTACTCACGCTTCGTGCCCTGCCGACTCCTTCCTCGCCCAGTGGACCCTCATGTCCTACATGATCGAAGGCGGCGGCTCCAATACCATGGCCAAGGCCAAGCGCTGGCTGTACCGGCACCCTGAGGCCAGCCACCGCCTGCTGCAGCTGCTGCGGGACGTCATCGTGGAGTACCTGGTGGGCCAGGTGGCAGCCGGGGCTCAGGTGCGCCTTGTCCGGGGGCTGGGGGGCTCATGGGAACAGTGCGGGGGGGCGGGGGGGAGAGCTGGGGGTCCCTCGGGCAGAGACCTGCCAACGGGGCATCGCAGTGGGAGCCTGGCAGTGGGTTACTGAGGTTCACGGTACCTTGGGGGGCAGAGCCATGTGGCACCCGGAAATGCACAGCCGGGGGGGTGGGACTTACTGCTGTGTATCCACTAGGGGTTCAGACCGGTGGGGTCAGGAGGGGAGGGGCCCATTCTGGGCCGGGGGCGCTGGGAGCCCATCCTGGGCCGGGGGATGGGAGCCGGGGGCCCATCCTGGGCTGGGGGATGGGAGCCGGGGGCCCATCCTGGGCCGGGGGCGCTGGGAGCCGGGGGCCCATCCTGGGCCGGGGGCGCTGGGAGCCCATCCTGGGCCGGGGGCGCTGGGAGCCGGGGGCCCATCCTGGGCCGGGGGATGGGAGCCGGGGGCCCATCCTGGGCCGGGGGCGCTGGGAGGGGAGGGGCCCATCCTGGGCCGGGGGATGGGAGCCGGGGGCTCTAACCCGCTGTCCCGTCGGCTCCGGAAGGCTCTCCAGCTGTTTGAGTCCCACGCCGGGCACCTGGGCCCCGAGCAGTTCCGGGAGTTTGCCCTGCCCCACCTCCGGGACATTGCCAAGCACGTGAAGAAGAAGCTGCAGGCGGAAGCGCTGCCCCTGGTGCCGATGGTAAGGAGGGCGCTGGGCCTGCCCGGGCGCGGCAGCAAGGGGGTTTCAGGGTCGCTGCTCTGGGGCCAGCCTCACCCCCAGCCTGCAGCTCCCCACTGAAGGTCACTGAGGCAAGTGGGAGGGGCTTCCCTTTGGCCCCGCCCCTTGCCGAGGGTGAGCCAGCCAGAGCTCTGGCCGAGTGCCCTCTGCCAGGTGGGGCCCCGGAGCAGGTTCCCCAGCGGCAGCTGCTCTACGCTCAGCAAGAGCTCCCAGCCCGGGAGGCTCCTCGGCGGCGGGGGCAGGGCTGCTGCTGCCCCCCCCCCACCTCCCAGAGAGGAGGGGTCTGGGCGAGGAGGCCAGGCCTGCCCGGCCCCGTCTCGGCTGGTGCCGCAGGCTGCGCAGGAAGGGGTTAAACCCAGACACCCCCCCACCCCCATGTGCCTAGTGGTGGGCCTCCCTCCGCTGGGCAGCCTGACAGCAGAGCACCAGGCCGAGGCAGCTGCCATGGGCCTCCTGCGCCCCACAGGCGCCCCACTGCAGCGCTGGGCACGGGCAGGAGCCGAGCCCTGAGCCAGCCACCCGCCTGCCAGCGCGGCCCCGGCCCCAAGGGGAAGTGGCCTGCCGGTTCGGGGGGGGAGCCGGCTGACCGGGCCCCGCTGTGGGGCAGGGGGCTGGGGAGACAGCTGCCCCCTGCTGCTGAGAGTGCCCGGGGGGGCGGCCCCACTGGCTGAGGGCAGGTGTCCGCGAGGAGCCCGATCCCTGGTAGGCTCAGGGAGCGAGGAGGGGAAAGGCCAGCAGGGCTGTGGCTGGGTCGGAGAGCAGGGACCTGGGCCAGGGACGGGAGGAGTCTGCCCCGGCCTGCGGGCGCTTTTACATCCCAGCAGGGGCACCCCTCAGAGCAGGCCAGCGGGACGCTGCGTGTGCCGTAACCCAGGGCTCCGGACGCCACCCTGCCCCCAGGTGGCACCGGGACAGGCAGTGGGTCACACGCCCCACCGGCCGCACAGCCACCCCGCCCCCGGAAAGGTGCCCCAGGCCGTCAGCACCAGCCTGACGACACGGGCCGGAGGAAGCAGCCGTGGCGGCCAAAGGCAGAGTGCTGAGCTGGCACGGGCCAGGCCAGCCCGAGGGGAAGGCCCTGGAGACAGCGCTGGCTGGTTCCCTGGCGTGCCTCAGTTTCCCCAGGGGAATGACAGCACCCCCCCCGCCCCCCGAGGGCTGTAGTGAATGAGCGGAAGGGACTCCGGGTCACAGGCCCCAGGATGGCACAGGGCAGGGGAGCTCCCGCTGGTGGGCAGAGGCTGGCGCCGTGTCCCGTTCCACACGGCGCAGGGCAGAGCCAGGCAGCGCCCCGTGGCTGAGCTCCTCGCCCGCGTCTCTCCCCCTCACAGATCGTCTTCGCCAAGGACGCGCACTACGCGCTGGAGGAGCTGGCGCAGGCTGGCTACGAGGTGATCGGCCTGGATTGGACCATCCAGCCCCAGGCAGCTCGGTAGGACAGCCTCCCGGGGCCAGGCTGCCAGCTGGGGAGCATCTGGTGCCCTCGAGCCTGCAGCCCAGCTGCCCTGGGCATGAGGCCGAGGCCCTAGAGTCACCCCTCTCCCCCCGCCCGGGGGGCTGGGACACCGTCCCGCCCTCCCTCCACTCCAAGGGGACCCTGGCTCTGGTGACTCCTGCGTGCAGGCGGCTCCACTGGCCTGCCCGCCCCGGGATCCTTGCCCCCGCCCCCTTGCCGGGACACACAGGGCCCAGCGGTGCCCGTCGCCCCGTCTCAGGGGAGTTGGGCTGGAGCAGGGGGAGGAGAGGCATTTCCACCCAGGGGCTGCGTCCCAGCCGCCCCGAGCTCGCAGGGGCTTCGCTATTGGGGGCCAGCCCCTGAGAAGGGCCTGTGCCTGGAGGGGCGAGTTGTGCCAGCCCTGGGCGCTGGGACCGATCTATGAGCCCTGCCACCGGGGAAGTGGCTGGAGCTTTGGAAGGCCTGTGGCCCAGCAGGGATCAGACCGCTCTGGGATGCCAGGCCTGGGCTGGGGGGTGGGGTGGGCAGGGCAGTGGCACCATCTCTGAGCCAGGCGCAGCGACTTACCTGCTTCCTTTCCGTTCCAGAGAGCGGACGGGCCATCGCGTTACCCTCCAAGGGAACCTGGATCCCTGCGCCCTGTATGCACCCAAGGTAAAGGGGAGGCCGGCCAGGAGCTGGCAACCTTGGGTTCGAATCCCAGCACCGACACCATCTCCCTTTGGGGCAAAGCATGTCCTCTGCCTCAGTTTCCCCAGCTGCACAGTGGAGCCAGTGCCCAACTCCCAGGCACTTGGGGAAGGGGAGTGAGGGTCACCCAGGCTTCTGGGGCTGAGCCCAAGAGAAGGGGGAGCCTCTGCCCAGGTGTCTGGCACCTCCCCCCATGGCCGTAGCGACTGGCAGAATCCAGCTGCCTTCCCTATCTCCCCACCCCAGCTCCCCGGCTGCACCGTGGCCATGCCTGCAGGTGGCGCACACAGAGCTCTGGAGAGGGGACCAGGGCCCAGGGCTGCCAGTGGGGGAGCACCCTGGGCACCGGGCTCACGGTGGGTGTCCCGGGTTGGCAGGAGAAGATCGGGGAGCTGGTGAAGAGGATGCTCGAGGGGTTCGGCACCCAGCGCTACATCGCCAACCTGGGCCACGGGCTGTACCCTGACATGAGCCCTGAGCACGTGGGTGCTTTCGTGGAAGCTGTGCACACGCACTCCCGCCACCTCCGGACGCCCGCCTGAGCCGCCCGGGACCCGCCGGCGAGAGGACTGCGCGGTGCCGGCCCAGGGAGCGGCAGAGCAGGGGCACGGGCCGGCGGCTCTGCTGTCTGGGCACGGGGGGCTCGGCCTGCCTGGCCTGAGCACCGAATTAAAGCTCCTTGTGTCCCAGCGCAGAGTCTGATGTGGGGCAGGGGGTGGGGAGGGGCCTGGCCGGGGGCTGCCATCAGATGTGCCAGCCAGACTCAGCCAGGAGCGGTGCCACCTCGCGTTCAGGCACAGGCTGAAGCTGGCGCACTGGGCTCACGTCATCATGCCAGGTTCTCATGGCAGGGAATCCGGCGGGCCCTGGCAACACCCCCGCCCTGCTCCCTCGGGGAGTCCGGCAGCAGCCTGGGCTGGGGGAGACCCCTGGCCGTGTTAACCCTGCCCGACACGGCAGCCCAGCCCCGTGGCAGAGATGATCCAACGGGCAGCTCTGCGGAGCCTGGCACAGGCAGCCGGGGCAGCGGCACAGCCGGTTCCATCGCCCCCTGCCTCGGGCTGGATGTGGGAGCTGGGGTGCTGCTAGGTGGCTCTGCAAGGGGGCCCCACAGCCCCGGCTCTCCCATCCCTGGGCTGGCCAGGGCTCCCCCTGCTCAGCGCAAAGGGCTGCTGGGATTGCATGGCCCACGGCAGCCTGGGAACCCGCCCCCAGCCCTTCCCCTGGGCTGCACCCCCCTCTCCTGGGGTTTCCAGTCTGGGCCCCTGACCAGTGGGGCTGCCCCCCCTTCCAACATGCTCAGCCTGGCCTCCTGGGGCCCCTTTCCTGAGGTTCGCCCGCCCGCCTGCCTCCCCTGGGGCCCTGCCACTGCTCCCCCTTGGCCCAGGAGCCCTGCGCTCGTTCCCTGAACCCAGCTCGGGAGGCTGAACCCCGAGCCCCTTTGCCACCCAGCATAACCCCCTCCCCGAGGTGCCCGTCTGCCGCCGGCGAGGCCCAGCCCATTCTATGCTCGCTCCCCGAGGTGCCCGTCTGCCGCCGGCGAGGCCCAGCCCGTTCTACGCTCGCTCCCCGAGGTGCCCATCTGCCGCCAGCGAGGCCCAGCCCGTTCTACGCTCGCTCCCCGAGGTGCCTGGCTTGAGGGCACGGCCAGAGCGCTGGGGCACCGCGGCCTGCTCCCCCCCCTGCTCCGCTGCAGTGCGTTGGGGAGCGGCCGGGCTCAGCTGGCCGGGGGAGCCGGGGGGCAGAGTGCGCGGGGTCCGGCCGCCGCACAGCCCCAGGGACGTGTGGTTCTGCTGGTGGCTGCTCCAGGGTCAGGGCACTTTGACGATGCCCAGAAACAAGCGTGGGGCCTTTTAGAGCGAACAGGGCGGAGCCTGGACCAGGACTCGCATGGCTCCCGCAAGCCAGCTCCCAGCGGGCAAGGAGGGGCCAGCCCGCCACGCCTTCACCCCCTGCTAAGGGACCATCTCCCCTTGCCCCTTCGGCCCCAAGGGGGGCACCCCCCCAGCTTTGGGGTCGTGCCCTGGGACTGCAAAGGAGAGCGAGAAGGGGGGGCATCGTACCCAGCCCAGCCCAGACCCCATGGAGACCGAGGAGATGCCAGCCTTGCCCTCATTGTTCCAGCCAGGCGGGGCGCCAGGCGCAGTCGTTCCAGCTGGAATAAGAAAGAGCCGCAAACGCTCGCTGGGTTACAGCCCTGCCCCGCTATGTGCCTCAGTGTCCCCGGCATTATAGGAATAACAGCACTGACCTCTCTCCCCCAGCCGGTTGTGGGGTTAATTGGGTGCTGAGCTAGCCAGGTAACGAGGTGGCAGGCAGCTGCCCAGATGATTCCTTTAGCGTTGGGGGATTCTTGAACAGAAGGTGCTAGAGGGGGACAAAGGTGAGTGAATTTATTTAGCCACTGCAGCCCCTTGGAGGCAGCACGGCCTGTTTGACAGACAGGGAAACTGAGGCAGGAGGTGTGGCTGGGGTCACACCACAGATCAGTGCCAGCGAAGGGCTTTGTGCTGCAGCCCCTAGGCTTGGCTGCCTGTGCTCTGCCGGGAGCCCGAGGCTTTGCCAAGGAAAGCGAGTGGCACAGATTTAATCCCCTCTCCGGGTGCCAGCGCTGCCTGGTAAATCCTGGCAGCTCGGCCGCCCACCGGACCCTCACTCGGGACTGGCCTGCCCGCTGCCCCCTGCACTATCCGGGGACGGCTCCTGCTGAAGCCCTGACAGCAGCAGGGCAGAGCCAGGCGGCTTGTGGGAGGGGGCCCATGGGGCAGAGGTGCCTAGAGGCCGGGTTAACCCCAGCCCTGCGTTCGAGGCGCTCGGTCCTGGGTCCTGTCCCCGCCCCCGCTGGCAGGCGTGGGCACAGCCAGGGTGCAGCAGGCACGGGCCAGCTCCGGGCAGGACTTTCGGTGCCTCGCAGATGCTCTTCACCCCGCGGCCTAGCCGGCCCCAGCGCTGCAGGCGGGGCAGAAAGGAGTTAGTCCCTGGGTCCCTTTCCCCGCCGGTTCTGGGACTCCGCAGGCGGCCAGCCCGGACTCTCGCCAGGAGACAGCCCCAGGGGCGCTGCGCGCAGGGAGACGCATGCCCAGGGGGCGAGTGGATTGACGTGGAAAGTCGCTCAGCCCCAGGGCCAGCCTGGGAGCAAATCCATCCCCAGCAGTCAGAGCACGTGCCTGGCTGAACGGCCGAGCCCCACGGCCCCTCGCCACCGTCTCCACAAGCCAGCCAGGGCAGAGCCAACAGCGCCCCGCCCACCCCGGTTTGGGGATCTCCCGCCCCAGGAGTGTTTCAAACCCCCCCCCAGTGCCCCACACCATGGAGCCCACCCCTGGCCAGAGGGACCCATGCTCTGGCTGGCAGCTGGTCACAGCCACGACGGCCAGGCCCAGGGACCCACCCTGCACCCCCAGCAGAGACGGCCGCTTGGCTCCAGGGTGCTGGCTGGGCCCTGGTTAGTGCTCACCAGGGACCCCCCTGCAGGGACCATGCTGCACAGCGGAGCCACTTGTGGTTCTGGCTGCCGCTGGCCTCGGGACCCCCCAGCCCCAGCCAGGAAAGCGGGAATCCAGGGGGCACGGAGCAGGGCCCACATGTCAGGCCGTCACGGTGCTGCCCTGCCCCCAGTTCTCCGCCTCATCGCCCCCGGCTCGCCCGGCCCTCTGCCGGCGTCCCTCGCTCCCAGCCCGCCGGCGCCCCTCACTGCCGTCCTGCAGCCCTGGGTTCCGCCATCTCCACCCCCCACTGGCACCCGCCATTCCCAACCGGCCTGGCCTGCCCCAGCCCCACCGGCACCCCTCACTCCCGCCCCGCAGCCCTGCGTTCCGCCATCTCCACCCGCACCGACACCCGCCATTCCCGGCCTGCCCCAGCCCCACCGGCACCCGCCATTCCCAACCAGCCTGGCCTGCCCCAGTCCCGCCGGCGCCCCTCACTGCCGTCCTGCAGCCCTGGGTTCCGCCATCTCCACCCCCCACTGGCACCCGCCATTCCCAACCAGCCTGGCCTGCCCCAGTCCCGCCGGCACCCCTCATTCCCGACTGGCCTGGCCTGCCCCAGCCCCGCCGGCACCCCTCATTCCCGACTGGCCTGGCCTGCCCCAGCCCCGCCGGCACCCCTCATTCCCGACTGGCCTGGCCTGCCCCAGCCCCACCGGTGCCCCTCACTCCCGCCCCGCAGCCCCTGCCCTGGGCTCCCCCCTCAGCCCCAGCCGTCCTCACCCCGTTCCAGGGCAGCAGCTCCAGAAGCAGGAATTGTCTCACTTGATTCCTTCCTGGCCGGTGAGTTTCCCCAGCTGCCGCAAGCCGCGGCGCCCGGTCAGAGCCCCTCCCGCAGAGCCCGGCTCTGGGCGCAGGGAGGTGGCCCGAAGGCCGGCTTGGGTCGAGAGCCGCCCTCTGCCGGGGGCTGGTTCCTGGTGCCCAGGCTCTGCGTGCCAGGGCAGCTGCGCCGGCCCCAGTGGGGCAAGGGCCAGGCCCCGCGAGAGGCCCCTCTGGCTCCAGGGCGGGGCGGGGCGCATCGCCACGGCTCGGGCCTCGCAGCGGCTTGGAGTCCGAGGGGGGGGTGCTAAAATGGGGGGGACTTTTTGTCCTGAGGGCCACATCGGGGTTCTGAAATTGTATGGAGGGCCGGGTAGGGGAGGCTGTGTCCGCAAACAGCCTGGCCCCTGCCCCTTATCCGCCCCCTCCCACTTCCCACCCCCTGACCACCCCCCTCAGAACCTCCAACCCATCCAACCCCCCGTTCCCCGTCCTCTGACCGCCCCCCAGAACCTCCAACCCATCCAACCCCCATTCCCCGTCCTCTGACCGCCCTCCAGAACCTCCAACCCATCCAACCCCCATTCCCCGTCCCCTGACCGCCCCCCAGAACCTCCAACCCCCCATTCCCCGTCCCCTGACCGCCCCCCAGAACCTCCAACCCATCCAACCCCCATTCCCCGTCCCCTGACTGCCCCCCCAGAACCTCCAACCCATCCAACCCCCCGTTCCCCGTCCCCTGACCGCCCCCCAGAACCTCCACCCCATCCAACCCCCCCTGTTCCCCGTCCTGAGTGCCCCCGTGACTCCCTGTCCCTTATTCAGCCTTCCTGTCCCCACCGCCCCATCCAACCACCCCCCACCCCCTTACCACGCTGCTCAGAGCAGCGTGTCGCACCGCCCAGCCGGAGCCAGCCACGCCGCCGCACCGCCCGGCCGGAGCCAGCCACGCCGCCGCACCGCCCGGCCGGAGCCAGCCACGCCGCCGCACCGCCCGGCCGGAGCCAGCCACGCCGCCCAGAGCGCTGGTGGCACGGTGAGCTGAGGCTGCAGGGGAGGGGCCGGGTTGGAGCTCGAGGGCCAGGCGGGACGGTCCCACGGGCCGTAGTTTGCCCACCTCTGTGCTAGATACTCCAGCGCCGGCCGGGGCCAGACACGGACCTGGCGGGCGGACGAGCAAGAGTCCAGACCCCCTGCAGACACGCGACGTGGGCCCTGACGTGTTAGCACTGGGGGATTCAGGGATGCTCCGAGCCCCAGGCCGGGGGCTGGAAACATCTGCACCCTTCCCCCCCTTAGCAATCTGACTCCCGGTAATTACGCTATTGGGTTGGGTGACGGTTCAGAGACGGCACCATAGTAACGTAGCCCAGAGCCTGATTCAGGCACAGGCAGGAGAGACTCAGGCCTTGGGCCCCAGACTCAGGCAACGACCACAGAATCGGCCTCTACTTCTTTAAAACCAAAAGCGAAGGCGCTAATGGCTCTGGGTCTGAGCAAACCCTCCAAAAAGTGAGTGCAACTGACGCAGGGACGTGCCTGCGTCTGCAGGGAGCCTGACATGGCTCAGGGGTGGGGGTGGGGGTCTGCCCTATGCACCTTACGGTGAGGTTAACCGTGAAACTCTCTGCCCTGGGGAGCCCTCACCAACACCAGCCTCGCGGGGGCCTTGGAGCCCCCCATCATGGCTTGGCTGGGGCGGCACCAGGAGGGGGGTGGAGGCCGAGCCCTCCCGAAACGGAGATGGGCCCAGCACACTGGCCCCTGCCACCTCGCGAAGAGGCGGGGCCAGAGTGATGGGCCCTGGCCGGGAGGATCCCCCACGTGGGGTGTGGCTGGGACGCTGGATCAGACCTTTCCAGAGCCTATTTCAGGGTTTCCATCTGGCCATTCCGCTCCCTGGCAAAGCCACGGGGCAAACAATGGCCAGGGCCCCCTCCCGTGCGTGGTACCAGCACCGCTGGGGGTGTCCTCCAGGGAACCAGAGCGGCTGTCACCCTGCGGTGCAGGCCCCCGACTGCACCCGCTCAGTGCACGCCGGCCTGGGCCCGTGTTACCCAGCGGGCACTTTCCTGAGACGCCCTTGGGAACCCCCGACAGCCGCATCGCAGCGGGATCCGCTCCCGCCTCCCCCCAGGATCAACGAGCCATGGCAAAGGGATTTGGGGGAAGGCAGTCCCCTCCCCGGGCGCCTGGGACGCAGCACGGCTTGGGCTGTGCCATGGCAGAGCCGTTCGGAGCCGGCGCAGCCGAGCAGGTTCCGCTGGACACGGCTCTGCGCTAAGGCGGGAGGGGAGTTCCCCCGGAGCCGCCCGGCGTCCTTCCCGCTCCGTCCCGCTTGTGAGCAGGGCGGCGGACGCTGGGCCCCGTCCTGCGAGGGGCTCTGCACACCTCGGGCCTGGGCGGCCAGGCCTGCGAGACAGAGCCAAATGCCTGTTCTCAGCCAAGCCAGGAGAGAATAGCTCAGCCAAGGGCCGGGCACGCTGGAGACGCCCGGCAGCCCACAGCAGAGTCTGTGCCGGAGCAAGGACAGGCTCCCACCCTGCAGCTGGCTCTGCGCACGCATCTCCAAAGCCAGTTGCAGGATCAGGCCCTGGGCGGAGGGTCGCCAAAGCACCCACATTGGCCTGACTCTGCTCCCACTGACCACCCCGGGCACAGTCCCACCACGTCCGCACGGCTAGGCCAACGCTGAGCCGCCTGGAGACCCCGCCCTGGAGGGCTCGCTGGCCTCCGCCTCTCGCTCCACGCCGCTTCTGCAACGCGCGGCGGCAGATCCCGGAGGCGCTGCCCTGAGACGTCCCGCAGAGCGCAGCGACTCAGACCCCTTTCCCGGGCTGGGCGTTCTCAGGCAGCGCCAGCTGGGGGCGCCGACGCCCCTCCAATTCCTGCCCTTTTAGCCCAAATACCAACTGACCTCGATTTGGGGTTTTCCCTCCTCCCAATCCCCCAATTGATTCATTATAAAAACAAAGAACAGCACAGAAATTCCAACCGTTTATATAAAAGGGCAGTAGTGAGACATAAATAGTATTCGCTGTTTTTCCCTTTTATTATTAAACATTAGGTCAAGAGGTTGCGCGCACACAAAAAAAGAGAGAAACAGGTTGAAGAATGATACTTTTATGGCAACAAATACTGAGTACACCTGGTTTTCCGGTCCACAGCGCAGACACAAATCTCTTTCCAAAAGAAAATCAGACAGTAGATCATCAGTCCACATTCTCTAGCTACAAGTCACCGTCCCCACTGGCCCCAGCCCTCCCGACCCTTTTAAAACTAAGACACTGGACCAGGGGAACACAAAGACACCTGGAATAAGGAAGCCCGTCCCTGCCCCACAACAGGTTTGAATCTAGCCTGGATCGCTAAGCAGCAGCAGGAGACGGAGTGACACAAATCGGGAAACGTGACAAGACGCCTTCGTCCAGCCGGTGTCTGCGTTAGCCAGAGCGACAAAGACTTGGAAATGGAGAGGACAAACGTAACCAAAGCCATGCTCGTGTTCCTGCCCCCTCAGTGCAGAAAAGGCAGTCAGCCCCCCCCCCGCCTCCCCCCGCCCCCCTCCACGCACCCAGACATTCACTCCTCACACGCCCACACACAGAGAAGGCCAAAAATAGAGATATGTACACTCTGGGCACAATGGCTTCCGGCCCAATGGCTCCGTTCTTCGTTTTGTGTTCAATCCTCCACCAACCATTTGGGGAACTTACAAGGGGCAGGGCTCCCGTAACGTCCGTCAGCGTCCGACCAAGTCCATCCTTTGCCTGTCCAGATGCCCTGCCGTTAATCCAGCCTGCCTAGGTGCCATCCCCAGGGCCGCAACCTCACTGTGGTTCTGCTGAGATTCTGGATTCATTTCGATTTGCCGGTTGCCTCCCTCCCACCCCTCTTTTCATGTACCAACGATGCCAGGGAAACCTGAGAAATGGTCACGTGTCTCCTCCTTTTTTTTAATTAAAAAAAAAAAAAGTCCCAGCCCATGACAATTTCAAGTATCCCCCAAATAAAAGACGGAATAATTATAAATAATTATAACTTTACAATTTAATAATTGACACATATACTATAGTATTTACAGTATAATAAATGCTTTTTTTGTTTTTGTTACTTTTAGTAAGCAATCCCTGAGAACAGTTACTCTAGTTTTTCTTTACGGATCTTCACGAATGGAGAAGAGGAGTTTCACGTCTCCGCAGGGTGCGCACGGCGCTGCAAAGCCATCGCTTTTGGTGACACATGAGGTTTAGTGTTGCGTTTCTCTTTTGCTTTCGATTTTTATTCTTTCCTTTTTGCTTGGCAACCTTGTGACCAGCCAGCGAACGCTTCCTTTAGGAAAGAGGTATTAGATTTCCAGGTTAGCTTTTGGTATTAAACGGTTATACACTCCGGAGCGTAGGATACTGAGTAAAGTGTTCTTCCCATGCTTGTCTTTTGGTCTGATGTGCCCGAAGAACGTTGGAATCCTCGCAGGATGTGAAACGGTTAAATCCACCAAAAGAACAAAAACCCTCTGCTTTGCCAATTGCAGTTAGATTTTCCTTTCTTCTGCGTGTAGTGCCCCTGCCGAACCCTGCCAGCGCCGGCGGGAGCTCACCCAAACCGCTCCCGCACCAGCATCATCAGTTTTTTCTTGCCTTTGTAGATCTGTTTGAGATTGTCTATGAACTGCGCGAACTGGAGGTGGCCATCCTGGGCCAGGAGGAAGGTCTCCCTGGCTTTGCTGAGGAACTCGATGAACTCGCCGTAGTGCCGAGGGCTGATGTGGGTGAGCCTGGAGTGGGTGGTGTTGATGTAAGCGCTTATCGTGGCGTCCAGCAGCTGGCGCAAGGGAGCCTTGTCGGTGGACATCAGTTTGCCAGAGTTCCTGCGGCCGGGAATGCCGGCCAGGCCCGGGGCCGTCATGGTGCAGCGCCGCAGGATGTCCGACAGCACCGTGGCGCAGTGCACGCTCTTCACCACCAGGGGGATGATGGCCGCCAGCTCGTTCTTGCCCAAGGAGTGGCTCAGCGCGCAGGCCCACAGGACGTCGTTGATGGCCGGGTGGGTGTCCTGGTTGTAGGCGAGGTTGAGGTGCGTCATGGCCAGCGAGGCCAGTTTGAAGGCCCGCAGCGGGTAGCCCCGGTGCTCCATGTAGCGGGCGATGGTGAAGAGCTGCGAGTAGGTCATGCCCGTGGCGGCGGCGTCGATGACGATCTGGTAGGCCGTCTCGAAGGCGATGTGGTCTTTCTCGCACAGCGTGAGGGCGGAGAGGGCGCAGTTCTGGGGGTCCTTCATGGCACACTGCAGGGCCAGGGTGCGGGCGCAGCCGGCCAGCTCCTCGCGCTGCGGGTAGTCCAGGCTCAGCCGCAGGATGGTGTTGTGGGACATCACCGTCGCCGCCACGATGCTGGTGGCTTCCGTGGGGGTGAAGAGCGTGTACCAGTTCTGCAGGATGCTGAGCAGCGCCCGCACACCTGCCGGACAGGAACACGCCGTCAGCGCGGGCTGGGGCGCGGTGCTCCAACGGGGGCAGGCGCCTAAATCCTCTAGGGGCTCTGCCGGGCCCGGAATGCTGAGCAATCCCAGCTCCCTCCACTCTCCGTGGGACCTGGGATCGCTCAGCACGACTGACAAGTGGCCAGTTCTCATCCGGAGCCTGGGGGAAGGACCTGGGAGCCCGGGTTGAGAGCACTGGCTTGGATGTACAGGGACAACCAGATGCCAGTGCGCTGCAGACAAATAGCTCCAGGCCAATGTTCTGAAGTGAAGCTACGAATCCCCCACGGTGCAATAGCACAACCGTGTCCCCATGAACAGGAGTCAAAGCCAGCAAATGCCGGGGCACCGCGGGTCACAAACTCCCCTCTAGGAGTCCTGCGGTTCCCACCAGGGCCCTCCACTCAAGGGCTGGGCACTGACAGCTCAGGCTCCAACTGATGGCGAGATCTGGGGTCAGGAAGGAATCTTCCCCCAGTGCAGATTGGCTGGAAGCTTGGGGAGAAGGCGGGGGGAGGGGAGGTTGCACTCCTATGCTGCACGGGGCGTGGGTCACCTGCCAGGATCATCTGGGCACGTATCAGCTACTCAGTGCCCTGCCACTGCAGGGCCCACGGGCACTGGTGCCCCCAGGTCTCTGCCTGAGGCACAGTTCGGTCTCACCCGACTGGCTGGGCTCAGCACAGGGACGACTGGGGGAGGTTCTCCAGCCTGGGCCATGATCCAGTGGTCTCGCCTGGCCTGAAACGCCAGGAAATCTACTGATGTCTCATCCCATCGCTCAGGGACTCGCCCTGCGGGCTGGGCCAAGCGAGCCCCTCCCCGGCCCTTGGCCAGCGGGAAAGGGCAGGGGAGCGGAGCAGAGTCCCAGCCCCTCCTGGAGGGCCAGGACGGCAGTGACGAGCGGCACCCACCCACTTCCGTCGCACAGGTGACCAGCCACCGCACCATCTCCCTTCGCCTCCAGTTCAGGGTGGACAGAGTCATCCGCATGACCTAGGAGAGAGAAAACAGTGACCACCCTCCTCTTCGTCCCTGCTTTGCCCTGGCCTCGCTCCCGGCCCACCCCCGGCGCCCCGGCCCAGACCTGCAGGCGGAACGGCTCCAGACAGGGCCCGATGCAGCTCCAGACTCGCCACGTCTGGGAGCGGAGCCAGGCCGGCCCCGTGCCCTGAGCCACCGTTGGACACTATATAGTTACTGTCACACGGGGACTGGCCCCTTAGGGAGGGGAGCTGGGGCCAGCCCCACCTTGGCCAAGCTTAAATGGCTGCGTCCCTGCCTGAGGCAGGAGGGTCTGACTGGACAGCTGGGCCTCGTCCCAGGGCTCAGGATGCCCAGCCTGGGACGGGGAGTTACGGGGAGCCGGCAGACCCAGGTGGAAGGCCCTGAACCAGGGTGTGCAAGAAGCCCAGGGCTCTACCGGAGCAGGGAAGGCTGCAAGGGGCTGAGAGCAGCCCGCCAAGGGAACCCGCCTGGGGGTTCTCGAAGGCAGCCCAGGAAGGGGCCGGGCCCAGGGCCCAGCGGGCAAGCTGAGGAGAAGCCCCCAAAGGGCTGAAGAACTTGGTCTGTTGGGACTTTTCAGTCAGACGGCTGCTGCCCTGGAAGGGGCTGCACTTGTGACTTGGCCGGAGGGCTACGCCACATCTCCAGCGCTGACCAGCAGGTGGAGAGCTGAGGAGACCCACCTCAGGGAAGGAAACTGAGGCAAGCGGCCTGAAGTGCCACACTCGGCCAGCAGGGGACACTGCAGAGCAGCACCCCCCCGACAGTCCCGTTCACCATGCTCCGAACAAGGCCTTCCCCCAGCCCTCGGCACTGCTGCCCACTCGCCCGGGGAAGGACCCAGCCACACGGCCTCAGAACTGGGCCGCCCAAAGCAGCCTCCGAAGACGACACGTTTCTCCTCCCTGTGGCCCCCTCCCCTACCTGCAGCCCCAGCTCCAGCGCCACGTTGAGCAGGGTGGTGTCGGGGTTGCTGTCCGCGGGCGTGGCGATCTTAAAGGCGTCCTGGGCCAGCTTGAAGATCAAGGACGAGGAGTGGATGTTCTTCTGGATCGCTTCCAGGACGGTGCGTAACCGCAGCATGTCACCTGCGCACACAGGAGGGACAGGTCGGAAAGTCAGCCCCCGCCCCGCCAGGGCCCCTGCCCCTCCAGACTCCTTCCAGCCACCCCAGGTTTTCACTTTGGGTCGCAGCTTCCCAAGTCTGGATTTCCCAGGGGTGAGGATCTGGGCCACGCACAGCACACACTGCCTCTGCGTTTGCAGCTGTTCAGAGATCAGCCCTCTGTGCGGCTACTGGGCTCTGCGGGGGGCTCAGCGAGTCCTGTCTGACCTGGTCGTCTCTTGCTCAGCCTGCTGGGAGCGGGGCCCAGAGAGCGCACACAAAACCCAGTGCATCACGGACTCTCCTGACAGGGCTTCTCCGAACAGAGCTGGCAAGTGGGATTTCTCCGTGAAACGCGGCTGGTGAAAACAGTGTCTGCTCACTGTGCAGGCTTGGGGCAGGGCTTCCTGACACGAGTGTACCGCCAGCTGGGCTGTGACTCTGCCATGCTCTAACTGTCTGCACGGACCCCGCCAACGCGCACTAACAGTTTTTATGCACTTGGTTCTGCTCCTGTTTCAAAGAGGACGAGATCAAAGCACACTAGCGAACTAGTGATGAACCTCAGGAGCCGCCCCCGGCCCAGCCTGCTGCCAGTTCAGTGTTTGTGCAGACAGGCCCTCAGAGGCCTCGCCACTGACCGGACCAAGGGCAAGTTGTTACTTTTGGCTCCTGTTAGCCCTGTGGGAGTCAGCCCACCTAGAGCAATGGACTCCAAGCTGTGCGGCGTACCCCTAGGCACGGCGGGGGCTGGCATGGAGCGCCACCCAGCCCCGCTCCGACCCCAGCCCCAGCGTCAGTCCCCAGCTCTGGCTGTGGTTCCGTTCCTGGTTGCAGCCCCAGCTGGCCCTGGGCTCAACCCCCCAGCTCCAGCCCCGATTGTGGCCCCACTCCCAGCTGCAGCTCTGGCCCCCGCCCCCAGCTGTGGCTCTGCTCCCAGCCCCCCCACTGCGGCTCCGCTCCCAGCCCCCCACTGCGGCTCCACTCCTAGCCCCGGCTCCGTCTGTGTATTGCAGCGTGTCCACCGATAACTACAGACCTGATACAAAAGGAACATACTCTGCACCCCGAAAGGATCCAGCGAGGGCCGGACCCTTCCAGCCAGGGCCCAGGGCGTCTCCGTGTCTACGATTCCATCCCACGTATGATCAGCCATGTCATCTGTCACTTCCTTACAGTTCTACTCCAAGCATTCCCCAGCCCTTGGCACGCTACGGCCACCACCTGATTACAACCTAGCCGTCGCGTTCACAGACAGGGCAAGCGCATTCCTATTCTGTTTGCCCCGGAAAGCACAGACAGCTCTGGAGTAACCTCCACGCATTGATACCACAACTCCAGGTGCATGACACACAACGCAGCACTGGTGGGAGACCATTCGGGTGAGTTCCCCCCTTACGGCCCGAACAGTCCCCACTCCTCTGCGACACGGGGCCCCCCTCTCCAGGACGTTCAGTGAACTCCATAAGAGCGGAAATGTGCCGAGTTTTATCTTCACTGTTTTGGTAGCACATGCTACTTTCCTGCTACGGTTCCATCCACCCCACTCAGCTCCAAACCCGTCTTCATTCCACGGTTCTGGGATCAGAGCTCTCAAGGCTGGACATTTCTACATAAGGAATAAGGTCTCTTCAGCGGCTTCTCCTAACCACACTTGGAGTGAGCTGGGTAGACTCAGCCATGTGGTGGGATTTGCCTCCAGCTGTAAACGGATACGTTCAGGTGACCAAATCGCCTCATTGCTCCTGAACTGTTCCTAGGACAGAAGAGTAGCCAGCCCCTCCCTCTGTGCTTTGATCTCAGGCGCTAGCTAGCGATGCTCGTCCACCCACGGCCTGACCAGCAGCCGTGAAATCAGAATTTTTTCCATCAAAGGGTCTGCCCAGATAAAAGCCTTGATACAATTAACCAATGTGGTTAACTCTTAATTCTAGATGCACTGAAAAAGAAAGCGACTTGCCATGGGGATACTCCGTCTTCTGTTAGGAGCTGCTGGGTTGAGCCTCGTTATGGGCTGAGTTAATGTCTTGTGAATGTGCCCGTTACTCAAGACGGGCGTGCGACAGTGAAGGGGCCACGCCTAAACTAGAGTCTGTCCAGACTAGCACCAGGGGGAGGGCTCGGCACGCCCATGTGTGAAAAGACCAGCTGGGGACAGACTCAGAGAGATGGGCAAACCATCAAGAGAGCCACGCAGCAGCTGGGCACACCATGGGCCCGTGGACAAAGCCAGCAAGAGAGTTTTCTGGCTCTGGGAAGCTAAGAAAAGCTTCCTTTTGTTTCTGGCGCCTCCTGCGTTTGGAGAAGCAGGACTTCACACGTTCCTCGGAAGTAAATCCAGTTGCATCAAACAGTGCCAGCCGTCGTCATGAATTTCTACCCTCAGCTGGAACATGCTCCCCCCCGACCCCCGGTCAAAGAGCGACACCCCTTCTTTTGTCCCAGCGTGAGCGCCCAGCAAGAGCTCTGCACGCACGGAAGTGAACGGAAAGACGCCTGTTGGCTTCAATGGGCTTTGGATCCGGCTCAGACCGAGCATTGGAAATTTGCAGCAAGGGACCGTTTTTTAACGTCTGGAACTTTCCACCTACACCTGCCTGGAGTGAGGAAAACTCAGTGTCAGTTGCAGGGTCGGATTCTGCCTTTGGGACCCCATCAGCCTTCCCCAGGGATGCACCTGGACAACAGAGGGCAGAACGCGAAGACAAGGGGATTGCAGAGGTCACCGCACAACCTGGCATACTAGCCATGACGACAACCCAGAAGGGCCCCCGTTTGCGTCCTAGGTCCCAGGTCGAGTTTCTAGGCTGGCAGTTAAAGAAACATCTCTTCTCTGCAAACAGCCCATTAGCCGTGGCGGCTCGGAGATGCGATCGACCAGGAACGATGAAAAGTGACTAAAAAGGTGCAGAGCTGGACTTGAAAATGAAAAGAAATTTCAAATGACAAATGATTAAAATGATCTTCTGCCCCCTCGGCAGCAGCCACCACAGCGACAGGGACTCCTGATCCAAGGCTCCTCGTACGACCAGATGGGAAAGCGGACGGTGCTGTGTCGGAAAGATGGCAAAGAGACTCGATCGCCTACGGACACGCTCCAGCATTTGAACGTTTGGGGGGGAAATGGGAGAGCTGGAAGAAAACCAAAACCCGAACTCAAGCGGCCTTTTCATTCTGGTGGAGGATTTGTCATCCCGCCCGGCTCAAGGACACACACACAACACACATAAAATCCCTCGTTTACTGGGCTCAGCTGAGGGTGACCAGATCACCGCACTAAAATACTGCAACACACTGGGGTGCCATCAGCCCCGCCCACAGCCCACCCCCACTCTTCCCAGGCTCCGCCTCCACTCTGCCCCAGGTCCTGCCCCCTCCCCGCTCGGCCCCCCTCCCCCCCGTCCCTTCCTCATCCCTCAGCCTGCGACCCTCCTCAGTCCCCCACCCACTGCTCACCCCCGTGGCGCCCACTCCCCCTCTGACGGGTGGGTGCTCACCCGCCCCCATTCCACCCCCTTCCCCCAAGTCCCTGCCCCGCCTCCTCTCCACCTCCTCCCCCCTCCCTCCTGGAAAGCGCTCCGTGCAGCCAAACAGCTGTTAGGCAGCGGGAGGCGCTGGAGGGGGAGGAGAGGGGACGCGCGCGCTGGGGGGAGGGGGAGAGAAGGAGGTGAGGAGGGAGGAGCTTGGCTGTAATTTTCCCCCCGTGCGTGCGCCAGCCCCGGAGCACCCACGGGGTCAGCGCCTCCCTCCCGCTGGCCTCCTTACCCGAATATCGGGACAAGTGGCGTCCTGACCGTACATTGATCAGGACAAAGGGTTAAATATCGGGACATCTGGTCACCCTGGGCTCAGCTTCCTCCGAGATCCCGGGGAGAGGATGGCGACCCAGAGCCCTGAGAATGGAAAAGGGGGATGGGAAAAGTTCTCCCGCTGGCCACCAGCAGAACGGGAGAAGGGTCCTGTTCCGAGGGGCTCCTGTATCGATACACAGGGAAGCCTGTCAACTGGCTCGGATTTCAAGCCCTCTGAGCACATCCTGGCCTGTCCCCCGTCTGCCTGACGTCACCATTTGCTTCCCTGTCCCGCCTGGCCTGGGGGGTTGCTCTGGTTTCCTGTCAAGCGAAACTTTCATAACTACAAAGTAAAAATCCCATTTGCCTTCCTGTCTCGTCCGCGCGCCCCGTTCAACAGATCCCCGGCCAGCGGTTTCACAGTTTCTGCAGCTGGGACCCCAGCGACGGGGCGGCAGTGGCTTAGGTACCGTCCCAACCCACACGCTGCTTCCACCTTCCAAAACCTCCTGGAGAAAAATCACCCCGACGCTCGCTGTCTGCTTGCGGGAAGCAGCACGGAGAGAACGTACTGAATCCAGAGAGATGGACGCCCTCCCGCCCTCCCCCTTCATTCCCAGGGTGGGTGCCTCAGAGCCCCCCAGGGTCTTGCTTTTTATGTTCTGCCTTCCTGGGCTTCACGCTGCAGCCCTCCGCCCCCTTAGAATGGACAGGACACGCAAGCAGAGGCCGTCAGCGCCATTCAACCAGCTGGGAGAGCCTCGCCCAGAGAGCAGGAGACAAGGGGCTTGGTTCCAGTCCCGCTGAAGTCAACAAGGATCTTTCGATCCATTTCGGTGGGCACTGGGTCTGCCCCCTGGCACTGAGCAACGCCAACCTCCCCAGCCGCCCCCGGCTGTGCACTGCAACGCTGGCACGACCTTGGCCGCACAGGGTGGACTGCCAATCCAGACAACGCTACCGCTGGGATGCAAACGGCCATCACGTCCGGCTGGTCGGGGAAAGGATTTGGGACCACGGCCCCAAGCAAGGCAGGATTTCTAAGATTCCCTTTTTCAGCATCTGAACAGAGTTCTCCCTCACCTGCCTGCGTTCCTGGCCCTGAGGTGAGCCATGGAAGCAGCCATGGGGGCAGGGGGGTGTCTCTCACCTTCGAGAGGGTCACACGCCCCATTCCCCTCTCCCTGCCACACTGGAGGCTACATGGTGTTTCTCTTCCCAGCATTGCGCCCGCAGATCCCTCCCTCCTGGGAGTTCACCACATGCTCCTGGAGTGTGTTCACCTGAAAGAGCCCCCCCACTTCCCACATTCCCCTTCCAGCGGGTTCTGCAGTGGAGAACTGCAGGCAACCAGCTGGGGGTGCGCCTCTGCTATTCAATCTGACCCAACCGTCTGCTCAAGTGCACCCACCTTTAGCTGCCGTCAGCATGGTGGAGGCCAGTTCACACTGCTGCGATTCCAAGTGGCCCAGGGTAAACCACCGGGGGTACCTGCTGGGCACGACCGACACCAGGTGGTGAGGGTGGGTGACGTCTCCGGAGGGAGCGGTCGTCTCCAGCACGGGCAGCCTAGGAGAGACGGGAGAAGGCCAGTCAGAGGTTCCCTGCCAACTCAAAGCCCCCCCACCCCCGGCGATGAGGAGGGTTGATGGCAGGCGGCCTGGTGCGCCAGCAGGTTCAGCTCTTTGAACGCACCAAGCTGCAGTCCAGGCGTGCGACGACTCCCGAGGCTGCACGCGGAACACATGGGCGCAAGGAGCAATTTCAAACGGACTTGAAAGGGAGCCGAAAGCCGCCGAGTGATTTATAAAACACAAGCTGGAAAAGCTCACTTGAGGCTCCTTTCATCTTCGGGCTAAGTGGAGCTTTCAGGCAAATCATCTGGTTCCTCTTAAAGCAGAGGGCTGGGCTCAGCAGCACCACGTTGCTCCACGGCCCCTGCGGTGGCTTTGGGTTACCTGCTCGCGTGCGACTATTCCAAAGCCACAGAAATTCCACAGGTTCCCCCTCCCGCCCAGGTGCTACTGGCAGTGACGACACGCAACGGCTGAGCAGGCAAATGGCTGCCAGGGGCCGGGGCGAAGCCGCCGTTCGGACTAGACAGCGCAGTGCCAGTAACGCGGTCTCCTGGAAGGCGACGTTACGCATCAGCAGTGCCGCGGGTTGGAGTCCCATGGGTGGATCCCAGACCACCGGGTTATGGAGGCAGGAAGACCATGCGGAGCGAAGGCAGAGGAGGCGTAAGCAGCGCCCGCCCCTCTTCCGCCAGTGAAAGCTGGGACGGTCGCAGCCCAGATCGGAGACCCCAGCACGAGGGCGGGTGTCGGCTGCGAGAAGACAGAGCCCCCCAAACTCAATCACGGGGGAGCGATCTGCATTGTCCTTCATCCCGCTCTTCACCCAGCTGATGCGAGCGGCCGGAGCCGGGGGAGGGGGCTTGTCGAGCTGGGTAACACACCCAGCAGCAGCAGCAATTCCAAGGGCCAAACGCACGGCTAGAACGAATCCCAGCGCAGCCCTGGGCAGGGGAGGACGGGGGCTGACAGGCAGAGCAGAGCGCGGGAGCCTCCCCAGCATGGGGCTGGCCCCTGGAGGGTCCTTTCTGCCAGTTGTCCTGCCACCGTCAGTGCAGGGTCAGCTGGGTGCCCAGCCCGGCCGCTCGCTCTCCTAGCTGGGCTTTACCTGTCCCGGTCTCTCCTCTCAATCGCGCTTCGAAGGGGGAGCTGGATGCGGAGAACAGGGTCTCTGCTCCCAGGCGAGGAGGCCCAGCAGGGCTGGGGTGCAGAGTCTGCCCTGAGATCGACTCTGCCTTTCACTCTCCTTGCGCCGTGGGAGATGGGGCTGCAGGACGGAGATGGGGTGTGGGGTGGGGGGGGAAGGACCCGGCGCGCCGATGGATGCAGCCAGTGCCTGGGTCCTTTCCCCAGCACATTCGCCCAGCTCAGCAGATGGGGCGGCTTATATGGGAGGAAATCGTCTGCTGCAGCGCAGGCATCTTCTCGGACGAGCAGAACCTACTCCTGGCCTGGCCGTCACAAGCTCCCCCCAGCGGCTCCCGAGCAAACCGACACTGACCAGACTCGGGGGTTGGAGAGGGAGGGGGGGAAATATCGGGCGCGACGGCGCTGCTTTGAGATGGGATCGAACCCAAGCCCAGGCGGAAGAAACGCCCACAAACCTCATGGCCCGGAGCGCCAGCTTGTAGGCCAGGTCTGCGTCGTGCGGCAGCAAGGCGGAGAACAGGTACTTGGCGAAGGTGTGCATGGGAACGCTCTCCCGCTGGATCACTTCTCCCAGGCCGCTGAAGGGACCACCTGCACGACAGCAAAGCCGCGTCAGCCACGGCGCTGCTGCGCCGCTCGGCCAGACAGCTTCCCAGCAGCCACGCAGAGCCGCTCAGCTCAATTCCTCGCGGGCTCGGGGAATGCCATCAGCACCGATCTCCACAGCCCCTTGGAGACGAGCACGCCGGGGCTATCTGAGCAGCAAGAACAAGCCAGCCCCTGGCCCGTTCTCCTAGACTGGGGGGCGCCGCGGTGGCCACAGGCCCTCGTGCCTGGCAGGAGGAAGTTCCCTGTCACGCATCCAGCTAACGGTGCAATCCTGTACAGCCTGGTCCCCCCACTTTCCAGAGCCAGGGCCCCCTTGCCCCTGTCTGCCAGCACGCCGGGAGCGACACAGCCGGGGCAAGGGGCCCATGGCTGGGGCCGGGCATGGAGCCGCAGCCAGGGCCCGAGGCGGGGGGGGCGGGAATGGAAGCAGAGCCAGGCTGGGAGCGGGGCTGGGGCCAGGAGTGGAGCTAGGGGGGTTGCAGCTGAGAATGGAAGCGGGGCTGGGAGTGGAGCCGGGGTGGTGGTGTGTGGGGCTGGGGGTGCAGCTGGGGGGTCGTGGCCAGGAATGGAGGCGGGGATAGGGCTGGGGGAGTCATGGCTGGGGGTGGGAATGGAGGCGGAGCCAGGGCAGGGAGTGGAGCCAGGGGGTCGTGGCTGGGGGTGCGGGTGGGGCTGGGGCTGGGAGGGGAGCTGGGGGATTGTGGCTGGGAATGGAGGCGGAGCCAGGGCTGGGAGTGGAGCCAGGGGGTCGTGGCTGGGGGTGCGGGTGGGGCCGGGGCTGGGAGGGGAGCTGGGGGATTGCGGCTGGGAATGGAGGCGGAGCCAGGGCTGGGAGTGGAGCCAGGGGGTCGTGGCTGGGGGTGGGACCAGAAGGGGAATGGGGGGTCGCGGCTGGGAATGGAATTGGAGCTGGGGCTGGGAGTGGAGCCAGGGGGTCGTGGCTGGGGGTGGGGCCGGAAGGGGAATGGGGGGTCGCGGCTGGGAATGGAGTTGGAGCTGGGGCTGGGAGTGGAGCCAGGGGGTCGTGGCAGGGGGTGGGGCCGGAAGGGGAATGGGGGGTCGCGGCTGGGAATGGAGTTGGAGCTGGGGCTGGGAGTGGAGCCAGGGGGTCGTGGCTGGGGGTGGGACCAGAAGGGGAATGGGGGGTCGCGGCTGGGAATGGAATTGGAGCTGGGGCTGGGAGTGGAGCCAGGGGGTCGTGGTCGGGGCTGCGGGGCAGCAGCTGGGGGGCTGAGGCTGGGAGCCAACAGCAGGGCTGGGTTGCACTCCCTCCCTCCCCGGGGGCTGGCCTGGGCCCCACCCTGCCCCCCAAACGTTCCTCTGTGCCCCTTAGGGGGCCTGCCCCACACCACCGCTGCGTAGGGACTGGAGTGACGGCCTGCTCAAGCACCGGGCTGGCAGCCTCAGGGTTAATGACCCTGGTAACACAGGGGCATGGTAGCAAATTATGACTGGTGCCTTCCCAGCAAGCGCCTGCAGGGGACCCTCCTGTAACCAGCCTTCCCCCAGCTCCTCGGTCCCCTGGGCTCCTGCACCATGCGCGAGGCCGGCCTTCAATGCCACCCCCAGCTGTGCAGTGCAGCCCGGTTCCCCTCCTCCCCCTCACCTTCCAGCAGCAAGATACACTGCTTCCGAAGGGTCTGCACCAGCACCGCGTCCAGCTCCAGCTCCTGCAGCCGGGCGATGATCTGCTCTTCGTTGCGGCACACTTTATCCTGTGCGTATAGCCCCTCGGGCATCACCCGCTGCTGCCCCATCCCCATCAGAGCCACCTCTAAGGCAAGGGACAGGTAGGACTCGCCGCTGTCCTGGCAACCAGTCGCCACAGGCACGTGCTGATACACCGGGGGCTTGGCGTCGCCGGCATCTAGAGGAGAAGGCAGTCGCTAGGCTGAGAAAGGAGAATGACCTGGGAACTAACCCAGCATGAAACCCAAGCCCAGCGCCACCCTTCCCTGCCCCCAAACCACGGCCAATGGAAGCCAGGGCCACGGTGCTCATTGCTTACGCTGGTTCCGCGGAGATCGAGCAGAACCGAGCGAGCCGCGTGGGAGGATACCGACCTGCACGTCTGACCCGGCTGGAGGGAGTGGCTTGGCTCGGCTCGTTTGGCTGACGGAAAACCCAACCTGACCCTCCCAGTTCTGACTCCAAGTGCCAACGCAACAGGCCGGGCCATGAGCGTCCTCCCCGCTTTTAGCAGCCATGGGGAAACAAGCCAAGTTTGACCAGAACACGTTCAACGTGCCGTGGGGCAAAGCCACCCAACGGGCTAGAACGGCCGTGTGTTCCGGGACGACCTCGCACAACTCTGGGGCGTGGCTGTTCTGCTGTCGTCTGCCTGCCTCGGTCTGCGGCCACCCTGCACCGGGGAGGCGCCACGCCCTCCCTCGCTGTATTAGAGGGTCACGGATTCCAAGGCCAGGATGGTTGTGCCCATCTCATCTGACCTCCTGTACAGCACAGGCCCCTGAATAACTCCTAGGGCAGAGAAACGTCCTGTCGGGCTTTAAAAATGGTCAAGAATCCACCGCAACCCTTGGGAAATTGTTCCGGTGGTTAGGGACTCTCAGTGATAAAAACCGAGGCCTTACTTCCAGTCTGAGGTTGTCTCGCTTCAGCCCCCAGCCACTGGATCCTGTTAGACCTTCCTCTGCTGGACTGCAGAGCCCATTACTAGATACTCGTTCCCCCTACAGGTACTTACGGACTGTGATCAACCCACCCCTTAACCTTCTGTGAGGCTAAACAGAGCCTGTCGCCATCCACCCTGGCCCCTTCTCTCCCTCTGCAAGTGGAGAGAGCAGAGCTGGGAGCGACCGAGACCGAGCCGTGGGCTGAGAAGCAGGAGACGTTTGAGAAGGAGACACAGAGGCAGACACTGTACGAACGGAGGCGTAAGGGGCGGGGGAGCCATTAGCTGTGTCTTGGATTCAGCAGCTCACAGCCTGGAGCCCTGGAAGTTTAACTCACTGGTCTGGACGGGGAAAGACTTGGATACCTGAAATTTCAAGGCAATTTTCCTCTTCTAATCTACAAGCCTCCGTCAAGGTGAGGAACAAGCAGCCAACGGGGTTCAGAGGGTGCCCGACCCAGCCCTCCAGGTTTGTGATGGTGGTGGCTCCCCTCTGCAGTAATTCTGGGGACAGGACAGAAGCAGAGCGTTAGATACAGAAATGCTGGGTCGAAGGCCTGAAGCCGCGGCAGCGGATCACTCGGGTCTCGCTCAGGTTGGGAAGAACGCACGGCGGGAAGGCCTGGGAGACACGGCATGAGCCTGCTCCAGCAGCGGTTCTCAACGACCGGGCCCCGAGATCTCCCTGACCCGGCTCAGGAAGGCAGCCAGCTGGTCCCTGGTAGAGAAACACGGTGCGAGAGGCCCCAGGAAGGGTCGCCGCTATAAACGGCTTGTTCATTTACTTTACAAACCCTGGGGGCTGGTCTCCTGAGCAGTGACCCACCGTTACTAGTCACCCGGCAGGACTCAGCTCAGCACGAGAGACAGCGGGATCGCTGTGCTGCTCCCACCGGTGCAGCACGTGACTCAGGAACGCCAGCAGGAATGGCTCTGGGAGGCACAGGACTGTCTACAAACACTCTCAGGTTGGTCTTTTCCCCCCTCCCGGCCATGCCGTTCTGGGGTCAAGGCCAGACCACGGCAATCCAAGCTATCCAATATCAAAGGCTATTCAGGCGTTTTTCAGATCTGAAAACCTGGCGTCACGCAGGCACACCGGGTGGGCAGTGGCACTGGCAGCGCCCAGCAGAATACGGACCGGCTCCGTGGCATCCATGCTCTCGCATTCAGCAGCATCTGAGTGAGAGGCCACTGTCATTTGCCCCCAGGATCCTGGCCAAGCAAAATGGTTGATTCCAGGGTTGGGTCTACAAGTCTGGGAACAGCCCATACCTTTCTTCTGATGTTTGTAAATTTCCAGCTGCCTTTGCTGCTGCAATCTCAGTGTATTGATTATGGCAACAGTCAGTCGGAGCGCTTCTTTGGGGTACCCATGGGAACGTAGGGCATCAACCCGCGCACATGCTGTAGGGACGTGCTCTGCAAAACAAGGTCAAATGCAGCATGCCCGTGAGCCCGAAGAGCACAGAGATTCACGGCGCTCTGCTGCGGGAAGGAAAAGCACCCGGCACGGTCAGCTTGCTTCTGATGAGCTTTCTCCCTGGAAGTCCAGCCCCCGTTCTCTGCCTTAGCGTCAGCAGCCCCTCCACCGCTCCGTACGGGGATGCTTGCCAAGAATATTAACGGAGTTCCTGCCACATTCTAGGAACAGCAGCTATAAATAACCAGACCCTGCCCTGGATGGTACCCCAGGAAACGAAACTCTGCTTTAGCTAATCTAGGAAGCACCATAGTCTCTAACTGCCAAACCACCGTTGAGGGTTTGCATTACATTTCTCTTCCCCTCCCACAGTTCTTCACCTTTCCTAACTTCTGCACACAGGCACGTGCGTTGCATCGTGACTTTCGATCCGGGCTTCTAAACTGCCTCCCGGATGCCTCGCTGGAACCAGTGGTAACGATTGTGTATTTTCCTGTTCTCTTTCCCGGTGGTTTATTATTAGGAACAGTTGCATGAAAAACAGAATCATGGTGGCTTAGAAATTCATCTGCTCCCACTGCTTATCCCCCACCTGAAGTCCCAAGCTACTGCGGAGAGGATTATGACTCTGAGTGAGAAATTAGCAGCAGCAGATGACGTGCCATGCTGTACGGTGAGGAACAAAGATCTCATCTTCCTGCAAGTATCAGAGGGGGAGCCGTGTTAGTCTGGATCTGTAAAAGCAGCAAAGAATCCTGTGGCACCTTATAGACTAACAGACGTTTTGGAGCATGAGCTTTCGTGGGTGAATATAAGGTGCCACAGGATTCTTTGCTGATCTTCCTGCAAATGTCCCTAGCAAGAAAATAAATGGGAAATAAAGAAAATCTAAAATTGTGGACACAAGATCATCTGTTTCCACGAAATATCAGAGGGTCTTGCACAAAAAAATCTCTCTCTAAATCCCAGTCTGGTTTGTGTGTTACACTGAGTGCCCCCCCTCGTGTGGAAATAGGTGAAAAACAGCAGGGTTTGCAGAAGAATGTCTTATTGGCTTCCTCTACTGTTTATTTGCTAAATGCGGGAAATATTTGCCTTCTCTCTGAATTCATCATTAAAATGTTGCTGACAAATCAGATGCTTTCCGTGGCATTGTGAAACCCTCCAGAAAGAGGCTGTGAGAATATAAAATGGAAAATGAAGGCAACAGAGCTATTAAAAAAATAATTGGGACAAGAATGTGCTTCGTTAAGTCCTTTTACTAGACTAGGGGGAAGCAAGGAGTCGTCCATTATCAAATCTCTGATAGTCAAGGTCTCGAGGAACTGTGGCCCTCTTAGTCCAGCGTTCAGTCTCTAACAATAGCGGGGGCCCCCCGCTTCCGAGCAGGGTGCCAAGAGCCCTGCTGTGAGACAGTTATGGAAAAACTCCCCATTCTGTCCGTTCATGGCTAGTTTATGCTCCAAAGCGTACCAGCTGTAGAGCCTTTTTACCCTGTAGCCAGGAACGTCCTGATGATCTTTACAAACACCGATGTAGGTATTTATTCATTATGGAGCTCTTGGCCTCGCTGGTAGCCTTGCGGCAGTGAGTTCCACAGGTTAACTGTGTGGGTTGTCTTTAAACGTTTTCACTTGTGTCTTGGGCCTGTTTCATTTCCTTGTTCTTGTGATACGGGATAAGCCAAACAGGGAGGCTGATTTGCCTTCTCTATCCCAGCCACGGTTTTACATAGCGCTGCCTTTCCCCCCTTACTCAGCTCTCTACACTACACAGGCCTCATTTTTTCAGTTTCTTGCTACACACACAAGTCTTTTCAGGGCTCTGATCATTTCTGTCACCCATCTCTGCCCCACCCCTCATTCCTGCCCTCAGACCCGAACCAGACAGCATTCGAGGTGACGAGCTAGTTCCAGATCTGCTGTAGGTCACAAGCACCCACATTTAACAAAACCGCCCGGTTGCTATGGGTCACAGAGCCCCACATGCCTGCGAGGGAGAACAACTGACACCCAAAACAGAGGTGATGAAAAACTGCCCTAAGCCTGGTGATAGGGTCGACTCTGCCCCGGGGGAGCCCTGCTGACGGAGGATCTCACCACCACAACCCTGCCCTGGACACTCCTTGGAGGCCAGGATCCTCACCCTACTCCTGAGGCCCGGGAGCGGACGGACGCGCAGAATTTGTGCTGCAAGAGCCGGGAGGAATGTCGGGAAGTTCAATGGGGGGAGAGGGACCCGGGGCAGCAGGGCTCAGAGTCTGGGGTGATCTGTCCAGCAACAAACTAAAACAAACGCACGCCACCGAATGCGTGTGCCGTTTTCTGCCATGTGCCAGAGGCCCGGCCCGCCCTGGCGGTTCTCTCTACGCTATCCTCGCTGCTTATCCAACGTCGAGACCCTTTCAATACCCTGCGGTGGAATCCTGGCTCCAGTGAAGTCAATGGGAGTTTCGACATCAACATTAACGTGGCCATGTCCAAGCGTACAAGGCTGCTAGCTGGCAGGCCAGCTCCTCGCCACAGCCGCCTGGTGGCAGCTGCGCGGGACAGAGACACTGAGGCTAACGGAGCTCACCCAGGCCAGAACCGGGGAGGTTTGGGAAAAGGATGTTTCTAGCTAAGTGCCAGAGATCAGATCTGGCCAGTGTCTCACCGCGCTGGGGGCCAGGCAAGTCTGGTCTCGCTCCAGGAGCCTTGCTGTGCACGAGGGAACGAACCAGCCCGGCTTGCCCGGCAGTGGCTTTCAGGGAATGGTGGAAGTCTAGGTGCCCAGATGCCAGGGGATGGGCACTGCACAGACAGCACCTGCCCCCAGCCCTCGGAGCAGGGCCCTTGGGGTCCCCATGCTCGGGGCGACTGCAGAGGCATTACGCTCAGCCCCCAGCACCGCACAGAGGCTCGAAGGAGGGGGGGTTACCTAGCCACAGCGGCTGTCCTTGCGCATTGAAGAGGAGGCTCTCACCATCCCGCTGGTACGAAGGAGACACGTAGAAATCGCTGCTGATTATCCGCTGCAAGTGGCTGTCCTGCCAGTGCAGGTCGCAGCCCTCCATGGCGCGGGTGAACACCGTCCGTCTCGGCCGTGCCAGGGAGTCTGCAAAGAAAAGAGCTCTCAGCAGCCGGTTCTACGCCCACCCCGGCTAACAAACCTTCGCCGCCCCGGCGCTCAGCTCGGCTCTGTGCGCAAACGCCTCCCGCCAGACGGGCTAATCTCCTCTCGGCGAGAGCTCGGCCGCGCTTCGGCCACAGAGCAGACGACAGGCTCCGCAGGGAACGGGGGCAGACCAGCTTCCTGAGCCACATCCTCGAGGAGACGCCGGCAGCGGCCGGGCCAGGAGCGGCCAAAGCCCATTCGGAAGGTTTGTGGCAGCTCCTGGGTTCTGCCCCAGGCTGCAGCCCCCTTGATCCTTAATGCAGGTGGAGGCTACAGGGCTGACATGTCAACCACTCCTTTTAGCCAAGCTGAAGGCTGCTTGGATCAAACCAGCACCTCCTATTGTAGAGCCTAACCCGCTACAGAGCCGCCCCCAGAGCCACAAGCTCTGGGCCGCGCCGCCATCCGCAGTGCAACGCAATGGGCTGATCACAAGCCTGGAAACAGGAATGTTTGAGTCGAATCCCAGTCCTGACACTAAGAACATAGGAACGGCCAGGCTGGGTCAGACCAATGATCCATCCAGCCCAGTGTCCTGCCTTCCAACAGTGGCCAGTGCCAGGTGCCCCAGAGGGAGTGAACAGAACAGGGAATCACCAAATGATTCATCCCCTGTCGCCCATTCCCAGCTTCTGGCAAACAGGCTAGGGACACCATCGCTGCCCAGCCTGGCTAATAGCCATTGATGGACCTGTCCTCCATCTATCTAGTTCCTTTTAAACCCTGTTATAGTCTTATATAGTCGCAGTTATAGACACTGACTTTCCATGGACTCCGGCAGGTCCCTCCCTGCCTCAGCTTCCACCTCTGTGAAAGGGGGAGTATGCGACTTACCCACCTCACAGGGTGGCTGCCAGCAGCCGTGTTTTGAAACCGCACCAAAGATGAAAATCACCCAATAAAAGCTGCTCTTGTGCAGATCCGGGGGAGCCTGCGGGCTCCAGAGAAGCTGCCAGTGCAGCCTTTACGCTGCACGTCTGGAGCGCTCCTGTGCTAGGTCATTCTGTCATTCAAGTTACAAGCCAGCACCCCTTGCCATGTTAATCAAGTGCCATACCAGCGTCAGCTGGCCCAGACCGAGCGGGGTCAGTGTTCGCGCCTGTAGAACAGAAAGGAACAGTCCATGTCCTAAGCTCATGTTCCAGTGTCAAGTCCAAAGACTGACAAGACCTGTCTATTTCGGTGATCACCGTAAGGGAGATCTGTGACGCTGGGGACCAAGCCAAGCACTGGGAGGCAGTTATTCCCCGAGGAAGGGGGTATTTTGGCAGGCCTGGCTGCTCCATGCTTAAATTTCTGTCATGCGATGTCCCTTGTTGGCCAGGGCTGCTGGGGGTCAGAGGAGGAATGCCTGGGAACTACCGTCCGCGGGGAGAAACGGCAGGGTCGGCTCAGCGCTGCTCCAACGCTGGGCAGCTTATGGCAGGGGCTGGAGAAACAGACCGAACGTGCTTCAATCAGGAAACAAAGGCAACTTGTGCTCAGATTGACTTCTACAGCGGAATGGGCAGAGCTGGAAAATAAACCCCTGCTCATTCCCAGAGAGCCAGAGCGAGTCTAGGCTGCAGAATTGTTTTCGGGGGAATAGTTCAGGCATCCGTTTAGGTTATAAACACATTATCTTAAGGGAATAAAAACACTAAAACCTCATGGCAACCACTGGGCTTCTTGGAATTTACATCTTCCAGGTGTTTTACACACAGGAACCTCCGAACCCTGCTGGGAGGTGGGTCAGTGCTGTGCAGCCTGCGATCTACAGGAGGTCAGACAAAATGATCCCAATGGTCCCTCCCTTCAGCCCTATTTTAATGTTGGGGAAACCACAGGCCACATTTTGGAAGGTATTTGGGTGCCTAAAGATGCTGACACTTTGCCGCTTTCGACACCCCACTGGGTACCCATCTGCAGCCTTTGATACCTTTCCAAATCTGGCCCAGCGAGCTCGCAGGACTTGCCCAGGTCACCCAGTGAGACACCAGCAGAGCTGGGAACCACAGGCAGGAGTCCCGACTCCCAGGGCTGCGCTCAGATCAGGAGGCCAGGCTGCTCCCCAGCGTAACGCTAAGTCTCACTAAGCCCATTTTAAATTAAGATGGTCCTTAGACGTGAAGGTCTAGCAAGTTGAGAGCGCATCTGGTTCTGAGCTTATCTGCAACGGGCGTCAGCACCCAGCTCGCCTGCACCACGGCTGGTGTCTCTGCTGGGGGACTGCACGATTAGTGGGAAGGCTTCAAACACTAATTACACCCAGAAGAGTGCAGCTTACTTCGCAGTATCGCTGCTTCCCTCCCCCTTTCCATATCGGCTGCATCAAATACACGGAGACCAATTCTGGTGCAGCAGATGCAGACAACGCTACAGCAGCATGTTTCAATTAAGGTCTATTTTGAGCAAAGACAAAAAAAGGTGCTTACAATTAAAGGGATCGAGCGCTTTGCCAGGGTTTGAGAAAATCTTTTAGTGCTAATGAATATTCCACAAACAAGTTGCTTGATTCGTGCTCTGCACTTGCGCTGCACTCAGTAGCCCCAGTTAATAACGTCTCTACTGAAATGCACAAGCTAAAATCTAAATAGAAGAGCATTAAGTGAGATTAAACAACTGGTTAAAAAGATGGTGACTGGCAAGGTCTCTACGGCATCAGCTAATTCCTCCCACGTGTGGAAATACACAGGGATACATCAAGGATTTCAGAGCTCAACTTCACTTAAACTCACACAGGGCCGGATTTCTGTCTCACTTTTCAACTGCCCACTTGGAGCTAAGTTCACAGAGCGCTGGCGGCATTAAAGGGAGGCTGTCGAGGAGTTTAGGTCCAATCGTTAGGTTGTTTCACAAACAGGTAGAACAGAACAGAACTTTTTCATGAACATTTCAAATTAATGCCAGTGAAGACAATATTTTCTACTGAAAATTCCCACAGCAGCTTCCTACTTGGGCTGTGAAACTGACCAGAAACACTGGAGCAGCCTTGTTTCAGGGTCTGAGAGCAGAGCAGGAAGCAAAATGAGCCTCTTCCAAGTTGAAGTCAAGGTTCATGTTGCAGTCTGCACCCAACTGAGTGTGTATCCTGGACAGCATCCAGACCAGCCCCTGGGCTCCTGTGCCCTCCGCCCGCAGCTGGGAGAACTCTCTCCTCTAGGACATTTGTTCTGGGAGGAGATTTTCAAACGTGTTTGCCGCTGGCCTAACTCCACTCCTAATGAAGTCAATGGTAAAACGCCCATTGACTTCAGTGGAAGCTAATGAGGAGTTTTCAAAAATCCCACCACTCGTATTTCAAAGCACGTTTGACTTGTGCCATAACCATTCTAGCGCAGCTATCACGCTGTACTCACCCTGTGCGGCTATTTTTGGTACAGTGCATTGATACAGGCGAAAAACCATTTAACACAGGACAAGGAATTTTCTGTAGTGAGATTTTTATCTTGCCTGTATCTGTTACATTTATATCCAGCTGATGCCAACTACAGGTGAACCAAGGGAAACACATCTGGTGAGATCCTGCTGGAGAGGGCTCAGCGAAGCCCTCCCAGCAGGCAGACCCGACTCACCTTGGCTGTGATTTGAGCTCTGCGTCAGTGCGTTGGTGATGTTGGGAAGCTCGTTGCCGTAACTGCCGTCCTCCAACGGGCACACGTCCATGTCGCCCCACTTCCGGAGCTGCCGGAGCCAGCAGGATTTCTCTTCGAGCTTGCAGTGCGGATTTAACACGACACACACCCACAGGGCCCCTACGGGGAAGAGAAAATGACACACAAACCCACACGCGCATGGAAAAACGATTCAGCGTGATCTGGCTTCAGCTAGCTGGCTTAGCTAACACCTCCACCCTCCTACCTGCAACGAAAGCTGGGAACGTTTCTAAAGCATCAACAGCCCATTGCAGGGACAGCTACAGAGCCCAGGAGGCAGATTTAGAAGCTTAAAAAAACGCAAGTAAAACTCCTCTATAATGAAGCTAAATTATAACCTCAAGAGGTGGGGGAGCCTGTCTGCTCGTTCGACAGGACTTCTGTCTGCCAGGACAAATCTACTGTTTGAACTGCACATCAAAGCAAGCTCAAAGCCACCCTGGCAAGCTGGGGAGTCTGCCTCTCCACAGAGCAACCAGACTCTGATCCTGCCCCCGTCCCCACTGGTTTAAACCTACAGCAGGATTGCAGCTGGCACTGTTCTTTGGGCCATTTGCATTCGACTATTCAAAATGGAGATTTGATTTATTTTTGTTTTAATCCCGAATGTCCCCAGGCCTCAGCAGAGACACTTGGAGTTTGTGTCCTGGAGGCAAAGTGCTCCAGGGCTGCGACACTCGGAGAGCTCACAGGCTGGACAGGAGCCCACTCAGCCTGGGAAAAGGAAAAACGATACAGGCCGGTGGTGCTCTTCCCTGAGTCCCTATCGAACCGATGCCCCAGCATGGCACTAGGAGGCGCTGTGCTGCTGCAGGTGCTGTCTTTTAGATGAGATGCAACCCCAAAGTTGTGAGCGTCTGTGACCGTTAAGATCCAGTGACATTTTTCATTCGACCAGAGCCAAATGTTGCTCTCTGTACACATCTGCACCCCCACTCTCTGGAATGGTATTCACAGGGGTATAAATGAGAGCAAAACCCTGCCGCCTACCCCACCTGGGGTGATTACATGATACAGTATTTTCCATCCCTTCCCGTCCTACCCTGTGGTGCAGCGTTGTTCTGCACTGTAGAACAGCTGCTATGTTCTACCCCAGAGGAGGCTGCATCACACAGATGCTTCTACTGACGTGCCAGGCCGAGGAGGCCAACGTGCCGCCTGCATCCCTTTCTGCACGTGGGCTGTATGGCAGTTCTGGGTGAAAAATGTTCTTATTAATGCAAGGAGCTTGCCCTGATCTCAGCGTAATCCAGCCGCCTCAGACACTCCAGCCTGTGGAACGCATGCAAGTCAAGTTAGTCACATGGTTCCCGGCTGCAGCCTCACCACTTCCCCTCAGGTCACACCCTGATCTGATTTTAAGCCCTGGATGTCAGCAGGGGAAACAGGCTCTCTGGAGCATCTTCTCGGGGGTCCTATCTGACTTCGGTGCCAGTATCACATTGGCAGCTCGCTGCTCTGCGCTCCTGGCAGCCCACCAGCCAGCAGTCAGCATCCGAGAGCTGCGCCGCTCGCAGATCACAGGCCCTCTGCTGCATGCCGGACCAGATCCCCGTTCCCTCCCCCAGGTCCTCATTAGAGACTCGACGCCCAGCTGCCCAATAGCCTCGAGGTGACGGCGCTTGGGGAACTGGAGTGAAGAGAGATGAATGCAGCTGTTGACACTTTGGCCTCTCGGCCAAGCTCGAGTGCAGAATCATTTTAACACCTGTGGCCCGGGGTGAGGGGGCCTGTGTCCTGCCTGGCCCCGGTGGGAAGGACTCAGAGAGGTCTCGTAACCAAACAACGCCGGGTTCTGACAGCAGGGGAACGTAAGGCAGCAGCAGGTGGCCAGGTGGCTTGCTGCGGGAGAACCAAGCTGCCCTTCCCCCGTTCCCAGCACACCTCCTGCTACCATGCGCAGAGGTGAATGTTTCACAAACCACCTCCTGGTTTGGTGAGTGCTGAGTGCAGCGGGGCCCTCTAGACAACCACTGACCAGGGCTCGCTCTCAGCCTCTGCAACACGTGCAGAAACCACCTCAACCGGCACCAGGCTCAGAGCCACTGGGGTCTCGGCTGAGACGGCGACGCCGACGCTGAGCAATGCCGATTGCGGGGGGTGATGCAGGGTACGTGGACACTGGCCTGCCAGGTCCGGCCCGTGAGGACTGATTCAAGAACGGCTCGACACCATGGCTCTGGATGGAGTTTGCACTCGACGGCTGTCCTAAGGGGAAGGAGCCGCGTCTCCTCGCTACGCAGCTCATGAAGAACAAACTGGAACTAGGTCTCGGGCTGGAAACGTTGGTAACTCAGCTGGCCTGCAAACAGGCCAGGACATAACGTACTTTTCCCTTCCCCTGCAAGTGGCTGTAGTATCCAGACCCTGGAGCCTCAAGCAGTCACCCTCCAGCTCCAGGAAGGCTCCGAACTAGGTACGGCTCGGGGGCCAATCCTCGTTTTTCTCTCAGTTCTGACTCGATTCATTTCGGTGGCAGTTTAGCCTGATTACGGACTGCAGAATCGGGCCCATCGGCAAGGTCCCAGCTCTCCCTCCTGAGACGTTCACAGCCCATAAATGCTGCACAAACCTTCCAGATTGTCTGGGCAGTTCCCTTTTACCACCATTCCCTCATTCCCGGGCCAGGGCCAGGGCCGGCTTCTGACTCGCAGAAGTGGCTAACGGGCTGGACCCTGGGCAGCAAACAAAGAGCGTGCTGCTTCTCTCCCTCCTCGCCAAGAACTGTTCTCAGCCTCACGCCCGCAACTGGCCACCGGCTCACCCCCCAAAGCGACCGTCAGCGAGTCCGTAAAGAACGAGGATCGTTAAGGGAGGTTTCTGCAGGCCGCAGCCCATTCGATTGATCTCACAATTCCTGGTTCAGTAACACGTAGAGCACACGCTGCTCGCCCCCAGCACCGATCCCAACAGCAGGGCAGACGGTGAGACGCTGCTAAGGTGAGCAGAGACACGCCAGAACCTTAGGGCATGCGCCCGGCGAGCCGCTATACGGCCAAGCAGGGCCTCATGTCCACACGGCAGTGTGCAGTCCTGCTGAATCCCCGCCGCCTGCGCCCCCCTAGCCGGGGCCCTTCCCCCTCCCAGCCGGAGCCCTTCCCCGCCGCCTGCGCCCCCCTAGCCGGGGCCCTTCCCCGCCGCCTGCCTGCCCCCTCCCAGCCGGGGCCCTTCCCCGCCGCCTGCCCCCCCCAGCCGGGGCCCTTCCCCGCCGCCTGCGCCCCCCTAGCCGGGGCCCTTCCCCGCCGCCTGCGCCCCCCTAGCCGGGGCCCTTCCCCGCCGCCTGCCCCCCCCCAGCCGGGGCCCTTCCCCGCCGCCTGCCCCCCCCTAGCCGGGGCCCTTCCCCGCCGCCTGCGCCCCCCTAGCCGGGGCCCTTCCCCGCCGCCTGCCCCCCCCCAGCCGGGGCCCTTCCCCGCCGCCTGCCCCCCCCTAGCCGGAGCCCTTCCCCGCTGCCTGCGCCCCCCTAGCCAGGGCCCTTCCCCGCCGCCTGCAGCGACAGTGTGAACACCGCCTGCTTTTCACCGGGGCGCGTAGCTGCACGTCCCCTACATGCTGCCGTCAACGCAGACAAGGCCTAACTCGCCGTGTAGACAAGCCCCTAGTCTCCCTCAAGGATTCCAGGGGTCCAGTGACAAGGCGACGGATGGCTGAGGGTTTTGTAAGCTCCAGCTGGGCTCTCTCTGCCTCTTACCGCACCGGGAATAGGGGATCTGCCATCAGAGCACACGACTCGGCTCACGATGCTTCAGGCAGCACAGACTCCATCTTGCCCTACTACAGACACCCCGGTCCCGCAGGGCTAATGGGAGCAAACAACGGTGTTTTGTCAGTGAAGTCAACAGCCGTGGCTCAGGTCCACCCTGCACCGCTCAGCACTGTGCACACGTACGCAGAGATGTCCCTCACCCCCAGGAGCTTCCAGCCTTGTATGCACCAACCGTTTGGGCCACTCCGGGCATCTGGCTGAAAGGCGTCGTGGGCCATTTCACCGGGGGACTTGGCACTGGGCTGCCTGGCCCACAAGGAGACAGTTCCAAGCCCAAGGGACCAGGAGAATGGCCCAGAGCCAGGTATCAGGCAGGAGGCTCGGGAACCGCACAGAGGGTTGAAGTGAAAGCCGCGAGGCAGGCAGCGCAGTTACGCCCAGTGGTGCCAGGGGACAAGGGGCGCAAGGCTGATGTGGAAGGCGGGAGGAAGCAGGATCGGGGCGGAGATTCTGCTGAGGAAGAAGGTGACATTTTTACAATATTTCTTTGGGATTTCACACCATTTTAAAGGCAGAAGGGCCAGTGATCTGCAGTCGCTGTTCCCAGTGGAGATGCTGCTGTTACCGGGGCACTATTCACATAGCGCTGGAGGTGCGCAGGGGGTTTCACGCATGCAAAACCTGGCGGTGCCCCTGCTCCAGAGAGCTGGCCGTGGAAACCGAGTGAAGACACAGTCAAACTGCCGCTGGCGAAGAGGTGCAGGAGAGACAGGAGGGGCGGCTGCTGCCGCTGGGTGCAAACGGAGATGGGGGTCCTTTCCTGCACAGAACACACGGCCCACGTATTTGGTGCCTCAAACTCTTCTGGTTCCCATTAGTGGTCATGGCGTCTCCGCTGCAGGAGTGCTTGCATGTTCAGAATGGGCAGTCCGCATAGCCTCCACCCTCTCAGAAAGGCACTGCATCAGCACAACTGGGAAGAGCCGTTCCTGTGGGGTTTGGCTCCCTTCAAGAGGAAAAACAGCGAGCTCCGTTCTTCCTTTGAAGTTTCCCTGCGTCCCGTTCAGCTGCATGGCCCGGAGCAGTGCTGGGTTTCCAAAGCTGCCAGTTTAAAGAGTCTGCTCTTTCCGAGAGGCTGGGAAGTGATGTGATGCAGAGCACAGCTGGCCCCATGCAGACTTTTACCCCCTCCCCGGCTTACCGAAAGCACCTGAACTGCACCTGGATCACAGGGGATTCAAGAAGAGTCTTAGAGACCTACGTGGGGTGACCCAGCACAGGAAGACGACACGCTGAGGACGACTTTAGTCCTGTACATTTAATAGCAAGGGCTGGGTTCAGAGGCAACGTGTATGAGCTCGTGAGTTACACGCTGGTAACAAGGTACAGGGAATCTCTGCTGATGTGAGTGACGCACCATGTGACCTGAGGTGAGGGTGTAGCAGATGATATGCAAGGTAAGCCAGTTCCCACCTGCTTTCGCACACCTTCTCCCGGGCCCTGGGCACGTCACGGACCTAGATTCCCTTGTGCTCTCAACACCTTTGACTGTCACCCCATTAATACACCTGAGGAAAACTCCAAAGGGAAGTTCTCAGCATCTCCGGGTTTAATGCCGACTACGAACTGTTCTCCTGACTGAGCCGGGGAATGGCCAGTCTCACATGACAGCAATAGGGCAATGTTGAGTGCATCTCGCACCAACGTAAACCGAACACTAAGGAAACAGGCCGCACATATCGCTGCCCCCCTCCTGAACAACCCAAGTGCAGCCTGAACTCTGAGCAGGCGTGTCAGTTCTATGAGGCCGGGTTTGCTGATGATGATACGGTTGCTATGGCTTTCGTACATTCCACTGTCCACAATTCTCTCCCTGGTTTTGTACTGGCATGAGAATCAGTTATAGCATCCGATGGCAAAGGTGGGCTACAAGGTAACAGTCAGGGAAAGATGCAGGAAATCTCCATGAATGGATGATACTGGAGGATGGAATTGTTCTAAATATAGTCAACATTTTTATGACAGCACCGAAACGAGCCTGTGTGTGACCCGCCACCTGTGGGCGGGTGGCGTATGTGTGCAGTCGGTGCAAGGAGCTCCTGGCCCTCAGAGACCATGTACGGACTTTGGAGGCCAGGGTGGCGGAACTGGAAGAGCTGAGAGAGGCAGAGAGGTATGTTGATGAGGCTTTCCGGGACACTGTAGAATTGTCCCACCTCCGCTCAGACAGCTCCTGTGCTGTTGAGGAGGAAGAACGGCCCAGGGAAGCAGAGCAGTCAATGGGAGCAGAGGAAAACCTTCCCATAGTTGGGACCCTCCTTCCAGATGGTGCTGGGGTTGCCTCTCGCACTGAGGTTGCCTCTCCGGGGGAGGGAACTCCAGTTTCTAGGAAAAGGCAAGTGTTAGTAATGGGAGATTCGATTATTAGAAATGTAGATAGCTGGGTCTGTGATGACCGGGAGAACCGTATGGTGACTTGCCTGCCTGGTGCGAAGGTTGCGGATCTCTCGAGGCATCTAGATAGACTTATGTGTAGTGCTGGGGAGGAGCCGGTGGTCGTGGTACATGTAGGTACCAATGACATAGGGAAGGGTAGGAGAGATGTCCTGGAAGCCAAATTTAGGCTGCTAGGGAAGAGACTGAAATCCAGGACCTCTATGGTGGCATTTTCAGAAACGCTCCCAGTTCCACGCGCAGGGCCAGGTAGGCAGGCAGAGCTTCAGAGTCTCAATGCGTGGATGAGACGATGGTGTAGAGAGGAGGGGTTCACGTTCATTAGGAACTGGGGAAACTTCGGGGATGGGAGGAGCCTATACAGGAGAGATGGGCTCCACCTAAACCAAAGTGGAACCAGACTGCTGGCACTAAACATTAAAAAGCTTGTAGAGCAGTTTTTAAACTAGGAGATGGGGGAAAGCCGACTGCTGCAGAGGAGCGTGTGGATCGGACACAGACTTCTCTTAGGGGAGAGTCTGATGATAGAGAATCTCCAGGTTATAGTCAGGAGCAGAGGAATGAGAAGTATAATGTAAGGGCCGGATCAGATGATGAACAGTCACATAAAAAAGAATCTGGCACATCAGAAAAAGGCAGGCTACTAAACAGGGACAAGTTTTTAAAGTGCTTGTACACAAATGCCAGAAGTCTAAATAATAAGATGGGTGAACTAGAGTGCCTTGTGATAAAGGAGGATATAGCTATAATAGGCATCACAGAAACCTGGTGGACTGAGAGCAATCAATGGGACACGATCATTCCGGGGTACAAAATATATCGGAAGGACAGAATAGGCCGTGCAGGGGGAGGAGTGGCACTATATGTTAAAGAAAGTGTAGATTCAAATGAAGTAAAAATCTTAAGCGAATCCACTGGTTCCATAGAGTCTCTATGGATAGAAATTTCATGCTCTAGTAAAAATATAACAGTAGGGATCTATTATCGACCACCTGACCAGGACAGTAATAGTGATGATGAAATGCTAAGGAAAATTAGAGAGGCCATCAAAATTAAGAACCCAATAATAGTGGGGGATTTCAATTATCCCCATATTGACTGGGAACATTTCACTTCAGGACGAAATGCAGAGATAAAATTTCTCGATACTTTAAATGACTGCTTCATGGAGCAGCTGGTACGGGAACCCACAAGGGGAGAGGCGACTCTAGATTTAATCCTGAGTGGAGCGCAGGAGCTGGTCCAAGAGGTAACTATAGCAGGACCGCTTGGAAATAGTGACCATAATACAATAGCATTCAACATCCCTGTGGTGGGAAGAACATCTCAACTGCCCAACACTGTGGCCTTTAATTTCAAAAGGGGGAACTATACAAAAATGAGGGGGTTAGTTAGACAAAAGTTAAAAGGTACAGTGACTAAAGTGAAATCCCTGCAAGTTGCGTGGGCCCTCTTTAAAGACACCATAATAGAGGCCCAACTTCAATGTATACCCCAAATTAAGAAAAACAGTAAAAGAACTAAAAAAGAGCCACCATGGCTTAACAACCATGTAAAAGAAGCAGTGAGAGATAAAAAGACTTCCTTTAAAAAGTGGAAGTCAAATCCTAGTGAGGCAAATAGAAAGGAGCACAAACACTGCCAACTTAAATGCAAGAGTGTAATAAGAAAAGCCAAAGAGGAGTTTGAAGAACGGATGGCCAAAAACTCCAAAGGTAATAACAAAATGTTTTTTAAGTACATCAGAAGCAGGAAGCCTGCTAAACAACCAGTGGGGCCCCTTGATGATCAAAATACAAAAGGAGCGCTTAAAGACGATAAAGTCATTGCAGAGAAACTAAATGGGTTCTTTGCTTCAGTCTTCACGGCTGAGGATGTTAGGGAGATTTCCAAACCTGAGTTGGCTTATGTAGGTGACAGATCTGAGGAACTGTCACAGATTGAAGTGTCACTAGAGGAGGTTTTGGAATTAATTGATAAACTCAACATTAACAAGTCACTGGGACCAGATGGCATTCACCCAAGAGTTCTGAAAGAACTCAAATGTGAAGTTGCGGAACTATTAACTAAGGTTTGTAACCTGTCCTTTAAATCGGCTTCGGTACCCAATGACTGGAAGTTAGCTAATGTAACGCCAATATTTAAAAAGGGCTCTAGGGGTGATCCCGACAATTACAGACTGGTAAGTCTAACGTCGGTACCGGGCAAATTAGTTGAAACAATAGTAAAGAATAAAATTGTCAGATACATAGAAAAACATAAACTCTTGAGCAATAGTCAACATGGTTTCTGTAAAGGGAAATCGTGTCTTACTAATCTATTAGAGTTCTTTGAAGGGGTCAACAAACATGTGGACAAGGGGGATCCGGTGGACATAGTGTACTTAGATTTCCAGAAAGCCTTTGACAAGGTCCCTCACCAAAGGCTCTTACGTAAATTAAGCTGTCATGGGATAAAAGGAAAGGTCCTTTCATGGATTGAGAACTGGTTAAAGGACAGGGAACAAAGGGTAGGAATTAATGGTAAATTCTCCGAACGGAGAGGGGTAACTAGTGGTGTTCCCCAGGGGTCAGTCCTGGGACCAATCCTATTCAATTTATTCATAAATGATCTGGAGAAAGGGGTAAACAGTGAGGTGGCAAAGTTTGCAGATGATACTAAACTACTCAAGATAGTTAAGACCAAAGCAGATTGTGAAGAACTTCAAAAAGATCTCACAAAACTAAGTGATTGGGCAACAAAATGGCAAATGAAATTTAATGTGGATAAATGTAAAGTAATGCACATTGGAAAAAATAACCCCAACTATACATACAACATGATGGGGGCTAATTTAGCTACAACGAGTCAGGAAAAAGATCTTGGAGTTATCGTGGATAGTTCTCTGAAGATGTCCACGCAGTGTGCAGAGGCGGTCAAAAAAGCAAACAGGATGTTAGGAATCATTAAAAAGGGGATAGAGAATAAGACTGAGAGTATATTATTGCCCTTATATAAATCCATGGTACGCCCACATCTCGAATACTGTGTACAGATGTGGTCTCCTCACCTCAAAAAAGATATTCTAGCACTAGAAAAGGTTCAGAAAAGAGCAACTAAAATGATTAGGGGTTTAGAGAGGGTCCCATATGAGGAAAGATTAAAGAGGCTAGGACTCTTCAGTTTGGAAAAGAGAAGACTAAGGGGGGACATGACAGAGGTATATAAAATCATGAGTGATGTTGAGAAAGTGGATAAGGAAAAGTTATTTACTTATTCCCATAATACAAGAACTAGGGGTCACCAAATGAAATTAATAGGCAGCAGGTTTAAAACAAATAAAAGGAAGTTCTTCTTCACGCAGCGCACAGTCAACTTGTGGAACTCCTTACCTGAGGAGGTTGTGAAGGCGAGGACTATAACAATGTTTAAAAGGGGACTGGATAAATTCATGGTGGCTAAGTCCATAAATGGCTATTAGCCAGGATGGGTAAGAATGGTGTCCCTAGCCTCTGTTCGTCAGAGGATGGAGATGGATGGCAGGAGAGAGATCACTTGATCATTGCCTGTTAAGTTCACTCCCTCAGGGGCACCTGGCATTGGCCACTGTCGGTAGACAGATACTGGGCTAGATGGACCTTTGGTCTGACCCGGTACGGCCTTTCTTATGTTCTTATGTCAGTTTATCTTGGCAAAACTTTAGGTCCTGGGGAGCAGGGGGAACCCCCCGGGTTTTAATTTTAAAAGTAGCCTGCCAGAGACATGGATGAGAGAGGGGGTAGAATCGAGTTTGGTATTTCTGAGGAGCGTGACTCCTCTAGCCAAACACAACAGAGGCAATGTAATAGAACAGATCATCTGAAACATTTCTTCTGCTAAAAGGTCACTGAAAAGATTCCAAAGAATATTCACTGGTTTTCTGATCAGACTGTCCCAGTGTTGGAAACTAAATCAGCCGCTAAAGGGTGAAACGAAGAGATTTTAGACCTTCTTTAATGGAAAACTGCAATGCAGCCTTAACTATGAAGTCGCTCCCGCCCGCGCTGGAACATAGTCATGCAGTTACTAGCGCTGTTCTCTTCTCTATGCAAACACCCAGGAAAAGGAATGTGGAACCGTGCATTTAACTGCGGCTGATAACTATATGCTCTGTACACTCGAAGCGGCTTAGGAGCATTTATGGTCAGCAACTAAGCACAGCAGCGTAACTGCCCAGACTGGGCCGTCGTTTAAGCACTGGCATGCCGGGAAGTGAAAAGAAACAGAAAGGCATTATCATTAATGACTGCGCTCTGCAAATGGCCCCGGAGCTGCACAACAGCTGATGGGCCCCAGCAAACACTGAAATCAAACAGGAGCTGCGACTGCTCAGCAGCTTTACAAATCAGACCCCCAGGCTTTGAATCGAGTCTTCGTTAGGTCTCTGGTTCAGGCTGCATGACTTGTAGCCAGGGGATGTTGTGAAGGCCAAAAGTATAACTGGGTTCAAAAAAGAATGAGCTACATTCATGGAGGATGGGGCCATCAATGCCTATTAGCCAAGATGATCAGGGCCCCACCCCCATGCATCTGACTGCCAGATGCTGGGACTGGATGACAGGGGATGGATCACTCGAAATCGCCCTGTTCTGTTCATTCCCTGGTGCTGGCCGTTGTCAGAGACAGGATGCTGGGCTAGATGGGTGTGATGCAAAGAGTACTCGCTGCTTTGCCAGGTAGTTTGTGGGACCTTTGGGGAATATTTTAACTCTGATTCCTCACCCCAAAACCACCACTCGCCTAGAGTTCTCCACTTGCAGTGGAGTGAGGACCCTGCAGGTTGTGCGAAGCGGATGTGTCACTTGGTAGAGTGGGATGAATCCAACACGATGTTCTCTGGGAAATGGAAAAAGGTTTTACCTGCCCTTCGGTCAAATGACATCAGCTGACGAGACCATTCCCGGAGCTTGGGTTTAGAGGGCTGGGTTTTAGTCTACGTATCCCTTTCTCCTACAGACATGATGACTTGTGTTTAGTTGCACTGTCCGCTCTGCTGCTATATAATCCTCCAGCTGAACTTTTCAGGAAACGGCACGATAAGGAAATCTGCTCAGCATGATTCCACTGAGCCCCTAGACAATGATTTCAGCTGGGTGATGGGAGGAAGGGGGCTAGCAGAGCTTCTTCCGGCCCCAAATCTCTCTGGTCACCTCCCTGAAGAGGACACACACTGACGTTCTACACCTGAGTTTGCAAAGAATCGAAGAACTTCTCTGATTTCCTACACACCCGTCCCCTCCTGGACCAGGGGAAATGCCCTGTTGTAAACAAACAGGGGAGATGAATAAACCCGTCTCCAGGCAGATTAAGGTCAGGCTGCAGTTCAGCTGTTTTCCATGTCTCATGATGGGGATTTAATCTTAAATCCTAATGCACTGTTGCAAACCCTCCGAAGCGACACAGCTCTCAGACTAACCCCAGCCTGGGTCTTTCCTTTGGCTCAGAGCCCACCACTTTAAATCATGCTCTGGCTAGACAGAAGCAAATTATGCCTTTGAGGGGGTTTTAAACTACAAAATCCAGCCAAGCCCTTCACTTTTCACCCAGTATAAACCCACAATCTATTTTAAGGCTGGTCTTTTTCCAGTCGTAAACGAGGTTTGTACAAATAATTATTTGTTATTAAGTGTGTCCAAACCCATTATTTTTAAAGGGCCGTTTTCTCTTTCATCCCACAAAGCCAGGTTATGGGTAGTCCAGTTTATTTAATCAGACAGGTACAGGGCTGCTACCCTACTACATCTTATGGCTTTGTGTTGAAGGTGTGTCATTCTCTACCACAGGTAGAGCTGCACTGGTGCTAATACTGGTGTAAACCCAAGTGTAGACAGGGTCCAAGTGTTTTCACCACTGTCTCACGTATGGCAAACCCTAATCTTAATCTCACTAAACTGGGTCTCAATCACACCTTGCAGCAGTGGGTTCCACAGATTAACCGCATTGCATAAAAACACATTTCCTTTTATCAGCTTACAATTTGTTATCTTTCAAATTTCCCTGTATATCCTCTGGCTCTTGTATGAGGAGAATGAATATAGAGCAGTGCCCGATTTACAAACCATCCGCTATTTGGTACACCTCCATCCCGTCTCCTCTCATTCCTCCCTTCACTAAGCCAGACGGAAGTCTCTCCACATCACTAATAATTTTCATCACCAATCTCTGAACACCCACTATTTCCATTGTCTCCTTTTGAAAGGTGACTTGGTCTGAAGACAGCATTCCAGGGAGGCTGTACATGGATTTACAGACTACCATTGTCATATTTGCTGTATACAGTTGGATTCCAATGTTTCTTCTTCCTGTCCGGTTGTTTGCCTTTTTGACCGAGCCGTCCCCAAAGATCCCCGGATGTTTCTTTGCAACGTGCATTCCCTTGCATTTGCTGGCATTGTATTTCAGCTGCTATCGCACTGGGCTAGCCTTGGTGGGTCTCTCTGATGTTCCTCAGATGCTGCCCTCGTTTTGGCTAGCCTCGTCCATTGTGTCATCCGCAAATGTGCTCATGGCACTGCTCACCTCCTTCCCAGATCACTGATAAATATCACAGTGCCGGGCCCTGCATGCAACGCCAGGGCACCCCATCACTAGCCCTCTGCCATGCTGAAAATGGATCGTTTAGTTCTAATCTGTTTTCTGAGACTTCACTAGTCTACAAAGCTGCAGTCCGGTGGCTCGGACACTCGACTAGGACTCAGGAGACCAATTCCTGGCCAAGTGACCCAGCTGGGTGACTCTGGGCAAGACCCTTCCCCTCCCTGTGCATATGTCTACACTGCAAAGAAAAACCTCAACTGACCCGGGCTGGAGCTGCGGGGCTAAAAACAGCAGCGTAGCCATTCCCGCTCGGGCTGGAGCCCAGACTCCGAGACCCTCCCTCCTCGCCAGGGTTCAGAGTCCGGGCGGGGATGTCTACCCTGCTACTTATAGCCCAGCAGCCCCTCGAGCCGACTCAACTGAGCCGGGATCTGAGACTCGGTGCCCCGGTTTTTCTGTGCAGGGCAGACGTACCCTCTGCCACCCTGAGGGGTCTCTGGCCTATTTAGCTTGACAGCTCCTGAGGGCGGGAACTTTGTGCTTGGGCAGCACCAGCCACACCAGGATCCTGATCTCAGTTGCAGCTTCACCACTAATCATGCAAGAAATCCCCAGAGAACTTCACACCTCACCCTGGAACTGGTTAAGTTTCCTCACGAGCCTCCCAGGCCGGCCTGCATTAAAGACTCTTTGAAAATCCTAATAGCTCCCGGCGGATTCTCTTTCCCCCGCTTTTGCTGACGTGCTCAGAATTATCAATCAAAGCAGCAGGGTTTTCCTTCCCGGGAATCGGGCTGTTTGTCCCCAGTACATCCACTTAGGAAGGAACAATCAGTTTCACACATACAGAATGGGAAGAGACTGTCTAGGAAGGAGTACGGCAGAAAGGGATCTAGGGGTTATGTGGACCACAAGCTAAATAGGAGTCAACAGTGTGATGCTGTTGCAAAAAAAGCAAACGTGATTCTGGGCTGCATTAACAGGTGTGTTGTGAGCAAGACAAGAAGTCATTCTTCTGTTCCACTCTGCGCTGGTCAGGCCTCAGCTGGAGTATTGTGTCCAGTTCTGGGCACCACATTTCAGGAAAGATGTGGAGAAATTGGAGAGGGTCCAGAGAAGAGCAACAAGAATGATTAAAGGTCTAGAGAACATGACCTATGAAGGAGGCTGAAAGAATTAGGTTTGTTTAGTTTGGAAAAGAGAAGACAGAGGGGACATGAGAGCAGTTTTCAGGTATCTAAAAGGGTGTCATCAGGAGGAGGGAGAAAACTTGTTCACCTTCGCCTCTAAGGACAGAACAAGAAGCAATGGGCTTAAACTGCAGCAAGGGAGGTTTAGGTTGGACATTAGGAAAAAGTTCCTAACTGTCAGGGTGGTTAAACACTGCAATAAACTGCCTAGGGAGGTTGTGGAATCTCCATCTCTGGAGATATTTAAGAGTAGATTAGATAAATGTCTGTCAGGGATGGTCTAGACAGTATTTGGTCCTGCCATGAGGGCAGGGGACTGGACTCGATGACCTCTCGAGGTCCTTTCCAGTCCTAGAATCTATGAATCATGTTTGGCTGGATGCCTTCTTCCACTCCAATCACTGCTTCAGGCCAGTTCAGCTGGCACTGAAGGACAGTTCCTGGGAAGGATTTCCCAGGATCACGGCAGCACCTCTTTGAAAAGGCAGGTGCCATGTTTGCTACCCTCGGTGATGCTTAAGGTTATCCAAGGTGTCTGGGGTGAATCACAACCGCCTGCTTCCCGACTTCACCTCCGGCAGAACGTCGCCTCTGTAACTGACCAGCACTGTGAGGACGGGTCACTGGGGGACAAATATCTCGTCAGCGAGGAAAGTAACTTGTACAGGTTCTAGACCGCAAGTTGGGGTTTTCCTTTACTTGTAACCAATTCCTTCCACTGGGTTTTATTTGGCTCTGGAACTCAAGCTTTGTTAAACTGTGATCTGGTTTTCGTCTGGACCCGCCTAAGTGCCTGGTGCTAAGAAGAGCGCTGAACTGAGGGGAAGCTGGTAAACTGGGGTGCTCTGTTTTCACGGCTCGGGGCACTCTGCAGCGTCCAGAAGACAAGGGACTGGGCACCTGAGTGTAACAAAGTCGGGTGTGTAAACCTGCTGTGGAGAAGGGCGGGGGCGTGTGACAGCCCCTGGAGCCGCGCGCCTGCATTGCCTGCAGCTTGGGGAGAATCCCTCCCACCCCCACAAACACAGCAGGAGGGAACCTCGTCTATGAGCAGCTGGCAGCGAGTCACCCTGGTTAACCCTGAAAAGCGTCACTCCCTCCCCCACACACTGGTGACCTGCCCCCACCGCCTGTCATGGGTAAAAGCTTTGCTCCCCTGGACAAAGCTGAAGACGCCGCCTCTCTCCTTGCAGACTAGGGCTCGCTAGTAACACTATTTCCGGCCCATGGCAACAAATGGTGCGGACCCCCCCAAAGCTCCTCTGACCTCAGCCACTGCCCGAACCTTTGAACGGGTTTCTCTGCTGAAGGCTGAGCAGGGAGATCCAACAGGCAGACGGCTGGAGAGAGCGGGGCATGACGCCCCCTGCCAGAGCTGCCAGCCCCAAACCAAAGTCTACTCAGAGATTTCTAGCCAGCCAGACGAACGTCCTTCCCTACCCCCATTGCTAAGCCCCAAGCCAAGTTGTTCCCAAAGCAGCCTCTAGGACTTGCAGCTGCCTCCCGTCCCTCGGCAGACATTTCGCCGAGGAGCTTTCAGCACAGGCACCTGCCCCCTAACACCAGTTCCGTCTCCTGGGTAGAAAGGGGGTGGGTGGGTGGGTTATTTCTAAAGTGGAGAAGCTAAATCAGGAGGGAAAAGAAATTAATTTCTGTCTGATCGATTGCTATGAAGCTCACCCTTCCCCCTACTGCCTATGCATGTGTCTAGCCCGACAGCCCTGCTGTTCTTCGCAAGATGGGAAACTTACCCAGCTCGTCCCAGAGCTGCCTGCACTTGTCCGTCATGCCCGTTCCCTGCTGCCTCCAGAGGGAGAGCCGGGGATCTGCCATGAACTGCTCCGTTATTAGCGTCAGCATCCTGGCGCCGTTGGAATCTCTCATGCGCAGCATCTCGCGGACCTGAAGCGGGGAGGGAGGAAGAGGTCGGGAGAAGTCCTTAGGTTAGAGATGGGAGGGGTCAGCTGGAGAGAAGGTGGTTTTTAAAGACACGCTCAGGCTCTTCGGAGACACGCTCCATCTCAACAGGATCACATTAGCCGGCAGGGGAGTAGGATGCTGTGCTACCTGTAGGCCAGTGGCCCTCAACCTTTCCAGACTCCGGCCCCCTTTCAGGAGCCTGATTTGTCTTGTGGACCCCAAGTTTAACCAAACGACTTGCTTACAAAATCAGACATAAAAATACCAAAGTGTCACAGCCGCCCTGTTACTGAAAAACTGCTGCCGGCCTCATTTTACCATATAATTATACTAGAAATCCATTAGAAGAGAAATTCTGTGCTTACATTTCAGTGTATCGTATATGGAGCAGTATAAACAAGCCAGTGTCTGTATGAGATTTTAGTTTGAACTGACTTTGCTGGTGCTTTTTCTGTCGCCTGTTGTAAAACTAGGCAAGTATCTAGATGAGCTGATGTCCCCCCTGCCAGACCTCTGAGTACCCCCAGGGGTCCATGAACCCCTGGTTGAGAACCACTGCTCTAGGCAACGCGTGGTCACCATCCAGGCTACTAGAGGGACAGTAACTTACCCAAGAGTCTTTCGACAGGGCTGAAGAGCCCAGCCCTCATGTCCATCCCAGGCTACAGAACTACTGTTTTATTGGGATCTGACTCATTAAAGATCTTAACGACGGGAGCAGAACTAACGGTGCGACCCGCCTTGGCAAGCACCATCCACAAGCATTCACTTGTATTGCTCCTGGATGCCCTGCTTGGCAGCCCTCCCACGTCCCACGCTGGCAGGGGACCTGGGAGCAAGGAGGAAGCCACTTCCTGGAGCACTCTGGGCAGCCTAGTGGGGAGATCATGGCCTGGAACGGACATGCTGGATGGCAATAGAGGGCCGAGCTGTGCCTTTGAAAGCCCAGCCCCCCACACAACGATTCCCAGCTGAGCACAGGGTGAGGCGCACATGGGGATGAGCACCAGAGAACTCCACAAGGAGAAGAGTAACCAGCGGCTCACCTTGGCGAACATGGAGTTGAGCTGCTTCCCAGAGCCGTAGTACCCGCCCTGAGACAGGAACAGCTTCACTTGTTCTCTCACTTGCTCCTCGTCCAAATGCCAGCAGTTTTCGTCGTCGATGCTGGCCCCAGCGGTGGGGTCTGGCGCACCTGCGGAAAGGGAGGCGATCACGTTTATTGCTACAGGCGCCAGACCCGAGCGCTCTCCCCTCGCACGCTTCCCCAGTGGAAGAGGCCCAACGACTTGCAGGAGATGCTGCCTGCCGGCGCGAGGCCTAAAACGTGGCGCTCGTTAACAAAGAGAGAGAAACAAGCATCAAGCCCTCTACAGGCCCTACCATCACCAAGAACCTTTCATGATTCATTTTGTAATGGTCAGCGAATGCTTGTGTTTCTCCTTCTCTGTCACCAACCTAGGCCGGGCGACGCGAACAGGAGTGGAAGGGAACTCCCCAGCGAAGCGAGTGAAAGGGGAGAAGTCAAAGGATTGGGGTCAGGCATCGAAGGGCTCAGTTCACACTCCAACGTGCTGATCCTGCAATTATACCCCGGTGAGCCCTGTGCCAGAAGGCATTCTGGTGTCCGTGTGGATCCACTGGCAGGATCAGGGCCCAAGATGACGAACCAAACTGGTGGTGGAGAGGGATAAAATGAACCAAACTCCTCCCCACGCACCTCTGCCAAGCAAGGCTAAAGAAAAGATAAGGAGTGAGTCTGGTTTCTTTTAAATACAGAGAGGATAAGGCCAATGTCACTACAGCAGACGGCTGAGGTTTTCCTCTGGCTCTTCCTAGTGTTTGGAGATTTCTGTTTGCCCCGATTGTTGCAAACCTTCCTCAGACAAGCAGTCCTCACTCCCCAAGTGGCCCCATCGACTTCAGCAGATCTGCTTGTGTGAGCAAGGTTTGCAGGGGTCGAGCCATATTTTCTAACAGCTGAATCAGGATATTTCAAAGGGAAAAATCGTAGCGTCAGAGAAAGAAAGAGGAGGACCTGGTTTTTCCTTCACATCTCTCTCGTTCTCCTTTTCGTATTTCAAATTCTTCTATCTGTTTTGCTACATTCATACCCACCGTCAATGACCTAAGCTCACACTAACTAGGTTACAGTTCCGGAGCTGGTGGAGAACAGCAGCTGGCAGCACAGCTGATATGCCCAGCCCGGTTTGCCGTTTGCATCGAAGACACCCGAATACGGCAGCTTCCAAGACATTCCTTGCAAAGTCAAAAGGAGCTAAGCTTAGAGATGAAAGACCCAGTTGACAGGATTTTTTTCCTCAGAAGCCACCAGATAAAACGCAGTTTGTGTCTGTCGAGCACAAAGCAATATTTATTCCCAAGCACTCAGCTGTGCAGCCCTCCTGTTAAATTAAAAAACATTTCGCATCTCGGAGCCGCTGTCGATTTGCGCTGACCACAAATATATAGTATTTTAAAACCTTTCACATTCTTCAAAGGCAGCTTTGTGAGCAGCCGAACAATGCCGCTACTTTGTGAAAATTATCAGCATCTCTGCATCTGGATGCTTGACATTAGATAACAAAACACTCCGACTCCCCGTGCGAGACTGTTCTGGTTCCAAACAGCAAAAGGGCTCAACAGAAATTCCTCAGTGAAAAATGGTGACAATGAAAAATCCGAGAGCCTGGAGCATGCGCCGCTGAACTTTGACCTACTTCTCTCCTGCCTGTTTTCACTCCTGAATGAGTGAGGGGGTCAGCGCTGGGACAGCAGAGGGAAAGCAGTGGCTAAAATGTTTCCAATTCACGCTGTATGACGTATTCTCTGCTCTGCAGGAATGCGACCAGGGAAGCACATCTCTGGGAAAGGCAGCTCTGAGCTTCCTGATTGTAGCTGGGCCACGGAGAGTTTCCGGCAGGTTCTCCACCTCTAGGAACTAGAGCGGCACACCAGCCAGTCGGCTCCCGCGCCGGGCAATGGGCCCGATCCTGAGAGCACTCAACTCCCAGAGGGGCCCTCTTTGAAAACGACGAGAGACAGTCGATGTTGCTATGTCAACGGATCGAAAACAACCCCTCTAAAGTCCAATTCTAAAACTTCTGGTGCAGCCAGGCAACTGCTTCCGAGGAGAGGGCAAGAAACCTAAGCCACTTTGCCACCTGTTGGGTGAGATACTGAACACATCTGGCCCGATAAGATGCAATTCCTTGTCTTTTCTACACCCCTTTTAAAAGCCTCCTTTAATCCTTGCTAGCAATCAACGCGTGCGGGACTTTCCAGCCAAGCCCTAGGCATACACTGTACCCTACCCAAGGAAGATACGGACTCTAAATTATGCTGCTGAGGAAATAGCAATCGACGGGACAATATCATTGGGTCAGAATTTAAAACAGTAGGAAGGAAATGAACAGACACTGGCTAAGTCCAAAGGCAGCCGTGCGGCGCTCCTGACGTTAAACTAGAGACAACCGGCTGATCCTGATTCCACCGACACCAACGGCCAAACCCTACGACTTCGGCTGAAGGAACGGGCCCAAGGGTCTGAGACCCCTTTGGATCAACACCCGGGCTGGAGTTTAAACATCTTTCGTCTGTATTCCTGGTTAGCTCCTCTCCCCCGAGAGAGAGAGAGGTGTGATTACCCAGAGCCAGGGACCTCTGACCTGACCTCTCTCAGGCACTTACCTGGACGCCATCCCCACACTCCCTGAGCCCCTCCTGCCTGCAATGTATTTATCCAAACACCACCCCCAGACAGAGGTCGAGAAGTGCTGCTATCCCATTTCACAGAGACACCGAGAGACCAAGGGGCTTGCTCATGGTCATACAAGGAGTCTGAGGCAGAGCACGGACCTGAACCTGGGTCTCCCAGACCTTCCTCTCATGACCTGGTTTGTAACGTTCTGAGCACCCATTGCTCTCAACGGGTCTGTCTACACGGGGATAAAAAACCCGCAGCTGGCCTCGGGCAGCTGGCCTGGGCTCACAGGGCTCAGGATGAGGGGCTGAAAAGTTGCTGTTTAGATGTTTGGGCTCAGGCTGGAGCCCCAGCTCTAGGACCCTGCAAGGGTGGAGGGTCCCGCCCTGAGCCTGAATGTCTACAGGGCCATTTTTAGCCCCGCAAGCCCAAGTCAGCTGACCCAGGCCAGCCGTGGGGCTTTTATCCCCGTGTAGACAGACCCAGTGGGCGGTCAATGACATTGAAAGGTGACAGATTTAAAAGTGGTAAAAGGAAATACTTTGTCATACGATGTGCAGTTAGACTGTGGAACTCATTGCCACAGGAAGTCAACAAGGCCAAGTATTTAGCAAAATCAAAGAAAGGCTGGACGTTCACACGGATAACAAGAATACCCAGAGTTGTAATAGATATTGATAACCAAAAAAAAGGGTTGAAGGATATAAAAAAACCTTTCATACTTCAGAACTTAAACCAAGGGATTAAGAAGAGAGCTACATAGGGGGCAGAGTACCCACATCGGCCTACTGTGGGGTTCCTAGCCCTTCCTCTGAAGCATCTGGCACTGGCCATAGTTGGAGACAGTATCCTGGGTAGAGGAGTTTGGGTCTGATCTAGTCTGACAATTCCCATGTTCCTAGGGAAACAGTGCGGACTAACAGACCAGACATTGGATTGGGACTCGGGAGACCTGGGTTCCATTCCCGGCTCTGCCACTGGCTTGCTGGCTGACCTTGGGCAAGTCACTTCCCTTCCATGACTCAGTTTCCCTACCTGCAAAAGGGGGGTGATACTAACCTCCTTTGTAAATGTTAATAATAATACGTAGCTCTGAGATGGCTCTTTACATCCCAGGGCTGTATACATTAGCTAGGTATGGTGATGAGTGGTAAGTGACATCGCTGGGAACTGCGGACACTCAGCGCCTCTGAAAAATGAGGCCACCGGGTTTAAAGTTTAAACCCAAGAGTAATGAACAAGAGGATTGTTTAAAAATATGCAAAACTGGAATGATCCAGGGGGCATGAGTAGCACGGCCATGATTTCCATCCAGCAATCAGTTATAATGGTCACTGCTCTAAACAAAAACGTGATGGCAAGAAAGAAGCAGCATCTGAGTGGATTTTGTATGTAACATTGTTCCCCTCCACCATAACAAGCCACCCGGTTTTCACATCCAATTTTTAGACTTCAGTTGAACGGTAACATACTTCTTGCACTTCAAAATAAATACCTAGTTATTACTTGGGAATTTATTTTGCATTAATATAAAAGATTCATAGAGGATGTTTGTAATATCAGACTCCTACACAGACGACCGGGAAGAGCAGATAACGTATTACCAATTACACTGGGGAAATAGACAAACATGTAAGAGTAAACAATGGGATTTGTGAGATGTTTAAATATTAATGATAGGAACACTCAATTCGAACACTGTGGTAACCTAGCCAGTAGAATGTGGTGACGTAAATAAAACTGAAGGATAGTTCTGTGTCCGGCCTCCAAATTAGCAGGGAACAGCATGGAAAGCAGGTCTCAAGTCTGCTTAAAATGCTGCTTAACATGCCTGGTCTAAAACCCCTGTTTTCAGATATACTTGACGGATTTCCAAGATTTAAGGAACCACCTCCACACATCTCACCTGGAGAGGGTGCAAACCCATCACACAGACTTCGGAAGTACAGTTACACATGAAATTGGTCCAACTAGCGCCAGCCGAACAGTCCCATCCATTACTCCAGCCCCAACGCGTAAGAATTTCCCATCCACGTACAGAGGTCTCCTTATGGGAAACAAAGCTAGACCAGAGAATCAAAGCTATCAACCCGGGGTTAAAGAGAAGATGAAACACATGGCTAAGAAATCAGTTGCTAGATCTGCAGAAAACCCAATTCGGTCTCGGAACGTAAGTGGCCACATTTCCCCGGCGTCTGGCTGTGGAGTGCAGCTGGAACCTAGCTCTGTTCACATGATTACGAGGAAGAGTCTCATTCACATGGCAGGTGGACGGGAGAAAAGCAGAACACCAATGAATATTCAGATATTTCCTGGCTAGCCTCCAAAGGCCACAGGGCCATCGTGTTGATACCCCAAGTGCTTGAGCATGGCCAAGTTCTCCGACCGGTGCTTCCTAATGTGATTCTTCTGGCGTTCCTCTGAGGGAGGCCTTCACCCCAGAGGGTCAGAGGTGTGAAAGAAAGGCCCACAACCCCTGCCTATCTCCACAGCCATGTGCCTGCCCAGGAAGCACGTTCACTAACCAAATGCAGAAGTGGTCACAAAAGGAGATGTGAGAAAGGGGTTGCTTGGGCCAGGAGAGGGACGGGCAGGGGAGGAATAAAGGGGCTAAAGCAGAAAGCCTGGCCTCATGGCGGTTCAGACGGTAGAGCTATGTATGGATCAGAGATCGTGCTGTCCTGGGGCTCACTGGTGTTGCTTCTGGGACATCTGATGATCCACTGTGTTTCCACGCTGGTTTCCTCTCCCAACCCCCTGCTTTCAAAAGTATTTGTCTAGGGATTTAAACATCCCTCCTCACTGTAGTATCTCAAAGCCACATGCTGCAGCCTCTGTTGCTCCAGCTGCCTGGACAGAGTATTCTGCAGAACGCACAGGACTGCAGCAGACCTCAGCCCCTCCCCTCCTTCCTTCTCTTTGCAAAAAGTCACAGGCTTGCAACTACACAGTTACGGCCCACGACAAGGAGACTGAACGAGACTGGCATCTGGCTGTGCCTCTGTGTGAGAGAGAGAGAGAGAGAGAGAGACGCCCTTGGCCACATCGGTACTTGGGATGGGAGGGATTTAATAGGCAAGTGCTTTAAAAAAAAAAGGGGGGGGAGGGAAGGGAACAAATAAAAAAATCTGGATAAAAAGAGAAGGAAAAGATTTTTTGTTTTTAATCTGGAAATGGAGCAAACCCCCTATGAACAAAGGCTAGGGAGGCAGCACCTTCTCCAGCCACGAGGAGCCAAACAGAACACAAGGCTGCTGCTGGTAGATGTGCCCTGAAGCACAGTCTGAGCCTCAGCTCCTACCTAGGGTGCTCAGGGCTTCTGCTTCGGGGCTTCCCAGCCAACCTCCCGTGGACTGATTGGAAGCTTTGAGCGAGGTCAGCAGTGTCTGGAGGCACTTGCCCTGGGACCTGGCGGCTCAGGAAGAAAACCTGAAGCAGATCTCAAAGCCGGCTAAGTCCTGGCCTGCCCCAAAGCCCAGGAGGGATGTCTTATGATTGCACATGGGGCCTCACAGAAAGCCCACTGGGCTGCTTCTCTGACGCTTGGAGAGAAAACAGAAGTGAATGGAAGCCACCCAGACAAAAACTCAAGGGGAAAAACAGGCACCAGGAAAGCAAATGACCTATAACAAGAGATAAAAATAGAAGAGAAGTGGAGGGTCATGTCTTTTCATGGGTCTCTCAAACCGCCTCTCTCTTTTTTTAAACTAAACGAGATCAGGTGAGGTTTTCTAAGGAAGCCTGAGGATTTAGACAAGTGACCCAGCATACAAATCAAATACAGTAACTGAAACTGAATCAGGTCAGAGCAGTAGTCCTGGAAGCTCCCCTCCTACCAGCAATGGCAGAAGAATTGATGGTGCAGCTGCTCGAGCTGCGTTAGCTGGAACCATGTTTAAACAGGACAGGAAACCACACATCTCACACTCGCAGTTACATGCCACCGTGCGCATCATCTCCGGCACCCTGCGCCCGACTCCACTCCCATGGCTCCCAGTTCTGAGCAATATCGCTCGTCCCCATATCAGCCGAGAGGTCGCCACTGGCACGTTACTGGAGAACATATGCGCCAGCCCAAGCCTGCCGCTGCACGACCTTTTTAAACCACCAGCTGCACGTTTGCCGTCACGTCGCCCAGTATGGTCTCATCCGCCACGCCAGGATGTTAGGGCGGAAACACTCTGACGAGAGGAATGGATCTGTTATAATCCCCAACCAGTCCCTCGTCGCCGGCCTCACAATCTGCCCGCCTGGTTCTGACCTGCCCCATCGCCAGTGGTCCCTGTTGAACAGGTTCCGGACCGGGCAAGGTCTCTGTGCAGCCAACCAGCAGTGCTGGGGCGATCGTGACGGCCCTTTGTGCAGCTGCGGTGCCACACGGACGATGCAGCACGTTGTCGAGGAATGCCTGCTGCCTAGGTTCCGCGGTGGCCTCAAAGAACTGCATCACGCCACTGCAGATACCATCGCTTGGCTAGACAACTAGGCACACGCTAAATAAATCAACGGCAGGAAGAGGGAGGGTTTCACCGCCACATGGGCTGACCAAGAGCTGAACTGACAGACACCTCAAGGGACAAATACGTGTAAATGCAACGCTCCAGGGAGAGGCGTGCCCCATATCACCCCGCTCCTAGCGCCTGGCTCTGCAGGAGTGATGTTGCCAGCGAGACTAACACCATGTGAGGCTTGAAACATTCGCCCTCCGCCTTCTAGCCCAAAGCCCTGGGCCAGAGGCTTGAAGGTCAGGATGAGAAGCTTCAGCTTCATGCAGAATGCAATGGAAGGGATCTGAGAAGGGCTGATGTGGTCAGAGCTGCGAGAGGGGAATCTGGAACGGGAAAGATCTGTTTAAGCCATCTAGCTCCTCCCCTTCCCCAGCACCCTACTAACGAGTGCTGATCCAAACCCCAACCTCTGGCAGGGCTTGAAGAACCAGACCTGCCCTTTCACTTTAAATACACTGAGGTGCTTATAGATACGTAGAGTCCAAGGCCAGATGGGACCACTGTGATCATCTAGTCTGACCCGCTGTAGAACACAGGCCAGAAAATCGCCCCACAATAATTCCTAGAGCAGAGCTTTTAGAAAAGCATCCAGTCTTGACTGAAAAGTCGTCAGTGATGGAGAACCCACCTCGCCCCTTGGTAAATTGTTCCAACGGTTAATTACTCTCCTCATTAAAAACCGATACCCTATTTCCAGTCTGAATTGGGTCGGTGTTAGAGCCATCCCGGCTAGACTGAGGAGCCTGTTATTAAATATCTGTTCGCCATGTAAGTACTTAGCGACTGTGATGAAGTCACCCCTTAACCTTCTCTTTGTGAAGCTCTTTGCGGCTATCGCTAGAAGGCAGGTTTTCTAATCCTTTCATCATTCTCAAGGCTCTTCTCTGACCCCTCTCCATTTACCAACATCCTTCATGAACTGTGGACACCAGAGCCAGACACAGGATTCCAGCAGCGGTAGCACCAATGCCATGGGGACAGGTAAAATAACCTCTCCATTCCTACTCAAGATTCCCCTGTTGATGCATCCCAGGCTCCCATTAGCTCTTTCGGTCACAGCGTGACACTGGGTGCTCATGTTCAGCGGATGAGCCACGATGACCCTCAAATCTTTTTCAGAGCTAGCTTCCAAACGTGAACCAAAGAAACTCATGCAGAGTCGCCTTCCTGAGTCTGCAGACTGACTGCCAGACAGACTGACTGGCAGCCAACGCTTCTGCTGTTGCTCAGACCTTCGTCATGCTGCCGTAGTGAAAACTGACCAGCGTTGCCAGTGTTCCACTGTTGCTATTCAGAGTCCTCTGGGCTCCATCTCCTACTACTGCGTCCCTGAGCCCCTTTATGTTGAGAATGAATCCTGACGCTTCACGGCTTCATAGCCTTCTCCCGCAATACCCTTTCACTTGGAACACACTTCCCCAGCCCAGTTTAAAGATTCTCCTAATCTTCCCCCTCCGTTACCTCCTCAAAGACACACTTCTCTCCTGTGGCATCAGCTAATCCCCCCATTTGAGGAACCACTGCTAGAAAACCCCCACACACACACATACACACCACAAAATGGCTCTCCTTCCTGCATCTGCACCGTGTGCTAACTCTGTCGTCACAGACTGCCTGGGGGCAGAACCATGATCTCATGTTCTGCACAGCGCCAACCAAAATCAACATCCCCTCTGTGAAAAGCACAAATTCGAGTTCCGGGAGCTCTCAGGAGCTGGGAATCGGTCCAGGGCAGGCAGCTAGCAGAGTGATAAGAAACCCTCCCAACAGGGAGAGCAGTGGGCGCGGGGGCCAAAGGGGAGAGGAAGACTTCCAGTAGCTTTAGTTTGTGCTGCAGCAGAAACGGCCACAACCAGCTCGGTCTGCCCCTTTAGCAGCTCCCCATTGCTGCCGCCGGCTGCGTGAGGGCCGCTACCGCCCGAGGCAGACTGCCGAGGAAAAAGAACAAGAAACGGAGTTTGAACTGCAGCGTTAATGACAGCAAGCCCACCATTTTGTGCCATCTCTGGGGGTCACATTAACCTTTAACAAGCCCATGAAACTCCCCCTGGGGGAAAATGCTCATAATGAAAGTCTCTGTGGTCACCTTATTAAAACTGCCAGAGAAGACTCAGAACACGGACGGGTTAAGAGGGTGAGACACTTTCATTATGAGTCTTTGCAAGGTTCCATTCGAGCCCATGCCTGACGTAGCGCAACAGACCGATGGTCACTGACAGGGATGATGAGGGAGGCGCACCTTCGGCAGCCCGGTTCGATCAATGCCATGGTTCGTCCCTGTTCAGCTACATCCCTGGAACGCTGGAGATCCTCTATGTCCCGCTAGGGAGGGGATTTGAGCAGATCTAAGCCCAATGTGGAAATTAACCGCCCTGGCTCCCTGACAGTAACAGGAACGAGCCCTAATGCTAAGACACCCAAATGGGCTGCCAGACACAGCTAGCTACACACGATGCTCCATGCTGACTGCTCCGAATGCGCCGAGGAACTCTGGGAGGAATGTGATCATCATCATCCCAATTTTATTTCACTGAGGTTACGTGATGGGCCTACGCTCACCCAGCAAGTCAGAACACACTCAATTCCCAGCTGCGTGCACTAATCACTAGACGATGCTGCCCCCGCATGACTCACCATGCTGAAGGGTTGACAGCTCAGAAGGAGGCTGGTTAGTAAGTGTGAATCACAGGGGCTGGACACCGGGGGCAGGCTGATCGATACATGCACCTCTACAAAAAGCAGCCTCTTCTGTGAGCAGAGCCAGGCAGGGAAGATTTCACACTGATCTGAGGTGTGAACGCTCTCTCTTCACAGAAAGGTGGGATTTCAGAGCAGGCAGCTCCTTCTCCAAGACAAAGTAACCTCAGGCTGATTCGGGCTGTAGAGGTCAACACGCTGAAAGCCTCCCCCAACTTTACACCATGAAGGGGACTAAATCTTGGCACCCGGAGGGTTTCAGTCAGACAAGACCAGAAACCATGGGGGTGGGGGAGATTAGGGAATACATCTTAAAAATACCATTTCAAGTATAGCCATATGATAGAACTTGCAGGGGAACTGAATCAACTTCCCAAAGAGGTGGGTGAATAAAAAAAAAAAAATCTACAAAGTTTTAAATCACCAGCTTCAAGAATACAGAGACTGTCCTAGGCTAGCACGTGTTTGGGAAAGGAAGGGCAGGGCAAGGGAAAAATAGACTAGGCCTACTTCAGATTGCTTCCAGCTTCAGCCATTGGAGAACTCTGGTGTACTCGCAATCTGGTACGCACAATCCCTTCAGATGGAGGCTGCAGAACTTCCTGGGTTCTTTGCCTTAGGCCTGGTTGTTCAAGATGCCCGTTCCATATAACTGCTGTGCGTGCGTGTGGCATCCAGAGTGCATTGCGTACTAATAAAAGTTTGCAATACTGATCTGGTTCCCAAGCTAAAACCTGGACAACAGGTGCCTTAGAACACTACAATTTTCTACTGGGCCCTTTAGACTCCAAGTCATCTGAGGGAACTGATGATTTATCTTAAGTTCTTTGAGCCTTGTTTTGAATCCTGGTGCACTGGGAGAGATCGACTGATTTAGGGTTTGTCAAAGCATTATGGATGTCTCTCTCTCTACTCCAGGAACCGTGTCTGTGTCATCTCCAACGATGAAGGCACGTGGTATTTAAGTTTTGGCATCAGAGCTATCTCATTCATGAATCTTTGGATAGCTAATCACACCCCTACACTTAGTAAGCATGTGTTGCTTTGTCAGATCAAGGTAATTTGTTAGTATATATAGAGAGGGGATTTTTTTAAAAGAATATTTCACCACTCCAAACTTTAAAATACAGACACTAACTAAAAAACTGTCTGTATTTTTACAAGACTTGGAATCAACACGATTTTGGCTGCTATCGGCCGATTACAGCAACAAACAAATTCCCCTCATACAGGGTCTTTGGGCTCTTCCTACTCTGGAGAAAGAAGTGCTACGAAATGGCTCCCACTCCAACTACACCCCAACGGTGAGGTTCAGAGCGAGAAGAGAGCTGCCACCATTTTTTGCTTAAACGCTAACTTTGCTCTACACAGGGATTCAGACCAGTTTTGATCCTACTTACCCTTATATTGGGCTCTCCCTCTTCACCGCACTTTACACACGTTCATCCCCACAATACCCTTACGCAGCAGAGAAGTATTATCAACTCCTCTTTACAGCTGGAGGAATAGACACAGTGACTCACGGTCTGATTGTCAGAGGTGCGGAGCATCCCGAGACCCCACTGAAGTCAAAGGGAGCTGAAGATGCTTTGCATCTCTGAAAAACCTGGTCGTAAGTGTCTGGCTCAAGACCACGTCAGAAGCCGGATTGGAACAAATGAGATCCTGGCACTGAACCTTGCGCTCAGATCCCTGGACCAAAAGCATCATTACGAATACTCACCTATACAGTACCTTCCAGGGGAGGATCTCGCAGCACATTATAAACGTGAACTGAGCCTCACAACTCCCCCACCCTGCTGAAGTAGGGCGGGATTGCTATGCTCATTTTACACTTGGCAAATAGATGCACGGAGAGATTAACGCCTCATCAACACTTGGCTACCACAGGGTTAGCCCCACAGGAGATGGCAACGCTAACGCAGCTCTGGGCTGGAACAGCTCCCATGGTGCTGCACCGGGGCTCTGCACACAGCTAACGCTGGTGGAGCGGAGCCGGGGACGGGAAGAGTGAGCATTTGCCAAGATTTCCCAGGGTTAGGTGAGTTGGCCAGAGCAGAGCCAGGAGCCAGAGCCGTTCTCCTGACTCCCTGTCCTGTGCTTTAACCCACCAAGGACTCCTTAGAAGAGACAACCCCATGCAGCCCTCCCCCCGCCCCTGCCTTTGACTCTCCCCTCCCCCTCTATTCTGTGCTATTTATCGCACATCATCTGTGACCCTTGGTTGTATCTGTCTGTGTGATCCAATGGCCAGTGACTAAACATGCAGCCAACAACAGAGACCAAAGCAGATACAAACATCGAATGCCGATGTGATACTAACGCAGGTGCTTGGCTGTCAATTTAATTTGTTCCTTTTCATCTCTCTCTGGGCAGAAGCAGACAGGCAAGGCCGCGTCCACTACTGTGCAATCTCTATCGCCAGCCCCCGAACCTAAAGATATTGCTGCAAGTCATCAAACAAGCCGTAAGAATTACCATGCGTTTGGTTGATCTCAGAGTTGGAGGACAGGATGTCATCAGCCAGTTTCTGGGCAGTTGGCAGTACCTCGGTGTGGTGCTCTGTGATTAAATACTGAACAAACTTTTGTAGCTGGTCCCTGTTCATCTGGAAAAGGGTCTCTGAGATGGGAAGACGGAGTTTGACCTGCTCTGGCTTGCGGATCCTGTACAGCGAGAGCGCCACCACGTGCGCGCAGTAAAAAATGTCTTTGTTCCCGCAGCCGCACGTCACGGAAGTGATCTTGCAGCGGTCGAAGCTGATGGCGACTTTGTAGGTCATCTCTGGTTCTGTCGCCGTTGCCGGCTCCGTTACTGTCCCGCTCAGGTGGAATCCTGGGAGAGAGGGGGAAAAAAAATCAAGAAAGGCAATTTTAGCTTTGCAAATGGCCACCAACACAGTCCCACTCTGGAATGCTGATGGTGTGAATATCTGCAAGCATCTGTGCATTCCAAAAAACATCACCCCAAATGTAACTCTTTGGTGAGGACTGAGTCCACGGACTGCGTAATTATTTGTATTACTGAAGCTCCGAGGAGCCATAGTCACGGACCAGATCCCCACCGCGCAAGGTGCTGTGCAAACAGAACAGACGGACAGTTCCTGCCCCAAGGAGTTTATAATCTAAATATAAGGCAAGGGAGGACAGATGGATACATGCTGATGGAGGGAACAAACGAGACAATACTGGCCAGCACGACGGGCAGCCGTCTCTGCACCCCAGCAGCTTAACTGTGGCCAGGTTTTGATAGGAGCCAGGGTGAAGGAGTTTTGAGGCGGCATTTGAAGATGGATACTGAGATGGCTTTGTGGGTTTCTGGGGAGCGGCTGCCAAGCACGTGGCCCAGCCTCGGAGAAACCACAAAGGTGTCTGAGAACTGAATGAGTTGGCAGCGGGCCGATCGGAGGGGAGAAGGGATAGCTCGATAGGTAGGATGCTGCCTCGTCCTGCCTCATTCCAGGACAACGACACGCTAATCAGTTATACCTTGGGTCCAAGAAACTGCCAGCTCCACAGAACTCCGCCCCTGCACACCGCTCCATAATCCCCAGGTCCTGTCTCCGCGGCGTTCAGCTTAAATCATCCAAACAAAATACACAGACGCTGCTCCAGAACGAATCTCCCTCGGTATGTGCCTGTTGCTATTGTCCCTGCCGGCGGGGGAGGACCTGTAACATACACTTCCCATTGGAAAGCTACAAACAGAGCTCTGCTCGAACAGACGCCAATCGGGTGGCTATACTTTGAAACGACTATCTGCGCAGACACACAAACAGCCCTTCAGCCGCTTTATTTAACAGCCGAGGCTAAAGGAAAAAGTAGAGCTATTCTGTGCAGTATCCATTCTTCCAAGCATCATCTCTGAATTCCCTCAAGGACATAGGGCCCAATCTTGCCAGCACTTACTCACACAAGCAAGCCCTGCGTGCCTGGTGTTGTCTTATTTAGGTGATCGGTACACACGCGTTGGGATTAAGAGGAACCAGCCGATACGTTCCGTTTCCCTGACAAGGATGTATTTTAACACCATGCAGGTTCCTGTTCAGTCTCTCAACCAGCCAGGTTGCTTTCAGATATCACAGGAAAAACACGCTTTTCTAAAGAGCTGGAACAAACAATGCAGGGGACTGACCCGCCGTCAAACGCTTCCAGCTCGGCAGCATTGTCTGCTTCTCCGTGAACTTTAAACCCACGTTTGTTTGTTCAATGAATTACATCCCTCTCAGAGCTGGGGAACCGAGCCTCAATGGAATTTCTGTTCCACGGCTACACAGTGTTCTGCCTGTCAAACACACTGCGTCGAACTCTTCATATCCACAGACACCGGCAGGATTTAACTTTACTGAGCTGCACTGCCTTACCAAATGCTCATTTGTTAACTAGAGAACACACACACACACACATCTCCCCGGTCAACTGGGAAAAGGTCTGGTGGCTCTTAAAACCAAGAGCATCACCAATTCTAAGGAGCCGGAAGCAGAGGAATAAATATTCCTCGTTATTTGTGATCAAGGCACGACAGGTCTACATGGCGTGTTGCAAATGCCTCTGACACCAGGGCCTCTCATGCCATGAATAGCCACCGCAATTTAGTAAGAAACAGGACAAATAACTGAGCCTCAGACATGAAAATGAAAGACAGGACCAGCCAGAGAAAACGAACGAAGGGTGAGAAAAGGGGGTTTAGGGAAGGAAGGTCTTTCGGTGCATGGCAAGGAGGGTGCGTCAAACAAAGAGGTGTGAAGTTGTGGAGAGAAGATTGTACATTAATCCATCTGCTTTTGAAATGAAGACGGTAGCTAAGAAATCCCAGTGTCTGTCAGGGAGCTCTTTGCACCAGAAAGCTACCAAAGGAAATGAACCACCACACTTGGCAGGGACAGAGCCTCCCAGCAGAGTAACTCCCTGCGCTTCACAAACAAGGCATTTGGCCTTTCACCTCAGAGTGCCCCCACACGCCTGGGGAGGCAGGTAAGGATTACGGGCCAACATCTGCAGAAGAAACTTGTGATTCTGCAGGCCCAACCTGAGGCAATTTTTAAGGGCTCCAACTGGAACCAAGCGCAGAGCACCCATCTTCCAAAAACCAGACACCGTTTAAGGTGTCTCATGCTGGGCACCCAAAATCACTAGTCCCCTTCGGAAGTCCTGGCCAATAATCCTTACCTACCTTGGTGGGGGAGCAGCAGGGAAGGGAGCTAGGAGGCAAAATGAATGAGCTGTGAAGTGTATTTAGTTCCTCTCCTCCCTGCTCAACCTCCCCCCAAAAACAAAGGCACAGGAAGGTTAATTGACTTGCCCGGGGTCACCCCACATGCCCAGTGTGGTTCTCCAGAACCCAACTCGCAGTCCCGTGCACCTCGACCACAGTCCTGGCCTCCCTCCCCAGGGAGGATGCTCACTTTGCCTGTGTCGCTGGAGCCCTATTAAGAACCTATTTCAATGGAAGCCTCCCCGGGGCCTCCCATCCCCCTGAAGCAGGCGGCAGACAGCTGAAAGGGTTACAATTAACGACGAGAGAGAGAGAGATTAAAATACATTAACTGCATAAAACCCTTGTGCGTTTGCCAACCCTCACAAAGACTTTCTGAGACAAATTCTACCAGAGGTTTTTAATAAATGGCATCAAAACCGGCTATTCACTGCCAGTCTCTTTAAAGCAAGGCCAAAACCCACATTCGAATCTGATTAAGTGTCAAGGACGCCTGCTTTCACTTTAGAACCCGGGGGAGAAAAAAAAAAGAGACCTGCTCAGCAGACCTCTGCCGTTTGGAGCCACTAAAACCCAGTCCATGTGGTCGATAAAAGCAGCTAATTTGGTAACATTCAACTTCAGAAATAGGCAGGAGAGAGCAGGCTCCCTCTGTCTCTCATTTGCACTCGGGACTGAGTGTGGTGTTGAGATCTATGTGGAGAGCCAGAGGGGGCAGTGTATTAACTAGCCCCTAACTCCACACGAATCCATTCTGGCACAGCCCAGCCGTGCCACCGAAATCCCCAGGAGAAACGCCAACGTGTTTATGTTTTACCACATCTTCGGTCTGCGGTACTTGGCCAGCTCCTCAGTTTCACTGCCAGCTCCTTCCAGTTTATTTTTTGAATGAGTTAAAAGGACGTGAAACAAAGTTCTTTCTAATTAGAAAAACCCCAAACTTTGAGACCAATTATTAGCTATAAATGCTGCCTTAAAACGCTTGCTTTGCAGGGACCTTGGGGCAGGGCATCATCAGTTAACTGGTGTAAACCCAGAGGAACTCCACCGACTTGAGAGAGCTACTTACTTTACACCGTATAACCGTGTCTGGGATCTGGGTAATCTGAGTGCGAGTTTCACACCCTGGCTTTCACACGTGTTACCGCACTGGATGCAAGCTTCTCGCACTAACCGCTCTTGAAGCTGCCTCCGTTTTGAGCAGTGGCATTTCTGGCCCTGGCCAGCCACTACTGAACAGCGTTGGGGGGTTTGTGAGGAGCGAGAATGGGGTGACTCGCGTTCACTTGGGATCCAAGTCATAACTTGACCCCACAGTTGTGTCTCCACCGCGACATGGAACTCCGGTTGCTGCCTGACCTCTCTCAGCAAGGCTTGGTCACGATCTGGCCACTAGTGGACAGAAAGCCAGTACATTCCACACCTTTGGTGGAAAGCCAGGCTCGGGCTTGGTCTCCAGCCTCTGCATAGAGACGCTGGACCGGGAAACAAACAGGCAATCTATGCTGAGAAACTCTGTAGCTGTTCCCTGCGTACGAGGTGCCCATCCAAAAGAGAGACCCTGAGGAGCGTCAGACCCTCCATCTCCTGTCTGCTACTGAAGTGATGCTAAGGAAAAGAGTAAGCTCAATTCAGGTCCTATATTTTTATAGCAAATAAGACCATTTAATATCCTGGCATCTGCCTAGTTAATCTGGTGCTAGAGCCTGAAGTGTCAGTTTAGATTCTAGCTGTCAAGGCAGCAGGTCTATATAAAATAAACTAGAAACGCTAAACAAAATATTTATCGTAAGCTTAGCTGGAAATTAAACACGGCTAGAGAGAGGAATTGGCCACGGCGGCAGAGTTATTTGGGAATATTTACATTAGCGCTAGGAAAACCTGCAGCTCCCCACAGTTCCTTCATGTTCTGTAAGCCAGTGGGAGAACCGTCCAAGCCTAATGCAAGGGGGAACCCCTCCTGATCCAGACAGCGCAGCAGCAAGGCTGGGGACCCACCAGGCTGTCATGGCGCCGGCTCCCCCTGCCCCCACTCCTGTGGGCGGGAATTTGAAGAGAGGGTGGTTGCTATAGGGATGAGGAGCTCTGGAATTAGGGAGCATTAGTTAAAAGATACGGCTTTTGCCTGGTCTATTTATTTAATTCTCTATTTAAGCACCTATCCCTGGCTCCCAACATATAATGTTGCTGCCCAATAATGCAACACTTACCTGCTACAGGTACAAACCTCTAGTAACCCCACAGTCAACACCCTACGACCCATATCCCACTCCCCTCTGCAAACACTGCCTTTTCAACGTATGCCATCATCTCATCTTCTACTATTTGGCGAAAGTCTTTTTAATGGCTGCTGGGTAGTCAGCTAACTTACGTGGCACAGTTGTATGCATTCCACTTTGACCACAACATAGCAGCATTCTCTTGCTGCAAATGGAGGGGCTCAATCATGCTGACAAATGGACACACTACAAAAGAGGTCATTTTGTTTCCCTTTGTTGCTCGAAACTGGAGCAGGTAACACCGAAGAGACCTATATTTGGCTCTGTGTTCTCCCCCCGCAGTTCAGTTTAAGAAGTTCCTACAGTTGAATGCTTATCTAAGACTTTATCTTCTGTTCCAAGCATGCATTTAACACAAACTAACTTAGTGTTTGATTTGCTGCCAGCACAGCGACTGTGCCAGGATTTGAAAATCATGAAAAAATTAAGTGTCTCAGTCATAATTAAGGTCTTGTCAAATTTCATCCAAGCTTGACTTGCCTAAGAAATAGCTACAGTTTCTCATAATCTGCTTCCTCCCTGCCCCCATCACAACACCCCAAATATTTATACAAAGGCTCAAAATACTATGGATACTTCCCAATTTATAACACACAAAATTCATGCTCCGTACATACACAGATTCATCAAACCTGCTTCAGCAAGTCACTGCTAGGTCACAGAGTGGTTAAGGGTGTTTAAACAAGGCGTGTATAAAGTTTGTACTAAGCAGAGCTACAAATGTTTAAATCACACAGTAGATCTCCTTCCTAAATAGACTCTATTTACCTACCAAATGGATTGGGGATAGTGGCCACATAAAGCCAAACTACTTAAACGTCCTGCACCAGGGTGCTAACCTGTACGCAGCATCCAGGAGAGAGAAATTCCCCTTTCTCAAACTGATCATAAGTAGCTGGCTTTGTGCAGCAGGTTTACTCTGCTATGACATCTGCAGAATAAAACAAATTCAGTATAGGGTAGAGTGGAGTTCCATCTCTGTATGTTTCTAGCAAGCTCTCACTACGTGTATGTACAGACCCTACCACAATGGGATCTAGCAGAAGATGCATATTCACTTGGGGTTTGATTTCCTGGCCCGGAGGACCCAGGAGTATCATGATCTGGACATCAGGCTAGGATGAGGTTCTCTTTCTGTTCCAAACAGCAGCCTTCCATCCTGTTAAGGTGCAGCTCTGTCATGGCTGCTCTATACAATGAAACTTGACTGTGTTCTGACACAGTCGTGAAGAATCGAGCTAGCTGACTTTCACCGTGTGTTCAAACATAGGAACCTTTGCAAGTGAGACAAGACCACTGAGGTGTCAACACAAGTGCCCTTAAAGGCCATGCTAACTCCCTTGATCTGGAGATCTATCCAGCCAAAGATGCTTACAAACTCCTCCAGTTTCACCACCATCGGTGGAGACCTTCACCAGAGTTCTGCAAACCCAGCCATCTGCAACCGAACTCATTCGTGCTATAAATTCAAAGACAGCTGAAGTCAGAAAACTGTCAAATTCTCTTATTTTGTAGATCTCAAAAATGAAGAAAATCTGGAAGTTCTGAAAGTTAAATTTGGCAAGATCTTTACAAAAGAATCTCTAATGGTGGGATCCTTAAATTCATTTAAAAACACAAAATATAAAGTTGACACACATAGATCACGTTTATCAAACTTAGAACGTGTGTTACTTTAAAACCACCGAGCCGACTGTCTTCAAGTTTGGATTATATTTCAACCCCCAGAAGAGCTACAAAAGTAAGCGAATATATAAAAATCTGAAATTTCTACCTTAAGAGGACTGGGAATTACCCAAGTGCAAAATTTCTGAGCAGAACATACGGAGAAGGTATGTTTTGATGCCTGTACAGCTCAACTGATTTTGCTCAAACTTTCCAAACCGAATTCACCTGAGACAAAGCATAGGAAGCTGCAGTCCAAGAAACAAGTGTAACCCATGATTACTCTCCACGCCCTCTAGTGTCTGAGCCGCATACAGAGGTTGGAAAAACGTGAGGAGAAGCTGGTAAAGCACAAGACTTGGACTCTGGAGACCTGGGTTCAGCTCCAAGCTCTACCATAGACTCTGCGTCACTCCCTGATTAAACAGATTTAAACTGTTATCCCCCTTTGGAACATTTGTTCTTTGATTTGCTAGATCTTGCAGGACGGCGTGTGCAGTTGTTTCCCACAAAGCAGTAGCACAATCCCTTTAGTCAGCATTTATCAAGGCCCAACCATTCCCAGAATTTGGCATAGGACCAACATGCACTGCCTGACAGAAACCAAGCTCCGGAAAATGGGCTGTCTTGTTACAGCACCGTTCTAGCCACTCTGGGATTCAGATTCATGACACCTGGGTAGCACAGGGTCAAGTCGCTTTGCTGCTTCGCTGCCATGGCTGGGACCGAACAAGAGCCAGCTGATGGGGAAATGCTGATCCAGCTGCCTCTCAGAGGCACTTCAGTGTTCTGTAGAGACTCCCTCCATCACAGAGCTTAAAGTGCTCTTCTCGGAAGCGTCGCTCCTGCGTAAAAGCAGGGAAGTTAGCATCTCTCCGGTGTCCAGCACGTAACCCCGTTCCCCTGAATGAGACGGACACGTTGGACATTGGCTTGAAATGACAAGATGAGATTGATTTATTCACACACACACACACACACACACACATTTTGCTACTAGGCTGGTACGTTAAAATGTCAAGTAACTGCATAGCTACCAGGCCAATATTCTGGGAAAGCACCTTTAAGATCAATATTAGTAACCGAAGAGAAAGCCAATATATGCAGCTTCCAGAAACCCTCAGTAATTTCTCTCTGCGCGCTGGCCAACAAAGAGCGGCTGTTGGGGCGTTCATAGCCTCTCTCCTTCACTCTTACAATGCATATCATCTTACTCCATGCGCCCAACTCCCAAGAACCCACATCTAATCAGACTAACCCAATTTCAGATCTGCGTTTGCAGCACAACAGGCCGCTGTCCAATTACCAAGCTGACTGGAAAGCAGGCATGTCATAGTGATAAATGGACGAGGAGGCATGCATCATATGGCTTTTCCTGGATGAGGTTGATTTGGCAGCTGCTGGACTTTAGCCTACCCTTTGTCATCAGCCTTAGAGAAGAGGGATGCTCAGACTACCTTTACTGTCCTGCCCCTCCTTCCCCCAGAGATGCTGGGAGCTAAGGTCAGTTCTGGGCCAGTGTGCTGCTATCTGCAGATGGACTTGGCTGCGGATACGCAGATGTTTTGCAGCATGCAAGATTGTCAAGACTCCCAACCTTCAGACAGACAAATACTTGGAAAAACAAACGGGAAAGAAGACATGGATATTTATGGGACTCAGCAGATGTGTCCAGGCTTAGTTGCAACCCTCAACACGAGTCGTATAATCAAGGTTAACGTGACCCAAAATATTTCAGAATTTCCAGGCTGTCGCAGGAAGGTATTTTAAACTAAACTGAATCCAGGCTCCTTAGTGATTTTAATAAACACACAGTGACTGCAGCTCAAGCTCATAGTGGAAAAACCATTTGTTTTTCCATGGGGTGAAACCAATAACTAGCAATGAATAATAATTGCAGCATTGAGTGTTATTTATAACCCACTCTTGGTCACATTTCCAAGACAGAAAACACAACAGCAACATTCCCAGGGTTAACCTAAACCAGTCAATATTTGTCATGGATACACATGCTCTGTAGAGAGATCTCTGGGTGCGCGCGTGCAGTGGGAAAGGGAGGTTAGCAAACGCTCAGAAAGCTTTCTAGCTAATAGATCAATTGCTCCAGCCAGCTGAAATTGACAATTGCTCTGTCCCTGACCTTGCAGTTGGAAAGAAGATGGGCTCTGAACTAATTTGCACATGACAATGCTCCAGCAAAGTGGATCGTCTGCCTCCTATAGTAATGGAGAGCACTTCTCCGTACAGCCCTCCCAGGCTCCATTCAAACAGCACAGGGATGGCCTTTTGTTCGGCGAGTGCAAGAAAGACTCCACTGAAGATGTGTGCAATTAAACCCACTTTTCTTGTTGCTCTTTTGATTGCCCAGGATTCACAGAGGCGCCCTAGGCAGGTGTTGCCACACATAGAGAAAATGTGTCTTTTCAGCAAAAAACGGGAGGAGGAAAAGCTGAATCAATTGTAATTTCTCTCTGGCAAAAACACAGAATCAGTGGTTAGAGATCCAATTAGAGAAGAGATGGCTCATATGAATTTCAGCCTTTTCCCTTGGAAAGCAATTTCCTCCTGTGACTAATGGATGGCATAGGCAAAGGGGCTGCAATCGGGTGAGGTCCCTTGCATGGTGTGGGAGGCCGGCCCTTTCCTCTGCTGCAAGAACCTGCTTTATTTATTTTACATTTCTTTCTTTCCCCCTCCCCTTAACACCCAACAAAGCAAGATCAAGACTCCCTGAGCAAATAAGGCATTAAGCTAATACCTTGAGGAATTGTGTTTGTCAGCAAAACCTCAGGAGAGTAACAAAGGGATGAGGCTGAATTAGACGGGTTCTGTTAGAATGTTATCCAACGGGCAGTGGAACAGGCAACACATACCATCTTTACACGTGTGTAAACACACACATGCACACGCACACGGGCCCAACAAACAGGAAGCACAAAGATTGAAGACCTGGGAGAGAGACTGCAATCTGGGAGGGGCGGAGGTAAGAAATTTACACTGTGGCTTTAAACAGAGAAGATGTAAGTAGACTTGTTTGTGCTAGAGGTCATGGTAAGCTTCTCTGAGCAGCTGAGTAAGCTGGAGGGACGCTCTCCTGGCCATCTGCTCCTATCCCAGAACACCTCCTGCAAATCAAGAGTCAATCCGCTGGTTTCTATTCCTGTTAACCTCTAATCAGCCACAAGGGCCCTTCTCTGCTTTGCTCTTTATCTAAGCCAGCTAATGCGTGAAGTGGCCTTCGCTTCCCATCTGTTCCAGCATTAGTAGAGTTAAAGAACAATGAAGCTCTCCTGTCCCGAGCATTCACATACACAGATGCCCTTGTATTAACTCAATTTTCCAGTGTTTCCCACTATTATCCATACAAGATTTTGGGTGTTTGTTTATTTAGAAGCCTGAAACCGAGCTCTTCTTTTCTCTCCAGGCCTTGGAAGCTTTTCAATGAGGTCTGTACGCCAGGACAATGTTACACATCAATGACATTTTCCCAGAAAATTCAAAGTGAAGATTGGACTCAGATTGTTCCCTTATCTTGCCCAACCCCAGGTTCTTTGTTGTCTGTTAAATCTGGGATGTCTCTCCTTCCTCCACCCCCCAAAATCTCCTGCATCATCCAGAACATCCATCAGTCGTCCTGTAGACAAATGGATTTTTAATCTGCCCAGACGTGCAAATCAGATGGTCTCCTGCTAAGATGACATAGATTTGTAAGAGTGTTTGGAAGGAAAAAATTCAACAAAAACCTAACAAAACCTTGGCTGCACAATGGATTTCCTTTCCTAATTTCAAGCCTGATGAACTGCATTAGTGTATCAGCAAAGCAAGCTGCATCGGAAGATCTGCTTTGTGGTAGTACAGACAATACACAGAATTTGGACAAAGGAAAAATATAGCAAGTCTTCACTAAGGTGTATTATATGCCTGCGTAATACCTAAAAGGTGACATGCAGTCAAGCCTGCGTTCCATGTTGCAGGACTAATATTTCTAACTCATGGTGATGTCTAATCTGAAGAACAAGAAGACTTAATACCTAGAGAAAACAAAAACTAATGCTGCTTTGTATAGTAAGTTTCTACAAAGAGCAGGGGAATAGGTCTGCTTTGAATCAAGGCAATATAGAGGAGTGTTTGTGTGCTTGCAGATCACCACAGCTCAGCCTTCTCTTGGCTTTCATTAATGGATGTCTCGGAAGGCTGAATGCCTAATCCAGTCTCGTAAATTCACACAAATACCTTATTCTGCCATTTTTCTCAAAAAATGCATTTGGGGCTACCCTGGTTCGCTATAAGCATTGAGAAGTCATTAATGAATTTTTTTTTAGTTCAGGTAACCAGTAACCAGGTTCTGTTTTACACTGATCAAGATTGCAAAAGGGAGCAGGCCAAGCTCCAAATTTTTACTATATGCAAGAACCCAACCCAAGAGTCACACAAAATGCCAACACACACAGAGCGCCAAATCCTGAGGTGGTGTAAACTGGCATAGCTCTACTGACTTCAGTGGAGCTACCCAGATTTACACCAGTTGAGGATCTGGCTCACAATACATAAAAGGTTTTTAATTAGAAACTGCATGTTATCAATCCATAAAATCGTTACCGCTACAGCATACCTGATCTTCAGTGTCTTTGAAACCTAATGACATTCTCTGCGTGGCCTTTTTAATATGGTGATTCATGCATACGCTACAGAACGCTTCAGTACCACAAAAAATAATCCCAAACGCTAAAGCAAAGTGCCTACCCATGTCTGATTCCTTTTCAAAAACAATGGCGTTGTTTTTACTGACGATCCACATCAAGCAAAAACTAGACCCTTTTGTTAACCCAGCAAACCTGAACTGTCTGGGGCGGCAGGAATTTCAAACCCCGATCCAATTAGCACAGGGCTTTCAATTTTGTTATAAAACAATTGAATCAAACCCAGCCGCCCTGGCTGTCACTGTAACTGAGTCACACCTGCAGTATGCAAATACGGCTCAGTAGTCCATGTTCAGATTTGCTTAGGGAATCAGAGGACTAAAAGCATTCAGATCTCATACGACAGCTCAGAGGAGCTGTTCTTCAGGGGGAAAACCCCTAGCGTCAGCAACTCTGTCTGAATAAAAATTGAGTTACGTCTGCATAATCCTGTTAATCGGGCATAGTCTCCTTGTACCCATTGTCCCAGTCTCCCAGTTTACGCTCTTGTCACTATGTACCCTCTGGTAGGGAAAGAAGTTACTTCAGAGCATGGTAATGTCCTTTTCATTCCATACACTCATTCTCATTGGTGACCTGCTTTTCGGAGACACAGCCTCCCTACTGTGTCTGCAACTTTACCAGGCCTTTTGTTCTCTTTACAGGCTTATATTTTGCCTCTAACCAGAGCAGTGCCTTGGTGACAGCTTGTAAGCATGGCTGAAAATGAGAGGGTTGGTCCAGATCTGAATATCAGGATGTGCAAATGGAAAACAATTTAGAATTAAAAACACTATTAAATAAGATGTTGTCATCTTCAAATTGAAGCTGCCATTGCCAAGATCACAAGAGTTCGGGATACGATCGTCTCTGCTGCTAGGAAGGGGAAATAACGTCAACCATTGTTACAATTCAAAATGCACTGGAAAATGCCAGCTCCACGGAACAGGATGCTGGAAAGCACTGAAGGGTCTGATATTGCTAGACAAGAATACAGTGTTAAATGCGCGCGCACAAACACACACACACTCAAAGGAAATAGTGTATGACGCAAGAGTATGAAAGCGATGAGAAGCAAAATGATGTGATAAATGGCACTTCTTATACACTTTGCAGGTCAACTGCACTCTGCCCACTAATGCACCTTAAGACTAATTCTGCTATTTGGAGCAACTTCCAAAGAGCTGCCTTTAAAAAAACCTAATACATACTAACCAAGCCTCCATGAAAGCCTCTTCTTCTCCCACACACAACAAAATAAAGGGCTCAGAGGTGTACGCCCAGTAGCAGGGGAAGAGTCCAATGTATTGTGACCCGTTGGGATCAGGAAGGGGTATTTTATACCAGTGAAGAGGAATGGATACCATCCTCTGCAGTTCCCATATCAGACCATAAAACAGCAGCACTTCAATGTACGGGAAAGCTCTCTGGTATAGTTTTCCTGGCCCTCCAGAAGCCTACACAGTTAGGCCTGGTCTACACTCGGGCGGGGGGGGAATCAATCTAAGGTATGCAACTTCAGCTATGAGAATAGTGTAGCTGAAGTCAACGTATCTTAGATCAAATTAAAATTACTTACTTTGCATCCTCATAGCGCGCCACGGCTCCCCCGTCAACCTTGCTTCCACCTGTCACCGAGCTGGAGTTCAGCAGTCGACAGGAGAGCGATCGGGGATCGATTTATCGCGTCTACACTACACGCGATAAATTGATCCCCGATAGATCGACTGCTACCCACCAATCCGGCGGGTAGTGTAGACGTACCCTCAGACAAGAAGCAGTTAGGCAGCCTAGATTTACAGGAAGAGCTGGTCAAAATTTCTCAAAAGGAGACACTTTTTCATTTAAAAAACGTCCTTTTACAAATATGAAGAATTTTGCAAGAAATTACTTCTTAAATATTTTGGCAACATTTTATCAAAAAATAGTGGTTACCAAAAATCCAGGTTTTGGCAAAGGAAAAAGTTCACTAACCACGTTGATAACTGTTTTAATAACATTTTGAATAAAAATTTCAGTTAATATTTCTCACAAACAAATTAAGAAAAACCAAACCCCAAAATGGACACGGATCTGTTTTGAGGCCCACAAGATTGAAACGACTGCAAAAATTTCAACATTTCTATAGATTTTTTTCCAGCCAGCTCTGTTACAGACAGAGCACAGTACCAAACACATTTTTATTATTTAAGACTCTTTGAAGTCTTTTTTCTACAATATCCATGTAACATCAAGAACAGCATGAGGTGGCTTGATTGGCCTGTTTCAAATACACTACACGTCACACTCATGCTCGGTAACCTTTATACCGCTTGCCTCACCGCAGGGTGGATTAAAAATCGATGACTTTAAAAATAAATCAAAATATCAATTTTTAAAATTTAAATTAAATATTTTTTTAAAAACATTTAAAATCAAATTTGAAATGACAACCACCTATAGTAAGGCCTAAATTTATTATAATCTATTAACATAATTTTAATTAAATACAAACAATAATATTAAGCAGAAAGTCAAACTACTGAACACTGGCTAAGCCCCTGGAACCAGAGTTAGGGCTGGTCTTCACTATGGGGGTAACTCGACCTAAGTTATGCTACTCCAGCTATGTGAATAACGTGGCTGGAGTCGACACAGCTTAGGTCGACTGACCCCGGTGTCTTAACAGCGCTGAGTCGGCTTCCCTTACTCTTCTTAGAGAGCTGGAGTACCAGGGTCGACAGGAGAGCGCTCTGCCATCGATTTAATGGGGCCTCACTGGACCCGCTAAATCGATCCCTGCTGCATCGATTGCAGCAGCATCCATCTCCCCGGTAGTGGAGACGAGCCCTTAGTTGAAGTGCTAAACCAGCTTTTGACAGCAGAATCCTCTTCTTCAGGTGAAGAGAGAATATTTCTTCATTTCAATTTATTCTACTAGTTCAGGTCAATGACCAATTCATTCAATGGGAGCTAAGAAAGCAGAAAAGCTGGTTTTCCTCTTCCAGTCTATGAATAAAAACTACATGAGAGGATGAGATCCACTAGTTCTAAAATCTTGAAGGACATGGTGACCAGAAACAATCAGTTCAATTCATTAACTACAGGTGGCACTTCCTTTGTTTAATACATCAGTTAGTTTTAAATGCAAGGCATGTTCTGAAAAACTTTCTTATGTATCCAACACATTTCATTAATTATGGGGCATTTTTAATTTAATTTGAATTTCCATCTAAACAGAGCTTGAAACCAAATCACAAGTAAAAAATTAATCAGGTAAATTAGACATGTATCATTCACCATTTTCTAACATAGTAAATATGCAAAAATTAAGAATCTGAATAAATGTAAATTAAACTATATAACTGCTTAAACAAATATGCATAGATATGGTGTATCACCCTGGTCCTCAAAAAGAGACAACAAATATAGTGTAAAGGCTGTATTTAGTTGCAAACCAACATGTGTTAATGGTTACCAACCAATGAGAATTAATCTTTCTTTAGGAAAATAACTAAAAAGTATAAATGCAAAACACAATTGAAATCAATTATTTAAATCAAGTTACACGCTTGATTATTTAAATAATGATAAATCAGTGATTTAATTCATTTTGATTTAAATCAATCCACCCTACCTCACCTACACTATTTTTCAATTTATATTTAGAAGATTTTGCTTTTCCTAGCTGTTGGTTTGATTTCTGCACCTTCAGTTCTCCAAAATCAGAGTGAGAAAAGTGGCTCTGATGCGGGTAGGGGAATTATATTTTGTCTACAGTGCATATACCGGGTCCTGTGCAGGATTGTACCCATCCAGATCTGGGGAAGAGGAAAGTGTGGGAGAGTGGAGAGAGAGTCATCCAAAAATCTACCTTGGTCATGTGGCTAGTGAAGTCTCTGTACAACAGAGGCCTAAAATGGAAACTACATGTCTGCTGTCTGCACACTGAGCAAGGTATCCCACTATACTCACGATGGAGAAATACACGGACAGAGCCTATGGCACAACAGTTCTGAGCTGCTCAACTGAAAGGGGTACACCCAATGTTTTCTACAGCCACCAGTTAATTATCGGAGCATTTCTAGAAGGAAATAATTTGCAATTCCACCTTCCTCACAAGCATGTGGCGCTGGCCCCTACTGAAGTCAGGATATCAGACTAGATGGAACCTAATGTGACTCAGAACAGCTGATGCAACGTTCATCCACTCCAATGAAAGACGTGAGTTATCAGATTTGTATACGGTGGAGATAGATTTGAACTGTCCCTTGCAATGAGAGAGAGTTGGGAAGCAGGACCATTAAAGGGAAGGCTTCATTAACATTTCTTTTATAAAGCCCATTGATAATCAAACTATAAATATTCTCTTTACAAGAGAACTTGGCCTAGCAGATCTCAGCCAAACAAACACTTATTTATACTTGTAAAACCAGAAGAACTTTGAAAAAATTAGTTTGACTCACTCTGATTATGGGAGTCCCCTCCAGCACCCCAAAAATACATAAAAATAAAAATAAAAATAAAAATGAGTGGATTGCAAAAAAAAAATTAAATTCATTTCTTTTATTCAAATCTGAAGGTCTGCAGCCTATTAGGGCTGGTCTACATGGGACACAAAGTGACCTTTATTCCAGGGCACAGTGTCAACTCGGAGAGCTATTCTGGAATAATTTATCCTGCAATGGATCATCTGGTCAATTTCACTGTGTAGACAAATGCTTAGTCCGTAACATGAGTGTACCTGGCTGGCAGAGTTTGTCTGGCAAATCTCCCTCTGTTAGCAGGCACTGATACTGCTGGGTGGCCGCAGGCTCTGATCAGGGCTGGTGTTGTGTTACCCCATCGGGATAAGGAAGGTGGGAGTAGCTCTGGAGAGACAATCTAGCTTGAGTACTTTAGAGGAAGGGCCCTAGAAGCAGCCGAACATGGTTTAAGCCAGGGGTCTCAAACTCAAATGACCCCGAGGGCCGCATGAGGACTAGTGCATTGGCCCGAGGGCCGCATCACTGACACGCCCCCTTGCTGCCCCTGGCCCCACCCCCAATCCACCCCTTCGATGAGGCCCCGCCCCTGCCCTGTCTCTTCTCCACCTCCTCCCCTAAGCGCCCGGCTCCCCGCTCCTCCCCCCTCCCTCCTGGAAAGTGCTAAGCGCCACCAACAGCTGTTTGGTGGCTTGGCGGCGGGGCACTTAGGCGGCGGGTCCCGGAACAGAAGGGGCCCCCCACCGCCGAAGACCAGGCTGCGCTTCGGCGGCAGCGGATCCCTCTTTTCCCCACCCGGCCGGTCCCGCTTCCCACCCCGGCCCCGGCCGGTCCCGCTTCCCTCCCCCACCCCCGGCCCGACCCGGCAGGTCTCGCTTCCCTCCCCCACCCCCCGGCCCGGCCCGGGCGGGTCTCGCTTCCCTCCCCCACCCCCCGGCCCGGCGGGTCTCGCTTCCCTTCCCCCCCCCGGCCCCGGCCGGTCCCGCTTCCCTCCCCCACCCCCCGGCCCGGGCGGGTCTTGCTTCCCTCCCCCACCCCCCGGCCCCGGCGGGTCTCGCTTCCCTCCCCACCCCCCCGGCCCGGCCCCGGCGGGTCTCGCTTCCCGTGCCCCCCCCCCCCGGCCCGGTCCCCCCCCCCCCGGCCCGGCCCTGGCGGGTCTCGCTTCCCTCCCCCACCCCCCGGCCCGGCCCCGGCCCCGGCGGGTCCCGCTTCCCACCCAGGCCCCGGGCCAGCCCCGGCGGCTCCCGCTTCCCCCCGCCCTTACCCGAGCGCGTCTCCGGCGAGGCCTGAGCTTCGTCCCGCTCAGAGCCGCGTGGTGAGGGGGCGGGGCTGGGAGCTCCACGCCGAGCGCAGCGCTCAGCCCACAGCTCCCAGCCCCGCCCCCTCCCCACGCGGCTCGGATCGGGGCGGGGCTCAGGCGCTCGGATGGAGACTTGGCGCTCTATGCGCCGAGGCTCCAGGAGAGGGGCGGAGGCGGGAGCCTCCGTTTTTCTCTTGGGGGCCCCTGCGGAGCCCGGGGCCCGGGGCAAATTGCCCCCTTTGCCCCCCCCTCTGGGCGGCCCTGGGGAGCTCCGCGGGCCGCAGGGAAGAGCTCCGCGGGCCGCATGTTTGAGACCCCTGGTTTAAGCTGAACTTTATCTTATTGTTAATTTCTGTGTTCGGAAACCCCACACCAAAGAAAGCGGGTGAGTTTGGACTCTACATTGTTTGTGGATCGTGTGGAGAAGGTGCTTTTCCCAACCTTCTTTCAACCAGTGAGGCAGTGCTGGAGGAGTTCTCCGCAGGAAACAGTACAGGACTGTGTCACAAGCTTTAGGTGCTCCATTCTCTAGGCTTTGAATGCCACGTCAAGGTCTGTATCCTGGTATTCCAAAACTTCCATGGAACTGCTCCAAACCACCCAAGAGACCCCGTCCTCCTGTGCCTTCCCATGACAATTACATTCCACTGGTACTATCTGCCTCAAGAGGCAGTCTTCTCAGTGCAGGAGACCACACTTTCAAACAGCTGGATCAAGTCTGTGGAATCCACCAGAGATAAGGCCCCCAAATTTTGCCACGGTTAGAACTAACTGCAGATACACTTCTTCAGGTGTGCCTTCCCACAACAACTACTTTAAGAAAACTGCAAAGAAAACCAACAACTGCAGCTAGAGAAAGAATTTAGGCACTAGACAGGGAAAGACAACGCACCGTGCATGGTGCTAGGAGGGGCACTTGCAGTCAGCGGTAGCCACTTTAAAGGGGGGGATCTCCCAGGCTAGGATCCGAGTGCACTCGGGGCCTCCTTCATGAGGTATTTGCAGAGGCGGAGCTCCCAGGCCTCTCTGGTCGTGGATGGGAAAGACTTACAGATAGCACAATTTGCCGAGATGTGCACCTCGCCCAGACAGTTGGAGAAGGAACGAGGACAGGAGACACCGTTCTCAAAACCCAGGATTCTGAACTGGTGAAGGGTTGAGTCTCCCAGACCAAGGAAGTTACACACCACACTACACAAATTTAACTAACTCTATGAAATACCATAAGCTATCTACAAAGCACGGAACAGCTCTCTTGGCATGCTAAGCGCGAAGAAGGAACAGGGGTTCCGACTCAGGCCATGTGGCGTTAGGAGGGAACTGGAGTGGCGTCAGCCCACTCTGCCCCTTATATCCTCAGCAGGGAGCATGAGGAGATGCACTACACAAATGCGGTCAACGGACACTGCTTGGAAACACTTCCGGACGCAGGCGCATGGCGCACATGAGCACCCATGTGTGTGGCGTACACATAGGGTATCCCTCGAAGAACAATGTCTACATCACAGAAGTATGTGCAGGGAGAACGGGGCTGACTGTGGCTGGGAAAACTGTTGCAGCACCAGCAAAATGAGAACATGAGTGAGACTGAGGGGGAGTCAGCCATTTACCAACCAAAGGACTGATTTTCACAGCAGGAAAAACACACACACACACACTTCGAGTGTGATGCTCTGATACCGCAGTTATGAATGAGAAATCGGTCCCAAGAAGAAAGCTTCCTTCACACACATCAGGCCCCACCCTGCAGGCGGGTGCCCTCAATTCCCACTGAAGTTAAAAGGAGTTGAGGATGCTCAGCAACGCGCAGGATCAAGCGCAAAATGCTGAAGACGAACAGGCGATGGGCAGGATTCTGCCAACTACGCCGTGGCAGTCTGATCCCGTGCAACGTCGAGGAGACACAATTCCAATGTAGCCAACCCCATTAGAATAAAGAGCTTGGGACTCTTGTGCAGCAAGATCAATTAAATTCATCACAGCATTCACACCAAACATTCCTCCACAGAGAAAAATCCCAAACTTCAGGAGTGCACGACTAACATGGGTACTACAGTAACATCGGAAAGAAATTAGAGAGTCCCAAGCAAGGCAATGGTTGAACAGTTCAGCCAGCAGAGTTTGGATCACATTTGGCTAGCAGGAAATCATCTATTTCTGCCCCCAATACACAACAGTGCTGCAGCCGTGCTTTAAAAAACAAGCAAACTTGACTCTCATTGCTCCAGTGTGACCCTTCTGGCTAGTCAGGTGTGATACTGAGGCGCTTTAGAAGTTGGAATCTTTGCCAGCCATCCCTGGTGGAAAAGAAGGCTATTGTGACAAAGCCTCGAGGAAGAAACCAGCTTCTTCTAGAAAGGAAACTTGAATTGGAGAAGTATGCGGGGGGGTTGAAACCTACTGGAATGCATCAGCTCTATTTTATATTGAAAGGTCAATCTTACTCCATTGCGTAGCAGTCTTCAGAATAATAAAAGGCTATAAACAGATAACCAGTGAAATCTGATCCATCACTTCTTTGTGTTGGAGGCAGTTTACCGGCTGCCTCCCTAAAACTCATGTTTCTGATTAAAAACATCTGATTAACAGATTTTTGCTGGAAAACATTGTTATTCAATACACAGACTATACTGCAGTCGCCTTCCTTTGCTTTTGGTGCAGTGCAAACATCTAAAATGACACCACATAATAACCAGATCTATCATTGGCGAATACAGCTACCACACAAAATATAAAACAAAACATTTTTAAAAAACTGTCGCAGACAACTAAGGAAAGAGGTTTGTCCTCACTACAGCCAATAAAAAAATACACAGGAAAAGAAGAAGTGAGTTACACAGCTAAAGCAGAAGCCATAAAACTGAAGGGAAGGGGGGAAATTGTGAAGAGAGGCATTTTGCAATGTCCTCCCCCCTCACCATCCTTAAGATATCCACAGTACGGCACGAAATACTTTTGGCAAGAGAAGTAGATTCTCCAACTTCCAAGCCCACAGATGTCTCTTAGTCATTAAGTCTTTTTATATATTAAATATATATATAAATAAAAAGCAAAAGTAAAAGAGAAAACCCTGCAAAAAACTCAGCCAAATATCCGCTGCTTGACTGAAATATAATCTGAAAGTCCCACAAATTCATTTAATCTTCCTACGCTATCCCCAAACCCTTCAGAGCTCTAATCTCTTGCCATTCTGGCCCCTTTTTTAATAACTCAAATTAGTCACAGCTCCACAGCAGAAGACACTACACACGCGCACACGCACACACCATTTATTTTGACTTGGCATTTGAGCCACCAAACTCAGTGACACTCTGCATAACAAAACAGAAACAAAGCAAAGAGCAGAAACAGATGGGCAACCATGTCTCCATTTGCCTGGGGTAGACAATGCCGTATAGGGGCTTCATCCAAGATCACAGAGAAGGGTTTTTGGAGACGGGGGCTAATCATCAGCATATTATCTCAATATCAATTGGAAGCTTCCATTTGGAGAGAGATTATTTTAAATTAACAAGAGACATTTTCCAGGAAGGGTATAGGGGAAAAACAGGTGAAGGTAAGGAGGGTTTGGTGAGATACACAATCAGAAGAGAATCTTACTGTTGAATTTTAAATTGAAGTATTCTACAAAAATTCAAGCTATGTCTACACTAGGAGCACTCTTCCGGCTCAGGACTAGCAGTCTATCATACTGGCAAAGCACCCCTAGTGTGGTCCCAGCTGTGTTATTCAGGGATCACCCTTCTTCACACCTCTGACCAACATGGCGCTGGCTGGCAGAATTCTAGAGTGCAGACATGGCCCAAGACTTCGAACATCCTCTCTCAACCAGTGGAGCACCCAATATACATTCCCGAATGGCCATGTCAAGTGCCTTGGGTGAGAAGTGTTGTGTTTGCCATGCGGTAGCAAGGCAATAGACACCGCAGAAGTATCTAAAATGGGTAGATATTTGTTCAGAACCATTCACCCACTGCACAGTGCTTTATCCTAAAGAATCATCAGGCGTTTACACATTTTCCCATTAAAATGTTGTAAGAAGAAAAACAACTTTTTTGCATCCTGGCCCATCAGGTGCTCAATCACTTTGTTTCTAAAATCTAAACCCACCCAACTCGGCTCCTTAGATAAGCGCTACGTTCCAGGCCTTAAACAGAGAAACCCCTTTTGCCATTTCATGGCTGAGTCTGCGCCCGTCAGCAAAAACAATTCAAGCCGAAAGGAGCGAGTCTGGTTTACAAGTCCAAAAATAAATGCCCAGACAACTCAGTTTGTTGGGGGAGGGGCGAGAAGAACTGAAAACTGCTTTCTAAATAAAGTCCGGAGCCCTGCACAAAGACTGAACAATGCTGCAATTCAGAGCTCAGCTCAACCTAGAATGCGCCAGAGGAACCCAGTATACAGCGACAATGAGCCAGATGCTGAATATGGAGTAACCCCAATGAACTCAGTGTGATTATTCCTGATTACACCCGTTTAACTGAGAGCAAAATCTGGCCCAGTGTCTTGCAAGATCCAGAGCTCATCCTTCTTGCAAACTAATCACATTTTTAAGGATAAAAGGAACATAGCTACATTTAAAACAATACGCGGTTAGTTCACCAACGGGACCAGCATGTATAGAACATTTAAGATGCTGCCAGGGCTTTCTGAGTAAGCATCACTTTTCTCCTGGCCTTTTTCAGCCTGCAAACACCAGAACGAAACAGACAAGCGCTGTGCCTTTGCAGTAACCTCTCCAATGGAACAAGCTGTGTGTGGCAGTGGAAATTCAAAGAGGAATTGGGGGCAGAGTGAAACCAATCCTCAATCACACCTTTCTGTAACAATGCTGGAAGCGGTATCCCCTATCTGCCCTAGGAGTTCGACCATCTCAATACCAGTTTGGTGGAAACATGTTAACAACTGTTGTCAGCAACAGGCTGATTCCTCTGATAGACGGGGCATCAGGTGGCTGATTTCCAGAACACCTCTGAGCTGGTCAGTTTCTGCTGCACAGAGAAATGGATCTTGCAACACCACCTAGCCCTTGCTGATTTCACTGTTCAAAATTTTCCTCTCCAAAGATTTGCTGGTGAAGTTCACCCCAGGGTAGACTAGCACCCCACACCCTACTTACACCATTAGCAAGGGGCTTGAAGTGGTGTTTACGGGGGGCCCTGCACTAGGATGCATTTCACCCTAATGCAGCAACAAAGCTTATTGGATAAAGAATTTCTATTAGAGCCGTGCGTGCCACCAACTCAGAGCCATCCAGAAAAGCAAAGACTGGCAGAAGAGGCCAGGTTTGTGTTGCTTTAGATACAAGTCCCATATATCCTAGACAAACTTTATGGGAGAGAGGATTAGTGCCATCTGTGTATAAAATCTGTCAAATCTAGACCATAATTTGAGTATATTTACCGTGGATGTCTACTAGATCCTACAACAACATGCCAAACGTGCAGAGAATTTATACTCTTATTCTAGGAATGGTTTAAAGAGTTTTCCATGGTATTAACAATGCTCAGTAGCACTTTAGCAGTTTACATAATCACAGTGCTTTACAAACCTTATTTAACTAACCCTCAAAACAGCCCAGTGTACTGAGCAAGTATTAGCCCAATTTACAGATGGGAAAACCGAGGCAGAGTGGTTAAGTGACTATGGAGTCAGTAGCCAAGATGGGGATTAGAACTCACCAACTGACCACACCTCAGCAATTTTACATGGTTGTTTGCAGTGTTGTTGTAGCTGTGCTGGTCCCAGGATATGAGAGAGACCAGGTAGGTGAGGTAATATCTTTTATTGCACCAACTTCTGTGGATAGAAGGGAAAAGCTTATGAGATACACAGAGCTCTAAGATGTGACAAGATCAGTGAAATTCAAAAACTTGTCCCATTCACCAACAGATGTTGGTCCAATAGAAGATATTTCCTCACCTACCTTGTCTCTCTCAATTTTGCATGGTGTCAGACAAGAATAAAAGAGAGAAAGAACCTTATCGCCACATCTCTGGAAAGAAAATTCCCTTCAAGAGGAGCAAAGCCTCCCACACTAGCTACATTCTTGGTTTCAACCTTGAATATTTGCAAGGTTTCAGTAAATTCAGAGGTCAGTTTCTCCAGGAAGTACCTCATTTCAATGGAAATCCAATAGGCTACGGTGCATAATTTACAGACTAAATTGCTCTAATCAAGGGGGTCAAGGCAAATGCTGGGAAAGTCACCCTAACTGAGAACACACCTGAAAATTGATCTATCGGTTGATTCAATCTTGCCCCAATGTTGTTAACTAGGTTTCCTGCTGTTGCCAAGCAACGATAACAGTTTGCTGCACTGATGCACATTAGGCATTAAATACCCTCACACTTTGTTTTTGCACACGAGGAACAGCCAGGAGAGAAAAGAACAAGACCACGTCCCCCTCCGAGATGTACTGTCTGAGCATTTGTTTGACTACAAAGTGCACCTGTCAGGAGAAAAACGACACACAACATATGTTGGAGAAGAACGCCTTGTCAAGCCAGTTTTTGGTTCAGATGTTCCCCCAAGAAAGGGTCAGATCCCCACGTGAGCTGAGTGGATTGAGATGCTATAAATCCACTGCATTCTGGGTATCCAGAGGTGAAGCTCTTGGTAGGTTCAACTGTTCCACACCAGTTCACCAGACCAGCTCTTCCAGACTCTGACTACACAATGCAAAGTCCGGACCAGACCCTACGCCTCTCGGAAAGCCTGGCCTTGGGATTCAGAGACAAAGCCCAATCCCGGCATCCGGCTTTATGTCTGAATGGGACTCTCATGGGTCAGTATTATTCCTCATGAGTAAGTCACAGAATCGGGCCCTAATTGGTCAGAGTCGGATTAATCTTTCGTGGGCCCCGCCCCCCGCTGCACCCCCGCTTGGCCTCTTCCGCTCGGACCCTGCCTGCCGCTTTCCCCTGGGGGAACGAGGGCAGAGAGGGGCCTCAGGGTGACGTGTGGGCGGAGCACGGGGAGGGGCCGCAGTCTGAGTGTGGGCCCAGCACCAAGGCGCCATTGTAACCCCAATACTGGTACTGGCATACTGCAGTGAGCAGCCGCACACACATTTTACATGAGAAAATTCAGTTGATGTTGCTACACCACCTTCGTTCTGCCCCTTAATTCCCAGCCCTTTTTTCCTTAGGCACATAGGAATGATATGGACAGTAAAGCAAACGACCCAAACTCATACCCACTCTTGCCTTGTGTATCAGCTGCCTGACCTCAGGCCCTATGCACGGGTCTGGAGAGCATCCGGCCCGACCAGTGCTTAGACTCAGGTAGCTGTCAGGAGGACAAAGTTATATATAGGGCCTGGCGGAATTCAGTATTTCTTATTTCATAACTTCCACGGGTAACATCGATGTTGATTTTTAAGGCTCCCCCCAACTTTTTAATCAATTTAAATTTTCATTGTTGTACATAATTCTGGGTTTATGCCTCCCCCTCCCAATTCTTATCATTTTAAATGGTCAGTTGTGGGAAATTCTGGGGAGGGGTGTCAGACAATCATAATTTGACAGCAAATGTTGAGATTCAAAAAGTTAAAGCAGGGGTAGGCAACCTGTGGCACGCAAGCTGCTTTTCAGTGGCACTCGGGTCCTGGCCTGTCCGAGGGGCTCTGCATTTAATTTAATTTTAAATGAAGCTTCTTAAACATTTTAAAAACCTTATTTACTTTACATACAACAATAGTTTAGTTATATATTATCGACTTATAGAAAGAGACCTTCTAAAAATGTTAAAATGTATGACTGGCACGCGAAACCTTAAATCAGAGTGAATAAATGAAGACTCGGCACAGCACTTCTGAAAGGTTGCCGACCCCTGCACTAGAGATAGTGAGGCACTCAGGTTCTCCACGTAAATACCTGAGATAGAGGATGGAGATGGGATAGAAAGAAAGAGAGAGAGAGAGAGAGAGAGAGAGAGAGATCCTAACGAGCAAACATCAGTGAGGATCGCTACAAAGGCTAATTTCATCAGTCCACAGAGAACAACTCACAAGTAGACTCTCCTGCTCTGGACATGCCAATGTCTTGTACTTGTCAACCTAACAATATTTTGGCATCACAGCGACGGATGATCTAGCTCACAGTCCCTCCAGTGCGGCCACCAGGGGGTTTCCCTGTGGTCAGGGCAGTTGCCTGGGCCCCTCCAAGTTCCCTGTAATCTGCGTGGCCGCGCAGCAGCCTATTTAGCGCCATGCAGGTGCTCAGGGAACCCTCCCCCGACCCCAATCTAGCCCAGCCCCCAACCTGCCACAGCCAGGACACCCTGCCACCGGCCCCAACTCTGCTGCAGCCCGGCCCGCCCGTGGCTGGGGTGGCACAGCTGGAGCAGTGCAGCCTGGGCCGGCCCCAGGCGCAAGCCGGGCACCCCTCCCCTGGCCCGAACCCAGCCCAGACCTGCTGGGGCGAAGGAGCACCTATCCTGCAGCCCCAGCCCTGGAGTTGCTGCAGTGGGGAGAGGCACCTTTCCCCCCAGCCCAGGTGCTGCTGAGGGAGAGCTGGGAGGGGTCCTCTCTCCCTGCCATTGCCCTGGAGCACCCTCCTGCATCCCAAACCCCTCATCCCCGGCCCCACCCCAGATCCCACACCCCCAGCTGGAGCCCTCACCCCCTGCACCCAAATCCTCTGCCCCAGCCCTGAGCCCCCTCCCACACTCTAAACCTCTCGGCCCCGCCCCCATCCCATGAATTTTGTTCTGTGCACCATGTGAAGGTGATGTGTCACACGTCACCTCCATATTGGGGCATGTAACAAAATTCATTCCTCACACGGGTGGGAAAATTAGAGGGAACGCTGCCCCTCCTCCCTGGTCCTGCATGCGCCACCTCTCTGGAGACACAGGTGGGACAACGCTTAGGGAGCAAGGTGAGGGGGCGAGGGGGGGGGTGAGGAGGCGGGTGGCGAGGTGAGTGGTGGGGGAGTAAGGGGGCGAGCGGGGAGCCAGCAGGGGAGTGAGGAGGCGGGCGGGGGGGGGGGTCTGGCTGCAGGCAGAGGAGGTGTGGAGGCGGGCGGGTGGGTCTGGCTGCAGGCGGAGGAGGTGTGAGGAGGTGAGCAGTGGGGATCAGGGGGGTGAGGAGGCGGGCGGGTGGGTCTGGCTGCAGGCGGAGGAGGTGTGAGGAGGTGAGCAGTGGGGGTCGGGGGGTGAGGAGGCGGGCGGGGGGGTCTGGCTGCAGGCGGGGGAGGTGTGAAGAGGTGAGCAGTGGGGGTCAGGGGGGTGAGGAGGTGAGCAGTGGGGGTCAGGGGGGTGAGGAGGCGCGCGTGGGGGGACTGGCTGCAGGCGGGGGAGGTGTGAGGAGGTGAGCAGTGGGGGTCAGGGGGGTGAGGAGCCGGGCGGGGGGGTCTGGCTGCAGGCGGAGGAGGTGTGAGGAGGTGAGCAGTGGGGGTCAGGGGGGTGAGGAGGTGAGCAGGGGGGGTCAGGGGGGTGAGGAGGTGAGCAGTGGGGGTCAGGGGGGTGAGGAGCCGGGCGGGGGGGTCTGGCTGCAGGCGGAGGAGGTGTGAGGAGGTGAGCAGTGGGGGTCAGGGGGGTGAGGAGGCGGGCGGGGGGGGTCTGGCTGCAGGCGCAGGAGGTGTGAGGAGATGAGCAGTGGGGGCCAGGGGGTGAGGAGGCGGGCGGGGGGGGTCTGGCTGCAGGCGCAGGAGGTGTGAGGAGCTGAGCAGTGGGGGTCGGGGGGTGAGGAGGCGGGCGGGGGGGTCTGGCTGCAGGCGGAGGAGGGGTGAGGAGGTGAGCAGTGGGGGTCAGGGGGGTGAGGAGGCGGGCGGGGGGGTCTGGCTGCGGGCGGGGGAGGTGTGAGGAGGTGAGCAGTGGGGGTTAGGGGGGTGAGGAGGTGAGCAGTGGAGGTCAGGGGGGTGAGGAGGCGGGCGGGGGGGGTCTGGCTGCAGGTGGAGGAGGTGTGAGGAGCTGAGCAGTGGGGGTCGGAGGGTGAGGAGGCGGGCGGGGGGCTCTGGCTGCAGGCGGAGGAGGGGTGAGGAGGTGAGCAGTGTCGGTCAGGGGGGTGAGGAGGCGGGCGGGGGGGTCTGGCTGCAGGCGGAGGAGGTGTGAGGAGGTGAGCAGTGGGGGTCAGGGGGGTGAGGAGGTGGGCGGGGGGGTCTGGCTGCAGGCGGAGGAGGTGTGAGGAGGTGAGCAGAGGGGGTCAGGGGGGTGAGGAACTGAGCAGTGGGGGTCAGGGGGGTGAGGAGGCGGGCGGGGGGGTCTGGCTGCAGGCGGAGGAGGTGTGAGGAGCTGAGCAGTGGGGGTCAGGGGGGTGAGGAGGCGGGCGGGGGGGTCTGGCTGCAGGCGGAGGAGGTGTGAGGAGGTGAGCAGTGGGGGTCAGGGGGGTGAGGAGGCGGGCGGGGGGGTCGGGCTGCTGGGGGAGGAGGTGTGAGGAGCTGAGCAGTGGGGGTCGGGGGGTGAGGAGGCGGGCGGGGGGGGTCTGGCTGCAGGTGGAGGAGGTGTGAGGAGCTGAGCAGTGGGGGTCGGGGGGTGAGGAGGCGGGCGGGGGGCTCTGGCTGCGGGCGGGGGAGGTGTGACGAGGTGAGCAGTGGGGGTCAGGGGGGAGAGGAGGTGAGCAGTGGGGGTCAGGGGGGTGAGGAGGCGGGCGGGGGGCTCTGGCTGCAGGCGGGGGAGGTGTGAAGAGGTGAGCAGTGGGGGTCAGAGCGGTGAGGAGGTGAGCAGTGGGGGTCAGGGGGGTGAGGAGGCGGGCGGGGGGGTCTGGCTGCGGGCGGGGGAGGTGTGAGGAGGTGAGCAGTGGGGGTCAGGGGGGTGAGGAGGTGAGCAGTGGGGGTCAGGGGGGTGAGGAGGCGGCCGGGGGGGTCTGGCTGCGGGCAGGGGAGGTGTGAGGAGGTGAGCAGTGGGGGTCAGGGGGGTGAGGAGGCGAGCAGTGGGGGTCAGGGGGGTGAGGAGGCGGGCGGGGGAGGTGTGAGGAGGTGAGCAGTGGGGGTCAGGGGGGTGAGGAGGTGAGCAGTGGGGTTCAGGGGGGTGAGGAGGCGAGCAGCAAGGCGAGTGGCAGGGGAGCCTGCTGGGGAGTAAGGCAGCAAGCGGCGAGCCATGGCGAGCAGGGATTCTCGCGGTGGGCAGAGGGGTGAGGAGGTGAATGGTGGGTGGGGGACTGAGGAGGGACACAGGAGGCTAGCGGGGGATCAGGAGGTGAGCAGGGGGTGCATGGGCAGTGGGTGAAGCCCTCTCTTTGGGGAGGCTAGCCTGACTCCACCCCACCCCAACCCCTGGGAGCCGGAGCCCCGAGACCCGTCTGCCCCCACTGCGGCTGGAGCCACGAGCGCCCACCCACCCCCTTGCCTGGAGGAGCCCCAGGCGGCCGAAGCCCCAAGTGCTCCCCACACACACACACCTGCCCAAAGGCGCCCCGGGCTGGCTGGAGCCCAGAGTCCCCACCCCCCGGCAAGAGGAGCTCAGGACCGGCCAAGGCCCCCAGCCTCACCACTTGTCCGGAGGAGCCCCGGGCCAGCTGCTGCCACAGCCGGGTCTCCCCTCCCCAGACCCAAGCCGCTCAGAGACGTTTTTCATTACTATTTGGATTTCTATTATGTCAAAGCATTTTTAAATTTACTTCAGAATTGTTGTACAATCACTTTTACCAAAAAAGCAAAAGAAACAATAAAAAAAACAAGCCAAGAACATGCACAGCACTTTACTTGTGTTTCTGTTCTAAGTCCAGTAAAGAATAGAGACAATTGTGCTTTATTCTTATTACTGAGTCTGCAAAAAAAACCCAACGCCTTCCATAAATAAATGACAATGATTTGGATGTATATATGTGCATATTACTTTATTCATTTAAGAAAAATAAATAATTTTCAGAAAAAAAGTGTCAGTGCAGCCACCCGCAAGAGTTGGTGGCCACACTCTGAGGCCACCAAAAAATTTGTTGCGAGAACCCCTGACTAGCTACTAAGGGTTGGGCAGAGAGCTGAAGCTAAATTCAAGAGGAGCTCTGTCAGCAGACACACCCACAGGCTTAAGCCTCAGCTTTTGAATAACCCCGTGTAATTATTTCATCTCACACAGTCCTGGACATCCTTGCTCGAAACCTACTTTCAAGATTTTACAATGATGTTTATTTTGTGCAAGGAATTGTTACTTCTTAAAAGCTTTTATCAGAACGGCCCTATTGGGTCAGACCAAAGGTCCATCTACCCCAGTCTCTTGTCTGCCGACAGTGGCCAATGCCAGGTGCCCCAGAGGGAATGAACACAACAGGGAATCATCAAGTGATCCATCCCCTGTCGCCCATTCCCAGCTTCTGGCAAACACAGGCTAGGGACACCATCCCTGCCCATCCTGGCTAATAGCCATTGATGCACCTGTCCTCCATGAATTTATCTAGTTCTTTTTTGAACCCTGTTATAGTCTTGGCCTTCACAACATCCTCTGGCAAAGAGTTCCACAGTTTGACTGTATGTTGGGTGAAGAAATACTTCCTCTCGTTTGTTTTAAACCTGCTGCCCATTAATTTCATTGGGTGACCCCTGGTTCTTGTGTTATGCGAAGGCGTAAATAACACTTCCTTAGTTACTTTCTCCACACCAGTCATGATTTTATAGACCTGTCATACACCCACCAACCTCTCTCACGTGGCAAATGAGATCGCGTACGAAAAGCCTGAGGAGATTTTCCTGCCTTTAAAGAGCAGATTGCTCCCTTGCCATTAAGTGACCTGCCTCAACACCAGAAGAATAAACAAATAAAGCAGAGAATGGATGGGCCACCCTAGTATAACCGTCCATCCCTACTGATCCCCAATTGTAATGAAGTCATGGAGTCAGCCCTGCATTCCCCAGAGTTTCAGAGGGGACGCAGGGGTTCAAGGAACGTTGATTCACAGGTGGGAGAAAACCTCAGTGTTGTGGGAGGGTTGGGATGGTTTAATACTGTTTCCCTCTCCCCCTCATCACCATTCCCCTCTGAAAGCCAAATGAACAAAATATCCAAACAGCCATGAGAAATGCCACAAGCCTCTTTGGCCCCACCCTCCAATGCTAGAGCTGTGTTTTGAGCCCTGTGTATGAAAGAAACCAGGATGCAGATTTTCGTTAGCAAATGTCACGACCCAAGACCTGATTTCTGGTCTCCTCCCATACAACTCTCTACCTTCAGTCACTCATCCGCTGTCCAGTCCTGAACATGGAGGTGAGTACAGACTGTGCGAAGCAGAGGCAAGAGATGCTGAGGTCAGGAATGGCACAAAAAATAAATTTGGCCCCATTTTCTGCAAGTTTTAGGCAACTCTGCTAATTTTCCTAGCTGAGTTTTAGCAGTAAATTGATATTCTAATACAGACAGATCTTTCATACACTCCATGCAAGCCATGTGGAGCATTACGCAAGGAGGAATCTGACTGGTCGGCAAAGGACCTGGCTACCTACCAAAGCCATAGAGGTCAGGACTCATTAGAGCTTATTTACCTTTCTGCCTGGCCTCACGCCCCAGAACAGATATAAAAATGCAAGGCGGTTATAGCTTTGTAAAGTGTCCACTGTAAAATATACCCAGGTCACTACGCCCGCACAGACGAATCATTAAAATTATCCTGGTCTTATGATCTAGATAGACCAGCCTCTCTCAAAAGATAACCAATTATTACTATCATTATTTATTATTTATTTTGCAATACTGCCATATAAATAAGACACCAAATAAAAACAAAACACCAATTAAAATCTTGAATTCTTAATACACTGAGTAGGGAGGGAATACCAGAAATAAATTGAAAGAAAAAAAAATGTAGAAACAGAGCAGCAGAAAAAACAGCTTTCACTTTTGTTGACTTGCCAGGACCCACCATATTCTGCGCATGTTGAAAACATCAATACCTGAAGCGGTTAGGCAAATAGTTTAGTTATTTGTGAGGTCAGACACTCTTTCGGGGGGGGGGGAGGGCGGCTTCAAATTCAGGGCCTCACTGGTAAAAATCAACAGAATTTAAAAATTAGAGCTTTCTTTTAAAATGTGCTTATCTGCAATTCTGGCTACAGATCTGTCCTACATTAACGACTTCAAGATCTTAAGAGAGAAGCTTTTTTTGTTTTTTAAAGCAATTCAGTTCACTGTTGAAGAGAACAGAACAGCTGATGCGTACTGACTGGAATGGAATTTTTCCACCGGCTGCGTATCAAAGCTGGAGCAGGCCAATACGGTCGAACCTGAGAGTTACGAACACATTGGGGATGGAGGTAACTGAACAAAATGTTCTGGTTCTTTCAAAAGTTTACAACTGAACATTGACTTAACACAGCTTTGAAACTGTACTTTGCAGAAGAAAAATGCTGCTTTCCCTTAATATTTTTAGTACTTTACCTTTAACACAGCACTGTTCTGTATTTGTTGTTTTTTGTCTCTTCTGCTGCCTGATTGTGTACTTCCAGTTCCAAATGAGGCGCGTGGTCGACTGGTCAGTTCGTAACTCTGGTGTGCTGAACTCTGAGGCTCTACCACAACCGTAAACAAACAATGCAGAAAAAAAAAATCTCTCCCCCTCTAAAAAGCACAAGCCATTGCTCATCACTCACTCCAGACAATCAGATGTCGAACTCTTCAAACAATTTTTGGCATTTTGTTGTGCCGTTAACAGCAAAGAGAAATAGTTCATTAGCAGATTTGTTCCCTAAGCAGATTTAACGCTGCCCCACTCACTCATTCGCTCCCGTGACGGCAGGCGCAAGGTGCAAGAGGGGAAGCTGCAGACGCTGATGGGGCTGAGCATAGACCCCAGGCCAGGACTCTGCTCTGCCAGGGCAGGACTGGAGCCTTCCCTGCACCTGGCGCCTGCAGCGATCAGGTGTCACCAGGCCTGTGGCCGCACAGGGAGCCCCCTGCAGTCCCGCTGTTATGCAAGTGAGTGAGCAGGGCAGAGCAGAGCCCCCCAGCCAGGACTGGTAGGAAATGAACCATGAGGAGCCCCCCGGCTGCTGAATGGTTCCTGCCCTCTTGATTATCCCAACTCCCAACTCCCCCCACACTATTCAGCTTATCAGGAGTATAAGACAAGAGACAACAGATGGACACAGCCAGACGGGGAGAGACGATAGTGGTCAGCAAGACAAGCTATGGTCTCAACACACCAGTAACCCAGCCGTGATGACCGCTCAGTGCCAGCTCCACAGCCGTGCTACGGTACTGACAGAGGTCCCCGAACTGTGGGAATGTTTGGGGGGGGGGGGCGGGGAGGGAGCATCACCCAGCCTCGCTCCACTCCCAGCTCTGCTCCAGCCCTGCCCCCAGCCTCAGTCCCCAGCCGCAGTCTGGCCATGGTTCCACACCCTGCCTTGGCCCCTGTCCGGCTCAGGGGCGGGGGGCACACAGGAGGCACAGACGGGGGCGAGCAACCCTGAAAAGTTTGGGGACCACTGGTGTATATGGGCTCAATCACAGATTGGAAGAAACTTGATTTGACTGGTCATAACTAATGTAACATACGAATGACGGTTTTACATTTTTACGTGGTGCCACAGAGGAGCCCGAATGGAAGCAAATTAATTTAACAGCACAGGGGGACTTCTTACAACCATGAGTGGTTGGCAGAAGTCTGTCATGTACGTACATGTGTGAGACAGGGAGCGCGCGCAGGTGTAAACAAAGTAACCAGTCCACCTAAAAGCACGACCAAGGTCAATAACGCAGGGCGCATTCAATTCTTTCAGTGCATTACAAGCCAGTTTGCTTTTTACAAAATAAAAGCAGAGATGCTTCCATAAAACCCAACACGATACTGATGCTTCAAGCGGCCCCGCACTATTTAATGATGAGCTCCACCCCCCCCCCTTTACCCACATTCAGCCGTTACTTGCAACACAAACACTGTCCAAGCTAGCAAATGGGGAAGGGAACGCTGGGATCCAGTTAATTCAACTGCTCATTTCAAGCAACGCTTTAGGAGTGTGCCCAAGTTGCACGTTTTGCAGTTTTTCCATATTTTATCACTGCCGTTCTCTAGCCATTTATATTTTCGTAAGCCTCTGTTTCTAACCGGCTCAGAGCGGGACCTGGTCAGCATGGTCCCTTAGCCGGTGCCTAACACAGATGTCAAGTTCAAATTCATGAGGTTTTTTTGTTTGAATGTGAGCTAACCAGGGTGGCACCTCTCCCCGCCTCCCACCCCCTCAAATCTCTGCCACGTGCCAAACACAATGACCCTGCGGACTGCCCCTCCAGGAACGCAGGCTTGCATTCCAGAGGCACTCTCCAGCCATCCCCATGGCTGCAGCAGGGAAAAGCAAAGACCCAGGCGACCAGCCAAATCCTGGAATTACAATGCAATATTTGGGAGGACCAGGGTAGCTGGCTTCGCAGCCTTAGCGATCAGGAGTCAGAAAAATGCAGTTACGGTACAAGGGCAGCTGTGCATATTTCTCTTTCAAGAGGACACGATCTCCTAGCTGTTCTTAGCCAGATTTTCTGGCTTTGTTCTACATATAAAGTCAGAATGGCCCAACAGTCAAAACAGTGCTCATTAGCCAGGCGCACTGAACTCTAAGCAACTCAAATTCCTGCACGCTAGCCACCTTAAACATGGGAATGCAAACAGACCCATTTTCCTGTTCTGTTTTGCGTTTACAACAGGTCACAAATTTTTAATGTTCTTCGGAAGGGTTTTCAATTCAACGGACCTTTTGGGGCTGGTTCTGTTTCAGATAACAAGTAAACCATCTACATTAATTTCCAACACTACGCAGCCCTGCAGATCAGTTATTTAACCCAGCCACCAATGTACACGCATTCCCTTAATCTGAAACTGACTGATCAATCTGCCTCAAACATGGGGGAGTCAAAAGCTAATGAAAAAAAATCCCCCTGGGGCAAAGACACCACCAGATCGGAATAGTTTTATTAGACCTAAACCATGCGAAATTGGAAGCTCTTTAGCTGTTTAATTCTAATACTTTTGACTCTATGAAACATTAACTGTATAAATAATCAAATCCTTCACGTGACTGAGCCGTATGAACAATCTGGGGCCAATAACTCCGAGGTTAATGAAGGGAGTCGTCTTTGGGCTCAAGGATTTTCCTAGCTCTGAAGCCCCGCAAACATCAGAACAAAGGCATCCGCTTTCCCTCCAAGGGCTTCAAAGGAAAAGCTTTGACTCTCTCCGGGTAGACCACATCAAGACAGCTCACAGACATTCTAATGCTACATTTCTCACAGTGCAATCTGCTTCAGAGCCACATGGAGACACCAGCTAGAGTACGGTAGTGTCTCTGGCAAATCAGCTGGGTTTCAGTGCAGACTACAATAAAGAAATAGCCACAACACAACAATCAGCCACCACCGTTGTCCGTGAGTTGGCTGGCATTGGTGCCAAGGACCAAAAGATCCACAGAGACTGAGCTTCCCTCCCATCCACAACCATCTATGTCATGGTGAAGCACTTTAGATGAAGAGTGACGCAGCTCCATTTCTTGTGCGGTACCAGTCTCGTGGAGAAGGGCTTCCACCATTAGGGCTCCCAGCCTGGTACCTTCCACCAACTTACACCGTTACACAACCAGTACATGGTGTGCGCGCACACACACCCTGGCCTGAATCTGCGACTATTCTGGTGCATTGCGCTGAAAACACAGAGCACTCCCTGTTCTGTTAACACCTACAGCGTGTCGCACAAACGCAAGTCAGCAGCCAGCCAGCCAGGACGGATTTCACTGCTTCCGAAAGGCAGCCTCGTCTAGCGAACCGAGCTCGGGTGAAGAAACCACGAATGTCCGTGTTCTAATCTTGGCTCTGTCACTCACTGACTTGTTCTGCAGCCATACGCTGAGCGCCCTGATTTCCAGAGGTGCTGAGCATGTCCCATGAGTTCAGATGGAATTGTGAGTACTCAGCGCCTCTGAAATTAAGCCTGTTCCCTCTGTGCTTCAGTCTCCCAGGCTACAAAATGGGGTAACACCACTGACCTAGTTCACAAGGCTGCTTAAAGATCGGGTCTGTGACGTGCCTTGAAGATTCATAGATTCCAAGGCCAGAAGGAACCACTGTGATCATCTAGTCTGACCTCCCATATAACACAGGCCAGAGAACTGCCCCCAAATAATTCCTTGAGCAGAGCTTTCAGAAAAACATCCCATCTTGATCAGGGCCGGCTCTAGAGTTTTTGCCGCCCCAAGCAGCGCACTGAATTGCCGCCCTGGGCTGGGGGGGGGCAGTCCGTGCGCCCTTAGGGCGGCAGGCGTGTCTAAAGGGCTCTGGGCTCCCCCTGCGGGGAGCCCAGAGCCTTTTAAATCCCAGCCGCGGCTGGGAATCAGAAGGCTCCGGGCTGCCCGCGGCGGCGGGGAGCCCAGAGCCTTTTAACTCCCAGCTGCGGCCGGGAATCAGAAGGCTCCGGGCTGCCCGCCGCGGCAGGGAGCCCAGAGCCTTTTAACTCCCAGCCGCGGCTGGGAATCAGAGGGCTCCGGGCTCCCCGCCGCGGCGGGCAGCCCAGAGCCTTTTAACTCCCAGCCGCGGCTAGGATTTGCTGGGGCGGGGCGGCGCTCTGGCGGTTGCGGGTCAGCGGCTCCGGTGGACCTCCCGCAGGCATGCCTGCGGGAGGTCCACCGGGGCCCTCTGCCGCCCTCCCCAGGATGCCGCCCCAAGCGGGTGCTTGGCCCGCTGGTGCCTAGAGCCGGCCCTGATCTTGATGTAAAAATAATCAGTGATGGAGAATCCACCCTGAGCTTGGGTAAATTGTTCCCATGGTTAATTACACTTACTGTCAAAAATGTACGCCTTACTTCCAGTCTGTTTGTCTAACTTCAGCTCCCAGCCACTGGACCCTGTTAGACCTTCCTCTGCTAGACTGCAGAGCCCGTTATTAGATATTTGTTCCCCATGTAGACAGTTATAAACTGTGACCAAGTTACCCCGTAACCTTCTCTTCGTTAAGCCAAATAGACTGAGCTTTTTGAGTCTATCGCTAGAAGGGATGCTTTCTAATTCTCTGATCATTCTCGAGGCTCTTCTCTGAACCCTCTCCAATTTATCAACATCCTTCTTGAACTGCAGGCACCAGAACTGTGTACACAATTCCAGCAGCAGTCACCCCAATGCCAAATACAATAACCTCTCTCCTCCTACTCAAGATTCCCCTGTTTATGCATCCCAGGATGGCATTAGCTCTTTTACTCACAGCATCACACTGGCAGCTCACATTCAGCTAATTACCCACGACCCTCAAATCTTTTTCCGAGTCGCTACTTCCCAGGACAGAGTCCCCATCCTGGCAGCATGGCTTCCATTCTTTGTTCCCGGACATTTACATTTAGCTGTATTAAAACACATGCTGTTTGCTCGTGCCAAACGATGATACTGAGCTCCTTTGCCAAGCACCTTGAGAGCTACTGATGAGAAGAGCTAAGATTCATTATTGGAGCCAGTCAAAATATTGTCATCGAAAAGAATTTTGACCAAAATGGCTTTTTGTTGCAAACAAAATATTTCTTTTTTTTTTTTTTTTTAATTATTTTTTCCTGGTTTTGGACAACAAACCAGAAATTGAAAATTGGAGAAAAAAAATGGTTTCTAAAATATATCCAGTTTTGGTTTAAAAAAAATAAATCAGGTTTTTGGAAATTGCAAATTTGTCCTGAAAACAGTTTTGGAAACCAAAACTGTTTCGTCGTTTGATTTCATTTTTTGGTTGAAAAACCAAAACGTTTTCAATGGAAATTTTCTGCAAAAATGCAAAAAAAACAAATTGTTTGAAATTTCCCTTGAAAAAACAATTGGTATTTTTCGACTGGCTCTGGTATCAACTTGCTTCCTAATGAACATCTATTATTGTCATCACAAAATAGCCAGAAAACCTGACACAATGAGATCAGGACTGAGGTGTATTAGCACAGCAGTCCACTCTGGGGTCTGTGAGTGCAGGCGGGTGGCGGAGGCTGAATATGTTTTGTCCAACACCTGTCTCCATTATGTTGGGCTCAAGAACAAGCCTGCCCCTATCCTGGCAATGTAGGGGTCCATGAATGTGGCAGTGTCATCTTGTGATCACTGCATGTATCTAGGAAAAAGTGCCGAGAAGGAAGTAGGCTAGAGACCCTCGGCGACTCAAAAAGGAGACACTGCCTCTGGTTTTATCCATTACCTTGTTGATTTAGTAGTTAAACCAAAGCATTTCTAAAGCCCAAGACTCGCTGCACCATCAAGAATACAACACTCCGCCCCAGTCATGCTCTCAGGAGCAGGATGCAAACCAGGCCTTGCAGGAGAGGGGGAAAATACAATTTCTCCATGGCTGTGTCTGAAACGTTTCTAGATTCAGCACAGTCAGTCTCAGACCTTTGCTGCTCTGCTCTAATTAATAAAGTACAGTGGCACGCTGGAACAGTACAAAATATTGCTCGAAAACAGTAGCTGAATGGGGCTTTTTCTCACAGGCCCAGGTGACTTGGGAGGACCTGGCTGGTTTTTAGGTGACTGCCCTGCCTAGGAGACACGCTTGGATTGCGCAACAGAAGAAAGCTGGCTTTGTGATACTGAGGCACATCTGCCTTTGTGCCTACGGTCTGACCTGGAATGTCCCATCAATTCATTCCCTATATTAAGGAGTACGAGAGACTGTGAAAAACAGCTGCAGCTGTCTTCATATTTTTCATATTGACGTCTTCCGGGAACGTCTAATTCAACAGTGGGACTTGTGAGGTAATGACCGCACTAGTCCTTGAATGCCTTACACAAGGGAAAATCCCTCAGCCCTCAAATGGCAGCAAATGCTGGGGCGGTGATTTTGCAGTCAGCTCCACATGGGTGGACCCTTATATGCACATGTGGAGAGAGCCCAACTGACCTCCAGCAGATCTGACTGCAGGTCTGGAGCCTGTGCGCGGTATGGCTGGATGCGGTTTCCTTTATATTCCAACTGCCTCTCTTTCTATTTCGTAACGTACCAATAAACACGGAATACGATCTCTGAGCGAGCACTGAACCCAGCAGGCAAGAGAAGACTCAGATGAGTTGCCACAACTGGATTCTCTGATCATCTGCTACAGGTGGCTGCTGCAGCATGCTAGATGGGAGAGAAGACGGGGAAGAGAAGCCTGCACTAGTTGCTACCTCTACTGGGCCTGTTCTGTGGCTGTGAAGCAGCCATCAGCCTCCAGGGCTGTTTGCTCAGCACCGTTCACCAGCTTTAAATTCCCTGAAAGATACTGCAGAAAAGAAAAAGGCACCTCCCGGCCTGCTGGGCACGGGATCTCATCCTGACCAATTGTGGGGCTGTCTCGATGTTGCCTTTTGTGTGTGTCTGACTGTAGAGACGCAATGTGCATTATTCAGCAGTGGAGAAAGTCTGCCACCATTCCTCCATGCCTGAGCAGATCATTAATGCAGGTCACTCTGCCGTGTCCCAGCAAAGCCAATACTAGATTTCCAAAGTTGGCTCAGAACGATCGAGAACACAATTTTTGGCAGAACTGTGGGTCGAACGCTTTTCCATTTGGCTCCAGCAACTTGAATTTTGAAAAATCCCTTTCAGCTTTTAGGTCAGCATTATAGTGACAGGCATCAATTTAAAAATGTGGAAGGCCAGAGTACTAGATGGTTACATGTACCAAAACCAGATCTCAGCTTGACCTTGGAAGGGGGATGCAAGCAACAGAGTTTTTAAATACTTTTAATTTTTAACTCCTTATTTATAACACCTTCACAGAAGGTAGTGAAGAGATTTTTTTTTGCCCATGTTATGCCGGGGTTTTGCTGTATTACTGATATTTGATCGTCTTGCTCATTGTGGTGGATAATCAGCATGAATAATCTGGCACTGGTGTGACTGCTACTGGAATTGCGTCTGGCTCTAGTGCGCACCATTCAAGAAGGATGTTGATCAGTTGGAGAGGGTTCAGAAAAGAGCCCTGAGAATGAGTAAAGGATTAGAAGCATGCCTGCTAGTGACAGTCTCTAATGGTAAGTCTACACTGCAATATAAGCCCAGGCTTGAGCCCAACCCCCACCTCCATTTACACACAAATCTCAGGCTCAGACCCAGGGTCCTAGAACCCCACAGGAGTAGAGGGTTCGAGACTGAGTCAAACCAGGAACCAGGGTTCTAGCCCTACTGCTTTTCAGTGTAGACGCAGCCCCTCCACCTCCCCACTGACTCGGATCCTGGGAATCAGCCAAAAGTATCCCACAAGCCCATGGGCCAACTTCCTTTGTTCTCTCCATGCCAGGAATTTCCAATTGACTCCAGGGAAATGGAAGTAGCTCCCGAGGTGTAGCGCAGCAGCTTGCTGAGTCAGTGTTGAACCCTTCCCATCGCTGCCTGGCCGCCGAGCTGCAGACATGCCAGCGGCGAGCTTTCTGTGTTTGCAACGAGGACTGACCAGAAGCAACGTTTTGCAAAGCGTGCTGCGTCGTGGCCACGGCAGCACAGCCAGACTTTGGCAAATCTCTGGTGCGAGGCCAGCCACACAGTGGGAGTACAAGGAATGACCATGCACACCAGCATACAGTGAAGAAGCTGGCAGCACTGAAAATTTACTAGACCAGTGCAGGACATAGATTAATGGCTCAAGACTGAGTAGGGCGGCTGTGGAGTTCTGTGTGCTTCCATGGGGCCATAACAGGCTACGCCATGTGGACGCTAATGAATCATCCTGTCGATTTCCTCAGGAATTCTAACCCAATCCAGGGTGCTGATATCACAACTTTTCTAGTACCAGGAACTCCACAGAGGTAGCCAGACTAAAAACTCCTGCACTAGGAGGGCAGATAGTTAGACAAAAAGGACTAGTGCTGTTTCCATTTCCACTGCATAACAAGTAAACAAAATAAAAAGGAAGTATGCACTTATTCCCTTTTCTCCAATCTGGTCCCCACACTCAAATTCTCTTACTCTCTAACAGAAAACTCAACGCTGATTTTATTCCTGGCTTGTGCATCCTGATGAGAAGACGCCTAGACCATCTGCTGTAGATCCTTCACAATGGAGGCGAAAGATTGTACACAGAGACTTCCAGGCAGAATCTAAAGAGGATAACACGTGAGACTCATCTTGGCTTGGCTGTTCAGTTCTTTAATACAGTTTTGGACCCAGCTGTTTTAAATACAGTAACCCAGCTTGTATTTGTTGAAAAACTTACTCTGATTTAAATATCCCTTAGAGCACATCTCTCCCACTAAACACACTCTGCAGAGCTATTGCTCTGTGCTGTAAAAGTCATTCTTGTCGAGTAGAAAACTTGCCTGTATAAAATAAACATTGCTTGTAACCAGGGAGAATGCAGAGATTACTCAAAGGCTGACTCTATTCTCAGTGGCACCATTTTGTATGACGGTAGAAAGGGTTCAAGCAATTCCCCAAACCCTTACAATGAACCCTCTCTCAAAATTCTTACAGGACGCCCGCGGTCGGGGATTGGGAGAGGAGGGTGCCCAAAATGGATCCCTCTCTTACAAAGGACTCTGGGGAAGGAAAGAACAAAAGAACTACCATCCATCACATCTCATACAGGCATTATACCCCTGGGCTCCCTTCCATATGGACCTCTCTATAGATCTCACCCTTGTTGCTTTGAGAGACGGATTGTGCCCAAAGCCTACAAGCTCATCTCTCCTAAGCACACCAGAAGGAGGCTCTGTACCCTTGTGCAAAGACCAACTGGAAGAGGGACTGATGCGTGCTGGATGCAGTGTTTTATAATGATTGCCCTCAGCTCTGTACCAGAGGGAAAAATCAATACATAACATTTAAAAGAAACCTTGCCACATTATTACGTCTAAATCCATATTTCCAGGGGCACTCTTTGCTCCCATATACAATGGGAGCATCATTTGAAAAACAAAAAGCAACTTTCTACTTGATTTTCAGAGGCGCGGTGTGACGTTGCAGTCTATACGGTTTTATAAAAATATGCTAATGTAACTGGAACATGCTTCATGCAAAAGGTCTCTTGTAAGGTATCATTACAAAGCTTATAATCTACTGAGTGTGATCTTCATATTTGTATAAATGTACCACTCTTGTATCTGACACTAGAAATATGAAATATAACTCTGAGGGCCTATTGTAATTATGCAAAGTGTGGGCCATTAATTGTGGTGTGGAATCTTGATGACTCCCATTAACCAGGACAATTGACTGCAGATGGCTCTGTTTTACCACTAGGTCTTCCTGAATAGGTGTGTGCTGGCAAGTGAGCAATGAAGTCTTGCAGTGACATGTGATCATGTCACCTGAACCTTTAACCTTTATACAGGGTAAAATGGATTTATTTAGACCCCATTAGGCATCTGAGTGTTAAAGACAGGAACACTTCTGTGAGCTGCTTTCAGGTAAACCTGCAGCTTTGGGGCAAGTAATTCAGACCCTGGGTCTGTGCTGGAGCAGACGGGAGTGTCTGGCTCAGCAGAACAGGGTGCTGGGGTCCTGAGCTGGCAGGGAAAGCAGGGGTAGAAGCAGTCTGGGCACATCAGGTGGGAGCTCCCAGGGGGGTTCCGTGATCCAACCCGTCACAGTCGCAGCAATTAGGCTTGGCCTCCATCATTCTTTTCTCATCTCTGGGGGGCTGGGGACCAAAGTCTGAGCTGAAGTTTTCCCAAGTCCCAAGCAACAGGAATGTTTCCCGGTGCATCAAGACACAAGGTGGGGGAGCTGATATCTTTTACTGGACCAACTTCTGTCAGGGAGAGAGACACGACAGTCCTAATGCATCTGTCAGAGTGAGATACCACACCAAGCCTTGCTCCCATGAACAGTCTGGCTTCAATGGGCCGATTCATGTCAGTAAGCACTACACCCAGAGTAAATGCTGCTAGAATTGGGCTAAGGAAGCACATTTCCTTACCCATGTTACCAACCTCTTATATTATTAAAACTGGGAAAATTTCAAATCTGAATTAACACTTCATCTCTTTACCTGCACGTTTGTGTTTCTTTCAGCTTGGACAAAGAAATTCAATGGCGTCGGGTTTTGTTTTTTTTACAGTCAGTTTCACTTTCAAATTCTCAGGGTGCCACAGAATCCTAGAAATGTAGGGCTGGAAGGGACCTTGCAAAGTCATCAATAATAAACCTAGACCCTCCCTGACTGCTGTTTGTCCAACTTGTTCTTAAAAACCTCCAGTGATGGGGATTCCACAACCTCCCTGGGAAGCCTGTTCCAGAGCGTAACTACCCTGAGAGTTAGAAAGTTTTCCTAACATCTAACCTAAATCTCCCTTGTGGGAGATTAAGCCCTTTGCCTCTTGTCCTGCCTTCTGTGGGCATGGAGAAGAACTGATCACAGTTCTCTTTATAACAGCCCTTAACATATTTGAAGACTTCTCAGTCGGGTCCCCCCAAGTCTTCTTTTCTCAAGACTAAACATGCCCAGCTGTTGGGTTTTTTTAACCTTTCCTCATAGGTTAGGTTTTCTAAACCTTTGATCATTTTGGGTGCTTTCCTCTGGACCCTTGCCAATTTTTGCGCATCTTTCCTAAAGTGTGGTGCGCAGAACAGGACGCAGCTCTCCAGGTGAGACCAGTGCTGAGCCGAGCAGGACAGTTACCTCCTATGTCTTACACACACTCCTGTTGATACACCCCAGAATGATATTAGTTTTTTTGTTGTTTTTTTTGCGCAACTCCATCTCATTGTTGCCTCATATTCAATTTGTGACCCACTATCTCCCCCAGACGCTTTTCAGCAGTGCTACCACCTAGCCAGTTAGTCTCCATTTTGTCGTTATGTACTTGATTTTTATTTCCTAAGTGAAGTACTTTGCACTTGCCTTCATTGAATTTTATCTTGTTGAATTCAAACCAATTTTCCGATTTATCAAGGTCCTTTTGAATTCTACTCCTGTCCTCCAAAGTGCCTGCAACCCCACCCAGACTGGTGTCATCTGCAGATTTTATAAGCATATTCTCCACTCCAGTCTACAAGGTATTAATGAAAATATTGACTAGAACCAAACCCAGGGCTGACCCCTGTGGAGCCCCACCAGACATGCCCTCCCAGTCTGACAGCGAGCAATTGATGACTATTCGAATGTGGTCTTTCAACCACATGTCATTTCCCTAGTTTGTTTATGAGAATGTCATGGGGGCAGTGTCAAAAGCCTTACTAGAATCAAGATATAGGATACGTCATGTCTACTGCTTCCCTCCTATCCACTAGGCCAGTAACCCTGTCAAAGAAGGAAATCAGGTTGGTTTGGCATTGGATACCTTGTAACCTGGTATCCTCAAGATGCTTACAAACTGATTGTTTAATAATTCGTTCCAGTATTTTTCCAGCTACTGAAGTTACACTGACTGGTCTATAATTCTCTAGGTCCTTTTTGTTCCCATTTTTAAAGACCGGTACTGTGTTTGCCCTTCTCCAGGCCTCTGGGACCTCACCTGTCCTCCTGAAGTTCTCAGGGATAATTGCTAATGGTTCCACAGTTGCTTCAGCTAGTTCCTTAAGTATCACAGGATGAATTTCATCGGGCCTTGGCAACTTGAATACATGTAATTTATGTAAATGTTCTTTAACCTGTTCTTTCCCCATTTTGGGTTGCGTTCCTTCCACCTTGTTCATATTAATTCTGTGTTGCTGGCTATGAAACTGATGTACCCTAACTGCATCAGCCTGATGAGATCTTGGCTCGGGGAAACTTCGACTTTGACCTTTTTGGTGAAGACAAACAAAATTGTCATTAAACACCTCAGCCTTCTTGATGTCACCAGTTATTAGCTCTCCTTCCCTACTAAGTAGAGGACCTCCACTTTCCTTTGTCTTTCCATGGCTCCTAATATATTTAAAGAGCCTTTCATTCCTATTTTACCTCCCTTGCTAGGTGTAACTCATTTTGTGCCTTGGCTTTTCTGGTCTGATCCCTACAAGCTTGCCCCATTCTTTTGTACTCCTCCTTAGCAATTAATCCGTGTTTCCAGTTTTGGTAGGATTCCTTTCTGATTTTCAGGTCATTAAAGAGCTCCTGATGGAGCCATATTAACCTCTTACTATTCTTCCTATATTTCCCTTTGCATCGGGACAGTTTGCTGTTGTGCCTTCAATACTCTCTCCTTAAGAAATCACCAGCTCTTCTCTCTCCTTTATCCCTTAGATTTTCTTCCCATGGGAACCTCAGCTACCAGCTCACTGGGTTTGGTAAAGTCGGCTTTTTTAAGTCCATTGTCCATATTCTGCTGCTCTTGCTCCTTCCTTTCCTTCGGCTCATGAAAACTCTCATTTTATGGTCACTTCCACCCATATTACCTTCCATCTTCAGACTCGCTACCAATTCTTCCCTGTCGGTCGGAGTCAAGTCTAAAATGGCTGTGCGTAGGGTTCCTTCCTCCACCTTCTGAAACAAAGTTGTCCCCAACACATTCCAAGAACTTATAGGAATTTTGGGTTTTGCATATTACTTTTGCAAACAGATGTCTGGGTAGTTAAAGTCCCCCATACTACCACAACTGGTGTTCTGGATATTTCTGTTACTTGTTACAGAAATGCCAGTGTAGTAAGATGAGGCCCTGAAACAAACTCTTGTGTCAGAGGCCTAGTCTGAGGCCTGAAGCCTGAACCAAAGTACTTCCAGGCATTGCTAAGCAAAAGCTGGGCTGTGAGCCAGTGGCAGGCCTCACTCACAGAAGTTGGCGAGAAGAGGGTTGTTAGAAGCAGGTGCATTCACACACATAAATGCTAACAAGAGGAACTTGTGTCAAGATGGCACCTGGATAGCCCGATACAAGGACACTCCATAGACATAACAAGGAACAGGCAGGTGCATCTTAAAGACAAGACAGCATGGTGGATAGATCTGTTTGTATGGAACAACATGCTCAAAGGGGAGACAGCACCCTAATGAGCCAAGGGGCTGTACCTCAATATGTCAGGAGGGATGAGTAATCTGTCCTGTAACTGTATAAAAGCAGGTCCCGGAGTGCACATCATCGTCCAGCCTAGGGGGCAGTGAAGTGTCCCGTCACTGACTGAGCTGTGTCCATTGCCAGGGGGTAATATTCGTAGTATGTCCTGTAGAGTCTATAAGAAACTATTACTCTGCTTCGTTTGACCATAAACCTGGCTCGGGTTCCTTCGTACCTTACTAGAGTCTGTGGCCTTTGGGGATTCTCTTGGGGTTTGCTGTGTCAGCTATCTGCGCAGAGCTGGGGCAGCACACAGCGGGAACACGCCCGCAGCCAACTGTTATCATCATCGAACAAGAGCAGAGCACCACACCGGTAGCTACTGACAACAGCCAGATCCACCTCCTCTTGCTGACTTGGTAATTTTCCATGGCCCCACCTTACTTTGTTAAGGTCACCTCTTTTTATGCTTACCCGTGGGCTTTGTCACCTGCCCCCACTGAACCTAGTTTAAAGCCCTCCTCCCTAGATTAGCGAGTCAGTGCAGGAAGATGCTCTTTCCCTTGTTGGTCAGGTGGGCCTCATCTCTTGTCAGCAGACATTCTTTGCAGAACATCCTTTCACGGTCGAGGAAGCCAAAGCCCTCCCATCGACACCATGTGTGCAGCCACGTATTCATCTCCAGGATGCATGTGTCCTTACCTGGGCTCTTACCCTCAGCTGGGAGGACAGACAAGAAACAACCTGCGCTCCAGACCCCTTCCCCCGTGCTCCCAGAGCTGCTCTGCTCCAGGTCACACCTGCCAGTATCATTAGTGCCCATGTGGATGAGCCTCAGCAATCTTTCCATGACTCGGGCTACAGGCAGGCAGCACATCTCCTGGGACACCACAGCACGTCAGCAAACAGATGCCTCCGTCCCCCCTCAGAAGGAAGTCCCTGACCACTAGCACCCTATGCCTCCACCTCTTGGTAGCGGTGTCTGTGAGCCAGTACAACATACCGGTTCTTCACCTAAATGGATGGGGGACCTGGATGGGGGACTCAAAGTGGCCAGCAGCCAGTCTCCTCCCCACAGAGCAGCCGGTCCTCCTGTCTTCTCTGGTGCCACTGTAGTCATCCGCCCCCATGTTCAGGTTGCAAGCAAGGCAGGGGAATGTTTGTTTAAAAAACCAACTGTTTGCACTGAAACTTTAAAGAAATATTCCAACAATTTTTCAAAGTGGTTGAGGTCGTTAGAAATGCCCGGTTTAACAACATACACATTTGCGGCTATATTTGTATGTCCCGTTAACTTACTGCCAATCTATAAAATGCTGCACACTCCGACAGTGTTACAGAAATAATTATACACAAAGACACTACGTTCAGGGAGCATTAAAGGTTGTAAAGTCAAGTACGCCAAAGTTAGGAAATGCCGTAATTAAGTTGACCTGTGCAGCCCTGACTCAGCCCCCTCAGGCATATGCCTCTGATAGTGTCTTTAATGACACGCTCACATACGATTTTTCTACAGGACACCTGCCTCCCCAACCCTCCCGGCTCCCAATCCCAGGCTCCTGGCACAACGCCTTCCCCCCACCCCCGCCACTCCTGATTCCCAGTCTCCTTGCCTATCCAGTCCCAGATTCTCTCCTATTTCCCTCCTTATCTCAATCTACTCCTTCCCCTCCCCTCCTTTGTCCCCTCGCCATCAAATCAGATGGCATCCTCCTCCAGGCTGCCCGGGTGCACAGGTGAGACAGATTTCCTTGGTCTTCAGGTCAGTCCCAGGCCCCACCCTGGCCTGGAGCAGCTGGAACGGCCCTTACAAGGGAAGTTGAACTTTGGCCCTGCTGCTCTGGGCTGCAGCATGCGCAGCCGCTCTGTGGGGATGGCACATGCACAGGCTGGTCACCAGCAGGAGCCGACGGAGGCTCGAGCATGCTCAGAGAGGATGGAATCTTTGGCGATTTAGCTGCTGAAATCAAAGAAGTCTCTACTGAGCATGTGTGAACTGCGATTTTCCAAAGGCTTATCCCTTGGCCGAATCTGAGCAAAATTTTACAGGGATGGCAAAAGGCACATCCCAGACACAAAGGCCAAATGTCAGATTTCTGCTCCAAAGCCTGAGGATGCTAGGGCTGTTCAAAATAAAAGGAGACCAGATTTTTTTTAATTATTATTATTGGAAATGGCTGAACCATTTTGTGTGACATTTTCAAAAAATCAGCAGGAAGCAGACACCCAGCCTGGTGAATTTCAGCCCAAATGGTTAAAGTTTGGCCAAGTTATAAACAATTAAAAACAAGGTCTTACACCAGGAGTGTCATGCAACCTTAATAATAGGTGGTGCTACAGTCCCGCATGTAATATTTTAAAATCCCTTGAGCAAACCGCTTCCAGACGTCAGTCTACCTCAAACAGGCAGTAACAGATCACTCATTTCAAATCAACCTTCCTCAGTACAGATACCAAAATTGGAAGCGAATGACAAGATAATTTAGGAGGAAATTACATTTTCCAGATAACTTACATCCACAACTATATTTAGCAACAAAATATCAGCACATATTCTGTAAATACATATGTTCCTCCAGAATCTCAAGTGAGACATTTTAAAGATATTCTTCACATATGGACTGTTAAAAATCTACCTTACCCAGCTGGTATTTGATCGTGTTATTAATTGCTATCTTAAATAAGGAAGCAGAATACAACCTCCCAAAACAGAAACTTCTAAACTACAGCATGCCTAGAGATAAACTTGCTGTTCTCTGATCGCCATAGCGCAGAAAACTGCTTTCTTATGACACTTCCGCATCATTTCGCCTGCAAACTTCATTTAGTTCTCCAGTGAAACGCTATCATGTAAGTAAGCATCCATTTTTTGTGGCCTACATATAATCTATTGGATCAATGTCTGAAACTAATTCCTCTCCTTAAAAACTGCCAGCTTTGCAAGACGACTGAAGCCAGCGTCTTTCCACCTTTCACATCCAAGTGGTATTAATCACAACTGCATCATTCAACCTATTGGAATTTCTGATCTAAACGGATGAATTTTCTCTACTTCAGGTATTTCGAGAGGTCGATATCTAAGGGCTGAATCCGGGGAAGGGATACCATAGTACTTCCCCTGCCTCCATTATGGGTCAAAGCCAGGAAACAGTGCAACTTTTTCCTTCTCATTTCCTCAGATTTCTACCCAAGAGAGTTCAGGAGGTTTAAATCAGCACCTGGCACTCGATCCATCAGATATGCTAATAAGGTATCTTACCTTAACAAACACCCTCAAGAGCAGACTCATCTATCTTAATTGGTAAACGCTTCATTAATAATGCAGCTAAGGAGTCTCAAGTTAGAAGTATAAATAGCAAGTTCTGATGCAAGGGCTTTTTTTGTTCTATCAGCATGGATTCAGAAGAAAGGTCTCCACAGCTTTGACTCACTGTTCAGCATTGCAGAGAAGAGAGAAGATCCCTTTTCAGCAACCAGAGGGTCTATAAAAAGCCTCATTCTTTTTCAGCCAAGGTTAACCTTCACATCATCCAAGGCATCAACTCAAGGGGGGAGGGGAGGAAAAGAGGCACATAGGAGAATATTCCTGAATTGGAAAGAACTGAGGATCAGGGAAAGCAGTCAAGTGACATAGCTGAGGTCAATAAAACAGCACCACTGAGGCAGTGTCTTGTACGCTGCTGATCGATTACAGGAAAAGCATTAAAATGTCTATCCAGTTAAGTCAGAAATTCCAGCCTCATGATTAACACTGCTTTTAGCCAGAGGACAAAGCAGGATCGGACAGAAGTCCATCAGAAGGGACGCCATTCAGAACAACATCTAGCATATGTAAAATTCTATACTCTGCGATGAAATGACCTGACAGCTACCATATTAGTCTCTAATTTTCCACTTTAAAAAGTTAGCCAAAACAAGAGGAAAGTTTCTGAAATCCTGCACTGTTCACACATTCCATGGGTGTTGAAATAACAGGCTTGGAATCTCTTTTTCCTATAAATTCATCCTGTATATAAAGTCGAGCAATTAGATATTTAAACATATGGTATCATAAGTCAGTCCAGCTGGAGACTACATTGTGCTAATCGAATCAAGTTTTATCGGCATCGTTCCCATTATTTGTACACAGATCCTTTTTAACTAAATGAACAACCCTTGCTGCTGTAAAATATATGCAGTGGTCACCATTAAGGTCTATATTTGCCAACAGTGACAACAGCTTTTCCCTAGACTCAGAAGACGAAATAACTGTGGCTTCTCAGTACTATGATGTGGCGACTGTTGGCAGATGTTGACTTTTTTAATAGTGATCACTAGAAGTCCAAACCAACTCCCAATAAAGTAAATGGAAGACTCCCATTGATTTCAGTGGTGGGTCTTCATGATAGTTTGAAATATTGCAAATAATGGGTTTTTAATCACTTTCCTTTAGACAATTTTCCAGCCACCACTTTTTCCCTGATATTCAGTCATCATGTTCCCCATCTGAATTATAATCAAGTGTCCCTACTTATCCCCCTACAAAATTCCTCTCTAACCCTGATGTTTATATCCACACCGTTTCTTGGGTTTCTTTTTTAACTAGCTGTTTATAATTGCTTGATATCTTTCTTCAGCAAATAATTTTAAAGTAAAGTAGTTAAAACTTGGGCCTAAAAACCAAGAATCTTTTCAAAAGCATCCAAGTTACTCTGCAGCATTTCAATGAGACGTAGGCTACTAACTACCTATCTTTTAAAAACTGGATTTAGGCCCTTTTGAAAACTGTCTGCCTAGTCACTGTCACTAACACTTAACACTCAAAAGCTGGCTGCCAGCCGAGGGGTTATTTTCATAGGCTAAAAACAGTCCATCCGGGTAACTCTGTATTTTCCATAACCTTCTATAAACTTTTTACAGGATGATTTTAAGAGTTAGATACATATAAAATGGAGTATACAATTTTTCTGCCTGCTGCAAACAGCTGACCAATTAATGGTATTAACATGTGTTTTTGCAAAGCATCTGGGTTACTATCTAAGGTCTTTCCATAGCACTGATCACCTCAATAGCTACAATTGATTAGCAGCTTAAGAGAGCACAGTTTCAAACACTGACCTCATGCCTCGGAACAGAATCAATCCATAACAAATCCCTACAAGAGAAACGCATCACAAACCAGGAAGCTTCAGAGACAGCCAACCCTGCAGAATGTCAAGGCAATTGGAAGCGAGCTTCTTTGGCTGGTCTGAATTCCCAAGATGCATTGATTAAAGTTTTACCAAAACAAGTGGTTAATGGGATCTCCTCCGAAATGCAAAACGCCGGCGTTAGAGACCCCTCCAGACCTGTCTGCTGTCCGTACAAATTCCCCATTTCCAATTCACTGCATTGTATGCAGCATATTTCATATAAAAACCGTCCCTAATTTCAAGGGCTTTTTTTTTTCCCCTCCTCTGAGCTGCTATTCTGCCAATTGCTCTAAAGCCTGCTGCTCTAATGCTGTCACACTAATACCTCCAAGCACCAGGGTGCAGACAACACAACAGAAAACAAATCTGTTACCTTCCTCCCTGCCCTCCCCCCTGCACTTTCCCCTCCTGCAGACAATCTGGATTAGGCTAAACTGGAAGGGTTCAGACTCCAGGAGCAGGGGGAGCAGCTCCGACTCTACACAATCTCTGCAGGAAACCAGACTAATGCACTTAACTTCACTAACTCAGGGGCCAGGCCCTTCGTATTAAAAATTTTTACGTGAGTGGGAAACTGCAACGTGGATTGTCCCACAACTGGCTTCCAACTGCCATCAAAGAGTTAAAACTCTTGAGGATTCTTTGCCACTCCTGTTCATTGCTCAGAAAGGCCCTTTCGGAAGAGACTAACATCAGGACACCCGGCTCTGCCGACATAAATTTCCTGCATCCAACTTTTTTTTTTTGTTTAATCCATAAAACGGCTTTAAAGCTTTAAATCAATATCTCCCCACCCCTTGCGAGCTGCATTCAGAGAGGAACTATTCACACTGGGAGCTTTCAAAATTAAGCTAACCCCGCAGATCCATGCCAAACTTAAATCACAGCCACGTTTAAAATTGGATCACCAGCACAGCCTGCATCTTAGATCTGAATGCAGACTGAGTGGGGAAAAATACAGCTGACAACATTACTATGCTAAAAAATACGGACCCCAGAGTCTGGATTTTCCCAGAGGCACATGCTAATGAGACTTGCTTCGTAAGCAGAATTCAGCCGATTGGTCTGTGCTAATTTTGCCCCCTCAAATGGAACAGACTAGCAATCATTATGTGGGGCGGGGGGTATTCACCTGGCGGGGGGTATTCACCGGAGGAAGTTCTAGCAGAGGCAAGTCTGTTGTGTGGTGAGAAGGTGGCAGAAAGCTCCAGGGTCGGGCAGCGTTGCCAAGCTGCCTTTTCAGAGGAGCCCATTCCCCCCAGCACTCACTGGAGAACCAGGCCCTCAAATGCATCCCCCTGACCCCACACCTGGCAGAAACCCCAAGGGAAAGGGAAGAGAGCAACCAATCAGCAAAGCTCCTGGGGCTGCCAAGGCCCAACTGAAAAAGGGAAAACCCTCAGGCAACTGCTGTTTGGGGGGAAGGCGGAACCTCGGGGGAATCTGGTCCCGAGGCTGTCCAGGGGAGCACACAGCTAACACTCTCACAACTCCTGGCACACCCATTCTCCACCCACCCCCTGCCCTCATACACGTGAGCGAGCAGGTGCACGAGGAGCTGAGAGCTATTACCCCTCAGCGAGGAGGATACACCAGCATTTAACCTTACCCATGGCCCATACATAGCCGCCTTTCACGCCCTTTTATCAGCGCACAAGAACCCGACGCACCCTGCTGTGCACCACACAAGCACTCGGGAGATCAAGGCCTTACTGTTTGCAAAGTCCTTAACAGATCCCTGGTGGGGGGCAAGAGAGAAGGTCGACGTATTATTATTTAATAAGAGCATTTTATTCCATTCCATCTGCAGGATCAGTTTCTTTGTCTGGACCTTCACTGCACAAGCCAAGGTTCAAACTTAACTCCTGTGGGATCTAAGATGGACGTCCTGGGCAAAAAGACGTGTTTGGACTCAAATAAGCAGCTTTAGCGCTAACAATAGGGTGCTGAAAACAAAAATATCCCAAATGCTAGAGAAAATCCAAACTGTTTAAGCATCCAAACCTGACATTTCTAACACCACCTGAAATGGGTATTTTCCTTTCCGTTTCAAAGCCTTATTTTCCAATCAGATTACATGCAGGATAAATACCATTATACACTGACAGCAGGCATTGCACAAGAAAATTGAGGATAAAGGTAAATGCAAAGATTTACAGATACTTATCTCAGCATCTGCGCAAAGTATTAGCTTTGAATTTGGTGTTCAAACGCAGTGTCAATCACTCAAACCCAGAGAAACTGCAAATTTGCTTAGCTGGGTTGAGCCCAAGAGGGGCAAAATGGAGCCAGGTTTTTAGGGAATGGAAAAGAGCAACTGGCTATGAAGAGAGGGCAACAGCTTGCGTGAAATGCTGACCTGATCCAAGCTAGCAAGACACAAACACAGTCGAGCGATTATCAGCCAGGGCCGGATGTCTCCCAGAGAACATACTGCACCACAGAAGATCTGATTCTAGCCCCAGCTGCAGTGTG